>NC_064821.1:196993781-197303659 GCF_024166365.1 Elephas maximus indicus
GATCTTATTGTCTATTCTGAGGAAGTTAATGAAACTGAGTGACCTGTATGTTAGTCGGGTCTTCATAGCTTTTTTCCTCTGCAATCTTTAGTTTCTCCAAGATCCACTTTTCCAAGTCATCTGCATCCCGCCTGAAAACCTGGTAGTAATAGGACTCTTCGAGCTTCTGACCTCTCTCCGCAACCAGTTCCTTGAACTTCTGGTAACGAGTCAACACCTTCTGACGCCTCTTTTGGATCTCTTCAGCTGTTTCCAACAGCTTTGGCCCAGTGCTCTCCATAACCTGCAAGTCAAAAAGCTTTTATCCACTGCTCCAAAAAACCAAACCAAACCCAGGGCCGACGAGTCAATTCTGACTCATAGTGACCCTAGAGGACAGAGTAGAACTGCCCCATAGAGTTTCCAAGGAGCACCTGGCGGATTCGAACTGCTGACCCTTTGGTTAGCAGCCGTAGCACTTAACCACTACACCACCAGGGTATCCACTGCAAGTTCCAGTTATATAGCATGGAGCCCCTCTTATTCTTCCCAAAGTATGTATATGTGTTACTACTATGTTCCGGTTTCTTTACACCTGTAGAAGAGCCTTAAATGTTGTCAGATGAACTATAGTACATGCATATCATTTTAACCATATATAGCTAATACGTAGGCTAGTAATTCTTTTTTTTTTCCTCTCTCTTATTTATTGTGCTTTAAGTGAAACATTACAATTCAAGTCGGTTTCTCATACAAAAACTTACATACACATTGTTATGTGACCCTAGTTATTCTCCCCATAATGTGACTACACATTCCTCCTCTCCACTCTGTATTTCCTGTGTCTGTTCAACCAGATCCCGTGCTCTTCTACCTTCTCATCTTGCCTCCAGATGGGACCTGCCCACATAGTCTCATCTGCTTGCTTGAGCTAAGAAGCACACTCTTTATCAGTATCATTTTATGTCTTACAGTTCAGTCTAATCTTTGTCTGAAGAGTTGGCTTCAGGAATGGTTTTTTTAGTTTTGGACTAACAGAGAGTCTGGGGGCCATATCCTCTGGGGTCCCTCCAGTCTCAGTCAGACCATTAAGTCCAGTCTTTTTACTGGAATTTGAGTTCTGCATCCTACTTTTCTCCTGGTATAAAAACCAAACACCAAACCCACTGCCATAGAGTCAATTCCGACTCATAGTGACTCTATAGGACAGAGTACAACTGCCCCATAGAGTTGCCAAGAGTGCCTGGTGGATTCGAACTGCCAATCTTTTGGCTCTTAACTACTACATCACCAGGGTTTCCACTCCTGGTATATTGACACTTTAATCATTATATAGTGTCCTTCCTTATCCTTTAAGGTGGATTTTACTTTAAAGTCTATTTTGTCAGAAATTAATATTGCCACTCCTGATCTTTTTTGACTGTTGTTTGCTTGATATATATTTTTCCATCCTTTGTTTTTTGTTTGTGTCTTTAAGTCTAAGGTATGTCTCTCGTAGGGAGCATATAGGTGGATCATTTTTTAACCCATTCTGCCCCTCTCTGTCTCTTTATTGATACATTTAATCCATATAAATTCAGTGTAATTATTGATAGGTAAGAGTTTAGTGCTGTCATTTTGAAGTCTTTTTTGTGTGTGTGTTGTTGACAGTTTCTTTGTTCCACTTGATTTTCTGTGCTGAGTCATTTTTCTTTATTTTCTTTTCCTCTTTTTTTGTTAGTTTTATGTTGCTGAGTCTTTATGTTTTTCTCGTTTTTTTATTTTGGTGTGTAGAATTGTTAGTTTCCTTTGTGGTTACTTAATATTTACACCTATTTTTCTAAGTTTAAACCAATCTTTTATTTCTTTATATTGCCTTGACTCCCTCTCCATATGAAAGCGCTATGACTACATCTTTTAGTCCCTCTTTTCACGTAACGACAGCTCTGTTTCCCTATTTTGAGCATTTTAGTTTTGATTTATTTTTGTGATTTCCCTATCTGGGTTGATATCTGGTTGCTCTGTCCTGTGTTCTAGTCTTGGGTTGTTATCTGATGTTATTGATTTTCTAACTGGAGGACTCCCTTTAGTTTTTCTTGTAATTTTGGTTTTGTTTTTGCAATTTTCCTAAACTTCTGTTTATCTGAAAATGTCCTAATTTCACCTTCATATTTTAGAAATAGTTTTTCTGGATATGTAATTCTTGGAGGGCAATTTTTTTTTTTTTTCTTGAAAGCTTTATATATGTCATCCCATTGCCTTCTTGCCTGTATGGTTTCTGCTGAGTAGTCCATAGCTTAGATATATTGACTCTCTTTTGTTGGTGACTTTTTGTTTATCCCTAGCTGCTCTTAAAATTCTCTCTTTATCTTTGGTTTTAGTGAGTTTGATTACAATATGTCTTGGTGACTTTCTTTTGGGATCTACCTTGTGTGGAGTTCCATGTACCTTGTGTGGAGTTCCTTGTGTGGAGTTCCATCTTGGATAGACATCTTCTCATCTTTCATGATATCAGAGAATTTTTCAGCCAACAGATCTTCAACAATTCTCTCTGTATTTTCTGTTACCCCCCACCCCCCCAGTTCTGGTACTCCAGTCACTCATAGATTATTCCTTTTGATACAGTCCCACATAATTCTGGTACTCCAGTCACTCATAGATTATTCCTTTTGATACAGTCCCACATAATTCTTAGGTTTTCTTCATTTTTTTACATTCTTTTATCTGATTATTCCTCAAATAAGTTGGTATCAAGTGCTTTACCTTCAATCTCACTAATTCTGACTTCCATTTCCTCAATTCTGGTCCTCAGACTTTCTATTGTTTTATCTGATTATGAAATTTTATTGTTAATTTTCTGGGTTTCTGTTTGCTGTCTCTCTGTGGATTCTTGCAGCATATTAAATTTGTCATTTTGCTTTTGTCTAGTTTTCTTAAGTTCCTCTAAGGCTTTATCTGTGTGCTGCTTGGCTTGTTCTACATTTTGCTTGATCTCCTTCCTGATCTCTTGAAGAGTTCTGTATTAATCTTTTGTATTCTGCCTCTGGTAATTCCAGGAAGTTCTCTTCATCTGGAAGATTTCTTGATTGATTGTTCTGGAAAGTTGTTGAAACCATCATGGTCTGCCTCTTTATGTGGTTCGATACTGACTATTGTCAGTATCAATAAGTTATTGTGTTCATTTATTTTATGTTTGCTTACTGTGTCCTAGCTTCTTGTTTTGTTTTGATATACCCAAATAGGCTGCTTTTGTGAGCTAGTTTGATTACTGGTGCCTTTGAAGCTCTAACATACTGTCACCAGGTGTTAGAGCTGCTACTGGGTATATGAGCCCGGGAGTCCGTTTACTTTTCTTGTATGGATTAAGCTAAGGTATCCAGGTAGTTGGTCACCAAGTGTGTGGTCAAGGCTCTCACCTAATTCTTAGATGAGCAAGGGTGATTGGTGTAGGCACAGGTATCTGGATGCAGTACGGGATCATGTGCTGAGCAAAGCAGGGGGATAACAACCACCCTTGAAAGTGCGTGAAGAAAGTGTGTCTCTCTTTCCTAGAGCATGTAGGTGGGTAGGTTTTGCAGCCAGACTATGGGCACCCAGTGCTGTTGGCTGTCAGGACTGGGAAGCACTGCTTTTTCTTGGGCCCCTTTTGTAGGTGGCATGGGTGGAGCCACGAGACTTCAAGGCCCTGATATGGGTAGATGAGGACCCTGCTTAATAGGCAGAGCAGTGTCAAACATCATGAACCTGACTGTCCACCACGTAGCTGAAACAGTTGAAGTTAGAGTTCAGGTATATACGCTGTCGTACTTTGCTAATGAGGTCCTATGCTGTTGAAATGGGTCCACACAGGTCTATGGAAGGGTGAGAGGCATTCAAAGTCCATGGACCCCTTATGCCTGTGCCTAGGCAAAAGAGTTTTTTCTGTCCTGCGTTCTCCTCTTAGGGAAGCAGGCAGATTATTTTTTCCCCTGTTGTCAATTTGTTCCTTCCTCAAAGCTGGGAGAGTGGCTCAGGAGGCGTGACAGGTCCTAGTTTCAGCCCAGGGAAAGCAGCTATTACTGAAGCTGACTCAGGACCTGGTGCAGACAGTGGACGAGTCAGGTAAATGGGAGAGAGTTTTTTCCCAAAGGGATATTTTTTGCTCCATGTGGTGGATTAGATTCAAGTACTTATTTTTTTGCCAGTTGCATCCTGCTTTTTTTTGATTCTGGAGGCGTGAGTGGACTCTTCACCGCTCGGTCTCTCCTGATTCGGAAAATGCATCCCTAATGCCACTGTTTGCCTCATTGCGCTTTCACCAGTGGATTTGGCCTGAGGGGTGCCGGTTCCCACCAGGTCAGATCTGGCAACTCCTTGCTGCTTCTGAACCGTGTCTCCCTCCCTCTGCCACTCACTCTGACTCCTCAACTTTTCCTTTGATGTTCAGGGCTCCTAGATTTTTATATATAATCGATTCATTTGTTTTTTCGGGTCTTTGTTTTAAGAGGGACCACAGGAAGCGCCTGACTACTCTGCCACATTGGCCCCACCTCTAGGCTAATAATTATTGGTTGTCCAGAAGACTTTCCCAACTTTTCACATAACCTTGTGCCAATATTTATGAAGTTTTATAAATAGAGTTACTTTGGGCTAATAATAGAAGATGAGTTTAATTTAGTAAAATCACAGAATTTCAGATGGATAAAAATGAAATATTTTATTGCTTTCAAAGGTTAAAAAAGTGTTGACAAGTAGAGATCATTCTAAACTGAATTTAACAAATAATTTAAAGTGGCTTGCAATTAGTGACTAATATTATACACAAGGAGATTGAAAACTTTGTTTTCTTCATATTTAAAAATGCACCTCATATAGTGTTTACTCTTTTAATTTGTATTATTCACAGAAACTATAAAACAAAAGTTCAGACCATCTTCTACCCAATTATCACAAATGTCAAATAATTAGGATCTCAGTAATTAGCTCCTAGACCATAAAACTCAGTACTGTCAAACAACACAAACTACCCCTTTCATACAGAGGAATCAGATCCGTTTGTTACAAATTCCAGCAAAATACCCATAAAGTCCACCTCATTCATTAGATTTGGGCACAGTTTCTCCAAACTTACCTTATCCAGGACATTAATATAGAGTTTAAATTTTTGTTTCTCTTTATTTCTCCTAAATAATAATTGCTACTCTGTGGGTGGCCATTGTTAGTGTGGCTATAGTATTAAATCATCCTATGGAGATTCATATCTCTATTGAGTATTATTTTGTTGCAGGTTACCTCATTGCCTTCTATATGAACTGCCTTAAACAGGTCATTATTGGATTTTGATGCTGTTTCAAGACATTAGCTCAAGGTCATTGTTCAAAGTGAGACATTCAAAAAAGAGAGTTAAAATCAAACCAATTTTTTAAAAAATTTGTGGTAAGTACATATGTAATAGAAGGAGCCTTGGTGGTGCAATGGTTAAGAGCTCAGCTGCTAACAAAATGTCGGCAGTGTGAACCCACCAGCTAATCCACTAGAGAAAGGTGTGACAGCCTGCTTCTGTAAAGATTATAGTCTTAGAAATCCTATGTGGCAGTTCTATTCTGTCCTATAGTTTTGCTATGGGTAGGAGTCAATTCGACAGCAATGGGGTTTTTTATATATCTAACAAATTGTCTTTCAACATTCTTTACCTGTACAATTCAGTGACAGTAGCTATGTTTGTCATGTTCCATCATTACTATTATTCATTTCCAAATTTTCCCATCATCCTTAACAGAAGCTCGATGTCCCCTAAGCAGTGAGTCCCCCTTTTCCCCTCCCTTCCATCCACCCCTGGTAACTATTAATAAACTTTGGTTTCTATACACTTGCCTATTCTAGATATTTCATATAAGTGGAATCAAACAGTTATACTGATACATGCTACAACATAGATGGACCTTGAAAACATTATGCTGAGTGAAATAAACAACATCTAAAAAGTAAAGAAAAAAATTCTTAATGTCCCTGCCAAGGATAGTATAGAAAGTTCAAAGAACAGAGCTTTCCTGATTATATTAGCAGCAAATTTTACTACAAAGAATTCTGTACTCACAGTTTCCTTTGGAAAGTGCTCTATTTTTTCTTAAAGATCTAGAACCTGGCAACATAAAATGTATCCACAAGAGAGAAAGGGAGACAATTCAAGTAGAACTGTCTGGTCTAATTCAGATAGAGATGACAGAAAACGTTAAATATTTGGCAGAGAGAAAAAAAAAAAAAAAGAAGCTTCTTTCTTGGGCCCAGAATCCTGCCAGCCATAGACAAGCCATGTTATCTTCAGGAGACAGATTCAGCGGAGGCAGCTGCTAAATTTCACAGATGCTTGGTGACTCAGCAGTTATGGAGGGCTAAGGCTCTCAAAGTTTCTCAACAGGACTTCAAAAAAAAAAAAGAAAAAGAAGAAGAAAAGCTTTTTAGGTGGAAAAAGGGAAGAAAAAACAATTAATGACATAATATAAAAAGGCTATGTTAAGATCGTGCTTTGTTTTTTTGATTAGTTTTAGATTTAACACTGTCTGGGTTCTCACTCCTCAAACTGTCTGCACAACTGTAAGAACACAGAGCATACGTATGTTCTTGTTCCAACATATCTGTAGGAAATACAACTCAGTAACTTCATCAAAACCCAAATGTAGATTTTTAACTACCTTTAAAATAAGTCAGTAATAATCTTGATGTTTGATATAGACCCCTTTCCCAAAATAAGGAAAAGATTATATTCCTGGTCTCATAAATTGCTTTTTAAATTCTATTTACCTGTACCATTTATCATTTAAATAGGAGGAATAAAAGAAATAAGAGATATGAGTGTGTGTATTTCATGAAGCAAAAATTAGGATATCTCATTTGATAAACTATGTATTGAAGTCACAAACATTTGAAAATGAGGCTGATTTCTAAAGTGTGGGATAAAAGTCACACTATTTTACATATAATTTTTTATGGAAAAAAAGGAAGCAGAAATTCTCCAAAAGCAGAGTTCTGTTAAGCAACTTTACAAAAGCAAAACAAACAGAAAATAGTGGGGTGCTTTAAAGACCCTCCCACAAAACACTGGTGCAATCCATGTCAAACTTCATTTCAATGTAAATTTCAATTTGAATAATCTACTTTTTATGGCCCATGGAGGGAGATTAAACTTCTATATTTTTGGTTTTCTTCTTCCTGGATCATCTCATCCAGAAAAACTGAGAGAACTTTAAGTTCTCTTCCTGAGAGCCTAATATTATTTTCCTGTTCCTGATGGTTTCATTATATTCAAATCAAATTTAGCTACTAAAGGCAGGAACACCAGTCTTAGAAAAGGTGCTATATCACATATCGCCAGCAGCCTCTGGAGTTGGATGTGATATTATTCGACCTTTACCCAGGAAATAAGAACCACCATCTACTGAGTATCTAACCAACCCAAACCCATTGCTGCCGAGTTGATTCCAACTCATAGGGACTTAATAGGACAGAGTAGAACTGCCCCATACGGTTTCCTAGGAGTGGTTGGTGGATTCGAATCGCCAATTTTTGGGTTAGCAACCTAGCTCTTAACCACTGTGCCACAAGGGGTCCATTGAGTAGCTAGTTTATGTTAATTTACATACTGAAATAATTAATTTGCTTTAATTTTTAATCTTCAGAAAATTCCATAAGGCAGATATTATTCCCCCCCCTTTTTTTTAAATATAAGAAAACAGTCTCAGAGAGGTAATGTCTGATCCTGTAGGCATTTGGCTTGTAAATATTTAAATAAAGAGTCAAATCCTTGTCAATATGGCCATCGCGCCTTTCTGTTCCTCATCTGTTGTAGTGTATCTTCTCTTAGCTCATCAATATTTCTGCCCACCCCTATTCTTGGACCATCTGAAGTGCCAACATGAAATAATATGGCCTGACCATCAGGACTGGTGATCATGAAATAAAAGGGAATAAGAGCCATAGTGTTTAGAACAACGTAGCAATGTGAAAGTCCACAGGAGACACTCGGGGGACAGGTTTGGTAGATAACAGGCTTCTGTTCTCTGAGTTTTCAGCCATTGTAGTCAGGAGAGACCCATGGTAATAGTTGTTCTGACAGTGCCCTGGCTTTTATTCTGTCAGCTGCTGACTTTAAATTCAGTCCTACTCTGTCCTCCCAGTCCCAAGGGAGCATCTCCTCAGGATTGATAGAGGGAAAGAATGAGAAAATCTTACACTCTTGTGACTTTACACATGGACCTTTGACCTTCTGCTTGTCACTTTTATCATCTTCCAAGAAAGCTCATTGGTTTTGATCATAGAAACCCTGATTAGAGGATTAGTAGAGAAGACAGAGCTCCTCGCCTTTACAAAGTTTTAGGAAATAGAGGAAACTGGGTAAAGACTCAGGTAAAGAGTGCATGACAGATATTATGGAGGTATAGAAACATGTACAATCTATTGCATACTGTACATAAGTGAGTGCTAAGAAGCTATACGAGGAGGTACATTCGATCATAGCGTCATTAAAGAGAAATCTACATGCAGTTTTAAAAGGGCAGGGGCAATTTGGAGGGCCGTTGTATTTGGCCATGGTTATCAGCTGTGGGCAGATCTGAACTTCACATAGTAGTTTAATCAGCACTGTCCAGCTTGACGCAGCCTCTGCTCAGGCATCAGAATGAAGGAACATGTTTGATCCCCTCTGAACTTAGAAACTATAGGAGATGCTTTACATCTAAAAATTCTTAAGTCTTCCCAACCTAGATCATTAAAATTCATACCTGCTTACTGTGAATTATTTTTAGTGTTCCACTTTCTCAGCTCGTTTACCAAAAAGGACAAATAATTTAACCTTATGAAAAATTAAAATTTCTTCCTTAAAATAGGGAGTCATCATTTTATTATTTACTATTGTCATTTATTACTTTGAAATTTATTTTTTGTTTCTCCAGAATTATTTCTCATTTAAAAATTTCTCCTATTTTTATCTCCTAAACAGATCAGAACAGTAGATAAATAGCATTTCACAAACCAACAAAAGACCTTTTGCCGTTAACTGTATCTACTTTGACTCATCACTCCAGGTCTTCTGAGATTATTTGCCGCTTAACTCTACTTGCAAATTTATATATTACTCAAGTTTAGAATTCTCCAAACAAGGAATAGAAATCTTTCCTCATCATCTCTCATTCTCCCTATTTAATTTATTTATATATTTTTAATTTTTTCAGTTTTCTTCATTTGGTTTTACTACACTAAGTAAAGAAAAACAACAATAACAACATGGTGTTTCCTTTGTACAATGAACTATGTAATTTAAGAGTTTGAAATAATGGAAAAGACACTGAATTTGAAACTGAAACTTCTGATTTGAAGGCTTGATTCCACCACTTAAAGATAAGATCATTCCTGAAAATTTATTTAAATTTTGTTGAGCCTGTAATGGGAATAATAAAGACTAACATGCCTTTCCAGAGAATTGTTATATGGCTCAATTCAGATGGTAGCTTAAAAAGCAATTTGTAGTAAATTCTACACAGTAAAAGAATTGTTATTGTTAAATGAAGTGAATAATACTAGCCATGTATATTTTAACTATTCAAGTCAGGGATTTCATTCTGAATCATTAATTTTGAAAATTAGAATGTAAAGGGTAGAAATCTAATACAGGAGAATTTTTCGTAAAGCTAAATGCTTATCTTTTAAAGCCTGCTTTGCAATGTAACTTCAGCTAATCTTACATAAAATTGCTTGGTGCTCCCATCCACTAATAATTATTTCAGGGCTCAGCAACCACAAAGGAAACCATGTAAGCCTAAATCCCTTATAAACATTATAAAACCAACATATATGATGACCTGTTCTCATTCAGAAACAAACTTAGAAATCAATTGAAAATTATGATCTCTCATTAGAATAGTAGAAACTAGGAAATAGAACTGAGTGCCAGGACAAAACATATTATTTTTCTTCACAACCATTACTAAACTTTGAAATTTAATTTTTATATTTAAGTGACTAGATTCCCAAAATATCAGTGGAAGTCCTATTCAACATCTAAATACATGCCAGTAAGTGGCTCATCTGTTGCTTGGCTTCTTTCATTGTTAAGAATTGCCTGTATGTGCAAATATACTATGATTTTGTCTTCATCCATTCTCTCTCCTTCCTCTGCCATTCTCTCTTGAACCTGAAAATAATCTGATTTTTTTCATCATAATATCATAACTTAAGAGGCATATATGATGTGCAAACTGTTGTATGATGTAGACTAAAAATTATGCTAAATGCACATGAAGAGAGGCTGAATGTCATTAGTTATTAGGGAAATGTAAATTAAAATCCGCAATGAGATATCACTTCACATCCACTAAGATGGCTATGATTAAAAAAATAGAAAACAACAGGTGTTGGCAAGGATTGTAAATGGTACAGCCACTGTGGAAAACAGTTTTGTGGTTCTTCAAAAAGTTAAACATAGAATTAACGTATGATCCAACAATTCCACTCATATATATGTATGCATATATATATATATGCATACATATATATATGTATACCCAAAATAGTTGAAATCAGGAACACAAACAGATACTTATACACCAGTGTTCATTGCAGCACTATTCACAATAGTCAAAAGAGAAACAGCTTAAATTTCCATCAACAAGCGAATGGATAAACAAAATGTGGTACATACATACAATGGAATATTACTCAGACATAACAAGAAATGAAGTCCTGAAATAAGGTACAACGTGGATGAGTGTTGAGAAAATTATGCTGACAATTAAGTTAGTCATAAAAGGACAAATATTGTGTGATCCCACTTTCATGAAATATATACCCAAACCAAACCAAACCCAGTGCCATTGAGTCAATCCCGACACGTAGCGACCCTATAGGACAGAGTAGAACTGCCCTATAGAGTTTCCAAGGAGCGCCTGGCGGATTTGAACTGCCAACCCTTTGGTTCGCAGCCATAGCACTTAACCACTATACCACCAGGGTTTCCATGAAATATATAGGATAGGCAAATGTATAAACACCAAAGTTTATTAGTAGTTACCAGGAGCGAAGAGGGGAGAGGATAAAAAGGAATGTCATTGCTTAGGGGACACTGAGCTTCTCTTTAGGGTGATGTGATATTTGGAAACAGGTAATGGTGATGGTTGAATAACATGGTAAGTATAATTAATGTCACTGAATTCTACATGTGAAGAGTGTTGAAATGGCATATACTTTGTTACATATATATTTAACACAATAAAAAAAAAAAAAAAAAAGCTAAATAGAGGCCCAAGCAATGTTTTATAGAAACACAGAGTAAAGCATATTTGTTACAGTTTTATTACATTAGGGAAGATTTCAGGGCAGAGGCAACATTTTCTGTGAGTCCTTCTGGATTCAAAGAATGAGTAAACTAGGGAACTGTGTGAGTTTTTAATCCCACTTCCTTTGGATTTGATGATTATTTACTAAGTTCTCAGAGATAGTCAGAATGGCTGAAGGTTCCACTTACTATCAATGCGCAGAAAAATAAACACAGCAGCAGCAAACACACTGAAACATTAATATAGCTATTTTATGTATATACTTTCTTAATTAATAGGTGTGCATTTTGTCTTATTTGATATGATGTATAAATAGAGTCAGTTGGCACATATGCTTTTTTATGGCTTCCTGGATCTCCTTATTCCTTAGACTATATATAACTGGGTTGAAGAATGGTGACAACACTGCAAAATTTAGGCTGATGGCTGTGTTCCAGAAAAAGGAGTACTTGGCAGAGAAACGCAGATACATCAGGGCCACACTTCCAAAAAATATCAAGAAAATGGAAAGGTGGGAAGCACAGGTGGAAAAGGCCTTCTGGCGTCCATCAGCAGAGTGGATACACAGGATTACTGCAATGATGCGGACATAGGCCAAAGCCACAAGCATTACAGCGGTGATGATCTCCATAGCATGTACAACATCCACAACCTTGATTAACACAATCGTGCCAGTGTCCATACATGCCAGATTCAAGATGGGGTCAAAGTCACAGAAGATATTCCGAATTTGATTTGGACCACAAAATGACAGTGTGGATATCCAAGCAATTTCAGGGAATGGCGTGAAGAAACCACAGAAGCAACAACCCAGAGTCAGCTGAGTGTACAGCTGAGATGTCATGATTGTAGGGTAGCGGAGGGGGTTGCAGATGGCCAGGTATCTGTCCATCGCCATGGTGGTGAGCAGGCAAACCTCAGTGATGCCGAGGGAATGAAAGAAATACATCTGCAGGAGGCAGCCCGCAGGAGAGATGGTCCTATGTTCACTCACTAGGTTGGACAGCATCTTGGGGATGGTGGTAGTGGTATACCAGATCTCCAGGAAGGAGAGGACACTGATGAAAAAATACATAGGAGTGTGGAGGCGGGAATCCAGTTTAACAGCAAAGAAGACCATGAGGTTCCCAATGATGATGAATAGGTATATGAGGACCAAGAGGATAAAAAACAACAGACCACCTTCCTGAAAATGAGGAAAACCAGTGAACACAAATTCGGTCACTGCCGTATGATTCTTATTTGTCATCCTCTTAGCTGTAGGAATAAAAAGAAGAATTAAGACTTCTGGGCATCTAGTTTAGAGAATTCATTGAATAATCAATTCATTTGTTCAAATTCAAATATTTGGTATTTGATGTGTTATGGAAACCCTGGTGGTATAGTGGTTAAGTGCTATGGCTGGTAACCAAAAGGTCAGCGGTTCAGATCCACCAAGCGCTTCTTGGAAAGTCTATGGGACAATTCTACTCTGGCCCATAGGGTCGCTATCAGTCAGGATTAACTTGTCGGCAACGGGTTTGGTTTTTGATATGTTGTATGCACTGTGCAATGTACAATATGCTGAAATGTAGGGATAACTGAAAAAGAGCCAAGGTTCTAAATATATAAATTACTGTATTTCTTCTAGCCAGTCACACCATGAGATTGAATTTATATTGTCAATTGCCTCTGCTACCTAAGAACACACTTTTACTATTAGTAGATTTTTTTCTTCCTTGCACTTCTTTATTGTTTAGAAGAAATGTATACTCTTCACCTTTTTCCTTCTACTTTCTGTATTGGATTCTGTCCTGCTCAGAAAAATAATAAATCAAGACTCAGCTCAAATAGTACCTCCCCACAAATGCTTCTAGTCGATTTATTTATTTATTTTTCTCTCCTTGCTACTCCCATGACAATTGATTTTTCAAATCCTATATCTTGACTTGTATTACAATATCATGTCTGTTTTCCCAAATTACTGTGTATAATATATTTCAACCTGATGTTTTGCACCAGTAAGTGTTCAGTAAATGTTGATGGCAGTGAATTGTATGGAATGTGGACAGATAAGTAGTATATGCCTAAACAGGCTGGTCACACAACCATGGCAACTGCTGCCTGAATTCTGAAAATTCAAGAAGTTTGTCATCTTTCCTTTTGCCTGGAGATTGGTGTAAGAAATTAAATTCTTCTTTGTGGAGAGTCTCTGACAGAGCAGGAGAAAAGTGGGATGCAAAACTGAAATTCTAGTAAAAAGACCAGACTTAATGGTCTGACTGAGACTACAGGGATCCCAGAAAACATGGCCCCTGGAATCTCTGTTAGCCCAGAACTGAAGCCATTCTCTAAGCCAACCCATCAGACAACGATTAGACTGGACTGTAAGACATAAAATGATACTTGTGAAGAGAATGTTTCTTAGCTCAAGTAGATTAAAAAAAAAAAAAAAAAAATTTTTTTTTTTTTTTAGGCAACTCCTGTCCAGAGGTGAGATGAAAAGGCAAAAAATGAAAGGAGCTGGCTAAATGGACATGGGAAACACAGGGTAGAAAGGAGGAGCGTGCTGTCACATTATAGGGAAAGCAATTAGGGTCACATAACAATGTGTGTATAAATTTTTGTATGAGAAACCAGCCTGAATTATAAACTTTCACTTTAAGCACAATAAAAAAAAATGCAAAAAAAAAAAAAATTCTGTGTGGGCATATCCTATGTGGAGCCGGCAAATAACAGAAAAAGAAAGATAAAATTGGAGGTTCGGAAAAGTGATTTACTACTTGATCACCGATACTTTTTCGGAAAATGGTAGGGAGTAAATAAATACATAAATGAAACAAATACCTTAACCCAGTTAATAGAAACTTCATTCTTCCAGTTCTTTAGGCCAAATTCCTTGAAGTCAATCTTGTCTCCTCTTTCTCATATCCTATTTCCAATCATTAAGCAAAACCTCTGTTATACTTTCAAAACATATCCAAAATCCAATTACTTTTCACCACATTCACATTGTACCCTGGTTCAAGCCATCAACCCATGCCTGGATTCTTCCCATAGCCCCCAAACTTGTATGCCCTTGCTCCTTTATAGTCTATCAGCACTACACTGAGAGAGATCCATTTAAAGACAAATTAGATAATGTTACTTCTCTGCTGAAATCCCTCCTGTTGGCTTCCAGTTCACTCTAAGTGAAAGCCAAAAGCTTTAATAATAGTCTTTTTAGTCCTTTTAATACCTGGTACCACAATGATTTTTCTAACTTTATCTTCTACTTCTCCACACCCACCCTAGCCCCTCCATCCACACGACACCTGGAATGCTCCTACCTCACAGCCTTTGCACTTGCATTCCCTTACCTAGAACATTCCTCACTAGAATATCTACATGGACAACCTCTTTTCCTTCACTTCTTTGGATCATTGTTCAAATATCACCTGCTAAGGGAAACCATTCCTGATTCATGATACTTAAAATTAATCACACTCAGCCCAAATTCTTTCTAGTCCCTAACTGTATCTTCTTATTTTTTTCTCCATAATATTTCTTACTACCGAACATATAATTATACTATATTTAAGTTATTATACCACCTACTCATATGTAAACTTCATGAGGGCAAGGATGTATGCCTTTTTTGTACACTTATATCTCTAATGCCTAGTACACCGATTGGAACACTGTAGACATGTAATAAATATTTTATTACTTACTTAATTGTAATTTAGAAATAGTATGAAATATGTCTTTCTACTCCTTCGAAGTTGCTCTTGTGTGTAGAGCAATTTCCTCTAATGCCCAAAACCCAAAACCCAATGCCATTGTGTCGATTTTGACTCATAGTGACCCCATAGGGTTTCCAAGGCTGTAAATCTTGTAAATCTCTATGGAAGCCGACTGCCACATCTTTCTCCTGTGGAGCCGCTGGTGGTATTGAACTGCCAACCTTTTGGTTAGCAGTTGATCACTTTAACCACTATGCCAACAGGGCTCTCTAGTGCCCAATATAGAATTATTTCAAAATCTTTCTGGCTCATGGGAAAGTTGTAATTAGGAAACTGTGCTCTCAAAATATAGTGGAAAAGTAGTAGAAGTAATAGCGGTATCATTTTATGAATATGTGGATATGTTAGATTGGTGATAGAAGGTGAAATTCTGGGCTTAAGAGTAAAATATCTAAGAGAGATATAGATAGCTTCCTAGCTGCAGAATTACCCACGTTTTCAAGCCCTCAGCTTTCTATAAAGTTTTGGAGTGTTAGTACATACATTCAGGTAACTGAACGTAAAGCTGTTAGTACCAATGACTCCCTTTTTCCTGGGAGTCCAGGTACCCTGTTTGAATAGCCATATCTCTAAAAATCTGGTATTCAAGCTGCAGAACAGTTAAACAAGAATAATAAAATGGTAGAATTGGAGCGGCAACACTTACTACCTTCCATTTGTACTCTATATAGATACAACCATACAGAAAATCATAAGTCATGAATTAATTCAACAGTCATTTGTTAGGTTATTGATTTGTAGAGCCAAGTGCTAGAAATGAGGTACAACGGAGATATTATCCAAAAACCACTGTGTCTCAAGTCAGGTATACGACTGATAATTCAAGGTAGAAAGCAATTAGTGTTACAGATAAAGTTCAGTGAGATTTCAGAGAAGTTACTGGTCATTGAAGTTCATGTTCTGAGTCTACTACATTTTTGGGAAAGTTATTCATCTGCTCTCTATCTCTGTTTTTCATCTGCAAACTAGAAATGATGAAACCATTCACCTCATTATATTGTGAACATTAAATAAAGTAGCAGATGTAAAAACACTATGTGCATGGCACATAGAGACAATGAACGTTAACTAATCATCATCATCATTATTATTACCTAGAAGGATGGGAATAATAATGATGATGATGATTAATATTTATTGTTATTATTATTACCTAGAAGGATGGGTGTGTGCCTGACCCAAACCACGGTGTTGTCAATCACATGATATGCATACAAAAGTTGGACGATTGATAAGGAAGACCTAAGAATTGATGCCTTGGAATTATGGAGTTGGCAAAGACTATTGAACATATCATAGACTTCCAGGAAACTCTGGTGGCGTAGTGGTTAGGAGCTATGGCTGCTAACCAAAAGGTAGGCAGTTCCAATCCACCAGGCGTTCCTGGAAACCCTATATGGCAGTTCTACTCTGTCCTATAGGGTCGCTGTGAGTCAGAATTGACTTGATGGCAACAGGTTTGGCTTGGTTTTTTTTATGGACTACCAGAAGAAGGAACAAATCTGTCTTGGGGGGAGTACAGCCAGAATACTCCTTAGAAGTAAGGATGGTGAGACTTTGTTTCACATATTTTAGACGTGTTATCAGCAGGAACCAGTCCCTGGAAAAGGACATCATGCTTCGTAAAGTAGAGAGTGAGCCAAAAAGAGGAAGACCCTCAACTAGATGGATTGACAAATTGGCTGCAACAATGGGCTCAAGCATAACAATGATTGTGAGGATGGTGCAGGATCAGGCAGTGTTTCATTTTGTTGTACATAGGGTCACTATAAGTCAGAATCGACTTGATGGCACCTAACAACAACAATAGAAGGATAGGTAACAATATAAATGTGTTTACTGGGGAGACTTTAAGCTTAACATCCTCAGTAATACTGAGACAGCACTACCGTAATTTGTTTTGGTGAGGAAAACACTCAATTTGAAGACTGGACCTGTTTTGGTTACTTGTTCTATTATTAGCCGACCCTGTGACCTTAGACAAGTTAGCCGCCCCCCACCCTTTTTTGTTCATACAATGGATATGGTAATACCTAATACATTTGTTATGAGGATTAAATAAGGCAGCACAATGAAAAATCACTCTATAGGCATTTTTGCTCTTGTTAGGTGCCATCAAGTTGGTTCTTACAGGCCTTAATTCTTGTTAAAACCAGGCTAACACTCTCATACCCATGTGAAGAGGAGCAGACTTTTGTGTGCAACCTACAAAGTGAAAGGGCAAGTTGTATTTGTTCACATCGCCCCACATCTTGCACAACCACCAAATACAAATACATCCTTTTTGTCCTTGATATGTTTGACCAAAACCAGTTATTTTCACCTACTTAAAGTGTTCTAGGTTCTATCTCATAGTCAATGAAGCTACAGTTGAGGGAATATATTCCCTTCTCAGTCCATGGTACTGCTTTCAACTCTCTGACATCTAGCTCCATACTTACCTCTGACTAGCACACTCTTCTGCCTTCTTCTAGTAAAGAGGATGAGAACATGCACCACAGATTTCTTGGAGATTATAAATGACTCGATTCCCTCCCCAACCCCGAGAGTTTTTTCTAAGGTGTCTGGGGATTTGGAGCATCAAAACAAAACAATCTATTCCCATAAGAATAGTTAGGGAAAGCATTTGACTTGCTAGCCTTCACTTTACTCACTAATTCCATAAGTCATAGTATAGTCAGGACTTTGAAAAGACGGGGAAAGAGTCGAAAGGGGAAGATGTAAAGGAAGAAGGGGAAAAGAAAAAAGAGGTTATAAGAGAGGAAGGACAAAGAGAGGCAGAACAATCGGTCTTATCTTTGTATCTTCTTTGATTCTCCAATGTCTAAGCCAGCTTCCTTTACTTAGCCCTGCATAGGTCTTTATACCTCAGGTTTCACTTTCTTCCCCTAAGATGAAATCTAAATTAAGTTGTGCTTAATCATTATGTCCTTTTGTCTTCTATGACCTGATCACTTATCTTGAGCATATGTGCACTGAGGGGAAAGATTTGAGTGGGTAGAAAGCAAAAGGTATTTTGTAAGCATGTGCTACTAATTTTTCTTACAGCAATCTCCCCAAAATATAATAAGTAGTTTGGTAAGGTGGGAAGCACAGTGAGAGAACACTGCTATCAGCAATGTGAACTGAAAGGATCACTGTGATACGGAGATCAGCAGCACTAGCAGGATGTTACAGTGACCTGCAGTCTGAATGGCGTTCTCAGCCTTGACCATCACACATTGCTACTGTACATGCAGTCCATACTCAAGATTATAGCAAAGACCCAGAAGATACTTTCAATTGGGTTTGGGCCACAATATGAGATGTTGGTTGATAACCATATAATTTCTGGGAAGTGTATGATAAAAACCACAGAAATAGCAGCCACAATTTAGAATTGTAGAGTTATGAACATTGTCCAGGATATGACACATGGCCTTGGTGATCAGTGTGGCCTTTTCTGAGATTCCAAGTAAGTGGGAAAAAAATATGTTTTCAAGATAAAGTCTGTGGCACTTCTTTTCACTGATCAATTTGGAGAACATCTTTGTTGTAGCAGATTTCTAGGAATGATAATGCACTGTTTAAAGAACTCATGGGGTGGGGAGACTGGAATCAATATCAAAACAGTAAAAATCATTAGATTTTCAACAGCAATGAAGAGCAAAGAATTACTGAGTAATTCTCCATCACCTTAATAATATCCTCCTAAATATGAACAGTTTTTTTTTTTTTTTTAACCATGTTTCATGCTTTAAACAGTACTCACGTAGCTGAACTCCATCAGACAGAAGGTGGGGAAGAGCAAATGTTAAGCCCGTTTCAATTTTTAATAAAAATATTTCATGTTATCCTATCACTTATGAAAGACTTTACTAATCTTTAGCATTCTGTTTGTTTTTTCCTTTTCCCTTTACTGTGGATGGAGTAAAGAGTGATTGCTTACTGGAAGAGGAAAAATAAAAGGACCATTCCAGTTTCTTCCTTTTCTTAAGCTCTGGTTCCTACTAGACTGTGAAATTCAAGATATCAGGAAATTTACTTCGGAACCACGCTGTTCCAACACTTACCACAATTCCTTACACATGGTAAATAATTTAAAATTTTTCCTTGAAGAAATAAATAAAAGTATGTCAATCATACTAACAATAAGTTCAGTGTTTCTCTTGAAGGTTGTCTGTGGTTCTTAGTTGAGAATATCTTTCCTATGTCTCTTTTTCCTCAGGAAAATGGCCATAGTGTTAGGAAATGTAGCATAGTGATTATGAAAGAATAAGGCTTTTGAAGTAAGATAGGCCTCGACTCAAATCACTGCTAGGTTTCTTACTAAATGTATGTCCTTAGACAAATCATTGAACTCCTAGAAGCCGCAGTTCCTTCCCTTATAAAGCAGGAAGGATAGTAACAGCTATTGCATTAAAAAAAAAAAGTTACTATCAAATCGATTCCCGACTCATGGGTACCCTATAGGGAAGAGTAGAACTGCCCCATAGGGTTTCCAAGGAGCAGATGGCGTATTCTAACTGCCAACCTTTGTTTAGCAGCTGAGCTCTTAACCACTAAGCCACCTATTACATAGGGTTGCAGAAAGTAGCATACAGAAGACATTTAGTACAATGTCTTAAATATGGTAAGTGCTCAATAAATGGTAATTATAATACTGTTTTTATCAACAAATGCTACAATTGTAAATATATTGCTATTTTAGTAATATAACAAAAATATGATTAAATGCATCAGAGTATTCATTATTCACGGTAGTTTTGGTCTATGAAGACCTCTGGAGTCAGAATGCTGAATTAACAAATACCAAACCAGCCTTGTTCAACTGCAGCTGGGGAGCCCTTGACACTTTGTGCATACACATGTATGTGAATATCCACTAGAGTGCTCTGGGAGTTTTCGTTTTAGCAAATGGATTTCTCAAATAAGAAATCCTTGGATATTGAGACTCAACTGTATACCTAGTAAAATTACTTTATATTCATGATTTGTAGTGAGGGATGGTTTACTCATAGGAAGTTTTAAACCAGGATGGTACGATGACCGGAAACTCTGGTGGTGTAGTGGTTAAGTGCTGAGGCTGCTAACCAAAGGGTCAGCAGTTCGAATCTGCCAGGTGCTCCTTGGAAACTCTATGGGGCAGTTCTACTCTGTCCTATAGGGTAGCTATGAGTCAGAATTGACTCAATGGCACTGGGTTTGGTTTTTTTCTTAGTATAATGACCAGATCTAAGTTTCAAAAAATAGCTCTGCCTGCAGTGGAGAGAGCAGTTTGAAGGAGCAGCTTGAAGTAAGGTAGAGTGGGAAAGAGAAGTAGTTTTAGTTACATTTTTAGGTAGTTTGATATCTGGGAAAGAATTACACAGTATAAAATGAAAAAAGGGAGAGAGCAGAAAAAAATGGTGTGTTCCTTTCCAATTCTGGAGATTTATGTGTATAAATTCTGTAACAATATTGCCCTTAGGAAAGTGCAGTAAAAATAATCAGTAATTTCATTCCTTATGTCTTTTGAAGGGCATTAAAGAAGATAGGCTATTTAAACCCAGCAATGTTTCTTGCATCTCTTTTTCACTCTTCCTTCATGTTTCCGTTGCTGTTAGACATCCTTGACTTGGTTCCAACTCATAGTGATCGTATATACAACAGAACAAAACACTGCCCGTTCCTTTGCGATTCTCACAATCGTTGCTACGTTCGAGCCTATTGTTGCAGGCACTATGTCAATCCATATCATTAAGGGTCTTCCTCTTTTTCACTCACTCTCTGCTTTACCAAGCTTGATATCCTTCTCCAGGGACTTGTCCTTCCTGATAACGTGTACAAAGTATGTGAGAAGAATTCTCCCCCATCCTTGCTTCTAAAGAGCATTCTGGCTGTATTTTGTCCAAGAGGGATTTGTTCATTCTTCTGGTAATCCATGGTATATCCAATATTCTTTACCATCACCATAATTCAAAGACAGAGATACTTTGTCTTCCCTTATTTATTGTCCAACTTTCACATGCATATGAGACGATTGAAAAGACCATGGCTTTTGCAACAGATTTGCCCAATGCAGTAAGTCGCTTGATTTCTTGCCTGCTGCTTCCATGGGTGTTGACTGTGGATCCAATTGGGGATTTAGACATTTTATGTAAGAGGTCCGTTGTTTGTGCTTGGTTTGTTCTAAGAACTCTCCTTAAATTAAATTTAGGGAAATATTTAAAGGTAAATATATAGTAAAGGCTCTTCAAGTCTCAGAAAACATACAATTTTACACAGATTGTGGAGGCTCAAATTCTTTTACCAAGTATTCTCGGAAGCCTTTCTTTGACCAAAACTACTCAAACCACAACCTATGATTTTTTCTGTCATTTTCCTTCTCTTCTCCATTCTAGCTCTTTATTAAAAACTATTAGCCTCTTTTTATAAAACCTTTCCTTTTACTTACATCTTTCCAACCAATTTTTAATTTTAAGCTTTAGGGGTTACTGTGCGGGAGGTGCTGTGGTACAGGAGTGGGGAAATTAGGCCGACAATTCTAGGACTTGTGTTGATGAGCAAAGAAAGAGTAAAAATCCACCTACATTGGCACAGTGATAAGATTTATCCCATCCCAGCAGGGGCATGAGCCCTGAAAAAAAAATCCTTCTTTATGAAGCAGGCATTAGAACTCCGCAAAAGAAACAGATCTTGACAAAAGGCAGAAGAAAAAAGATAGGCTAAGAGCATGAAAGCCAAGGGAGGAGAGAGCATGAAAAGTGAAGAGCTGAGTCCAGTAGAGTTTACCAGTGAGCTGAAACAATCAGAATGCAGCATAGTGGTAGTGATGTATTCACTCTTCAGGTATTTATTATTTATTACCTAATATATGCAATGTATTTAATCACAGCGAAAACAAAGTTTAAGTTTTTTTGTTTTATCATTAAAAACTGGTTAATTTTAGGAATTGTTAGATTAATTACTGATCAACACATGAATACCCAGTTTAGAAAATAGAACCATTCTTGAGGCACCACAGGAGAGCTTAGTCGTAAGAAGATAATTTTTTAAGTACCATGTCTTACAAAAAAAGGCTTTGATTATTTTTAAATTAAAGCGAATATTTACCCAGATTATTTCAACAAAATGAATTTACCTAAATAAAGTGGGATGGCAGAATGTTTAACAAAATCAGATCCAAAAAGATGTCAAAATGAATAAGGATTGAAAGGAGGTTATTGAATTGAGCAATCAGTGGATTTTGTTTATTGGTGACCATTGGGAGACCAGTTTCAGTAAAAGGCTGATGGGAAAAAAACAGAGCTGTTGAAGATGAAAAGGAGCCGGGAACTGTATAAACTTTTCACTATAAGATCTTATTTGAGATTCCTGGTCTTATGAAAAAAGGTTTTAGCTTGACCCATGTGCTTCTTTATAGCTTCTTTTATTTCTTTATTTCTCAGGCTATAGATGATAGGGTTAAAGAAGGGGGACAAAACTGCGAAGGCTAGAGCAATGGCTGTATCCCAGAATAAAGAGTAGGGGGCAGAGAAGCGTAGATACATGAGAGCCACACTGACAAAGAACAGCAAAAAGACAGTGAGGTGGGAGACACATGTGGAAAATGCCTTGTGACGACCTTCGGCTGAACGAATACGCAGAATCACAGCCACAATACCAACATAGGACATGACAATGAGTATCACTGCTGTAATAATCTGCACTGCATGGACGATGTCCACTACCTGAATCATGACAATGGCTTGTGTGTCTGTACAGGCCAGGCGTAGCACTGGGAGGAAGTCACAAAAGATATGCTCAAGGTGATTAGTGCCACAAAATGGCAGCGTGGAGATCCAGGCAATCTCGGGGAAGGGTGTAATAAAGCCACAAACACAGCAACTTAAAGTCAGTTGGGCACATAACTTGGGGGTCATGATGGTGGGGTAATGAAGAGGGCTGCAGATGGCCAGGTAGCGGTCAAAGGCCATAGCTGTCAATAGACAAACTTCACTGATGCCTGTGGAATGGAAGAAATACATCTGCAGCAGACAGCCATTTAAGGAAATACTCTTCCTCTCACTAAGCAGACTAGAGAGCATCTTTGGGATGGTGGCTGTGGTATACCAAATCTCCAAGAAAGAAAGGGCACTAATAAATAAGTACATGGGTGTGCGCAAGTGAGTATTCAGCTGGACTACTGTGATGATGACCAGGTTTCCAACAACAATGAAAGTATAGATGATGAGCAGTGGTACAAAGCAGAGGACAGAATCTCCCCAGGAATAAGGGAAAACTGAGAAGATAAACTCCCAAGCAGTGGTCTGATTAGGGCTGTCCATCTCCTGGATATGAGGATTTCAACTCCCTGTAGACTCAAGACTTCTATGAGGTATCTACCACTGGTCAGAGGTAAATGCACTTAACAAATTTCAGTCTCTGGATAGATCTCTGTATTGGGAATGAAGAGGAAGAAAAAGGAGGCAAGAAATAGTCCATATTCCAAAATTGTCACATGAAAAACATTCAGGCAAAAAGCACGTCTAATATTTTAGATCAATCCTCCATTTCTAAAAACACAAATTTCTGGGCCCCATCTTCAGAGTTTCTAGTTCAGTAGGTCTAGGGAAGGGTTCAAGAATTTGCGTTTCTAACAAATTCCCAGGTGTACTGATCTTGCTGTCAAGGGGCCGTATTTTAAAACCACTGCATTTAGAAAAATATGAAAGTAAACAAAGAGCTGAAAGGATAACAAATGATTAAGGTGTTTTTTTTTTCTGCATATTCATGTGTCATTGATTCCCTAACAATCTTCCCATAACTGTTTCAAATTTTTTTCTTGAATTTTCCCAGTTCTTCATCTGATCCTTGGCATATGATTTTATTGAATATTTTAAAGACAAAGCCATCACTAGTGAATTCTACCCTTTCTGCCTCTAAATGACTGTCCCTCCATATATGTGTGTATATATATATGAGCATTGGTGCCATAGTGGTTAAGAGCTTGGCTGCTAACCACAAGGTCAATAATTCAAATTCACTAGCCACTCCTTGGAAACCATATGGGGCAGTCCTACTCTGTCCAATAGGGTTGCTATGAGTTGGAACACACTGGATGGCACCTAATAACAACGAATATATACATACTTATTTATATTCATATATATGTATTCCTTGTTAACAATGACTCAGAGGAGCAATACATATATGTTGTTTTTTCTTCTTTTAAAAGATGGGCCATTCTACCTCCCCCAATTGTTTTATTCTGTATCCTCTAGGTAAGTGGTTTTCAGACATGTTTTGTACTAGAAGTCACTGAACAAATGAAACAATTCAAGGAAATGGAATATAGTAAACAATAAAGGCAGAGCTGATTTAGTAAAATTTGATGGGGAGTGACGGAGATGGCAGAACTTTTCTCTCTTGCTTTATGGAATACAACTTAAAAGCCACACACTATAAGATATTGTCTTATTACTTTATTCCTTTTTCAGGATGTTTTCTTTTTCTCTCTTCTTTAATTTCTTCTCTTTTGCTATCATATATGCACAAATTTCCTTATGTGGGAGAAAAGTACAACTGAACCTTTTGCTCTTCTGTCTCTACTTAGATTATTTTTCTCCTTTCTAGCAACACTGTTTTTTTTTTCTTTTTTCCCAACATGTAATATATATTTATTGTCATCATTCCCTTCTGAAACTCTTTGAACGGATTACCTACTCTAGACTTTCCCTATCTCTTTTCTTAAGATATACCAATGCCTTTCTGATTGAAAGTCCAAATGGTCTCACTCTGTCTCCATTACCACTAACATCCAAAGAACAAGCAGCACATCCATGAAAGTTTCTCCTTCCCTTGCATCCTTGACACCATACTATCCCTCTTTCCGTCATTGGCTTTTCTCTCTTCCACTTCCCAAATTTGGTGATAACTCAAAATTCTGTCTGTTTCTTTTCTCTGTTCATTTCATATTTCCTTCCACAGAGATAACACTCATTCAAGATATTTTTCAGCTTCTATTGTCCTTCAACTCTCATCTATTTATGTGACTTCAGAATCCCCTGAGTCTCTCCTGAGTCCCACATTTTCTGTAGAACTCCCCCACTCAGAAGCCTAACCTTGACTCAAACTTACCACCTCCACCTTACCCTCAGCACTCACTTTCTGAATCTGACTTTTTTATTTTCACCTGGATACCAATTTTACTCATTTTTACATCTATTGTGTATTGTTCCCTCAGTCTTCAAATCGAGTGAATCACCACGGTTTACTTAATTTATTTTTTCCTTTTGCTATGTCACTTTTGTTGTTGTTGTTAGGTGTTATTGAATCGATTTTTGATGCATAGCAACCCCATATGACAGAGTAGAACCATCCCATGGGGCTTCCTAGGCTGTAATCTTTACAGAAGCAGATCACCAGCTCTTTCTCCTGCAGAGGCACTGGGTGGATTCAAACTGCCAACCTTTTGGTTAGCAGCCAAGTACTTAGCTGTTGCACCACAGAGCTCCTTTGCTGTATCACTAATATGCTTCTATTTCCACTATCTTCACCTTAATTTTATGCCTTGTCGTACTGCTCCCACTAGATCTCAAAAAAAAAAAAAAAAAAATCTGCTTCCAGTCTTACTTTTTTCTGTTCAAGCCTCCATTCTCTCAAGTTTACTTTATAGGGCCTCAGTTTCCTTACGTGACTCCCCTTCCATACCTGTGTACACGTTTTACATTCTTACTATTCTTTCTCCAAATTGCTTCTCTTTAAAAAGGAAACAGATCTCAAATCCTTTGGGTAACTCTTTTGTAATAACTAAAACAAGATATGATAAACTTCCCTTATTGTCAGTCGTTGATGGTTATCTTGCTTTGTGCATGTCTTAGGAAAGAACATTTTATTAATAGTTTCTTATTTATATTAGCTGATTAAGAGCTTGGTTGCTAACCAAAACGTCAGCAGTTTGAATTCACCAACCTCTCCTTGGAAACATTATGGGGTAGTTCTACTCTGTCCTATACTGCCACTGTGAGTTAGAATCAGCTCGATGGAAACATTTTTATTGTTGTTTTTTTTATGGATCTATTTGTTTATTAATTACAAGATTCAACCTCATCAAACTCCTAACTTTTCTACTTACAACAGCTAGCATCATCTTACTTTAATATTCTACTGAAATTTATGTTGCATTATTTTTTGCAGAAAACAAAGCTTTATCTCTGGTTGCTATGGTGGCTTGTTAATTACCAATCCAGTATAGCAAACCTGTTATTATTATAAACACATCTCTTCCATTTTCTAGTTTCTGAATATTTCTAAAAAGAACCTCTACCTGAAATATCCTCCTCTTGCCTCCCTTCCTACCTTTGTCTCCTTTTTTCCTTACCAAGTTTCACATGTGTCTTCTCTAGGTTTGAAAAAGCTGAAAACTAATATCACCTATTTCTAACAACTCTATTTCACACTTTTTCTCTCTTACATATTAATTCTTACATATTCATCCTCTTCAAATATTTTTAAGTCTCTAACATTAGTCACCACATCTTCTAACCATGACACTCAGGACAGGGTTCTACAAGTTAAATCAAGCTACTGGTTCAAGAAGGTGCCTTCTGTGCAGACTCAGGCCTGATTCCCTAATCTCCTAAAGGGATGTGGTCAAGCCAAAGAAAAGATAGGTAAGATTTGAACCAAAGAGCCAAGCCTGCTCTCCCCACCCCCTCCCACACATCAGTTTTATTCATTGAACACTATCTTCATCCAAAATTCAGTAACAATAAGTCTAGTGCAAATGTCACTGACACAAAATGCCCAATAGCTAACTGAAGATTTCAGATCTGTGTCTTGAAACACTGATTCTAAATGATTTCAGAAATCAGTTCACAATGCTTGTGCGTGATTTTAAAGCAATCGCTTGAGCTTTAGCCCTGTTTGCATCCTACCATTTCCTGGGAAATTAAGTAATAGAAACCTTTATACTTGTGCTAATTTGCCCTACACCATGCTTTTCTAGCCCTTTCTTGCTCAAAACCTTCCCAATAGCTACTCATGATATCTCCATGCCCAGTGGGACTGTCTATTACTATGGAGGTGGGTTGTCCTCTCTCTGAATAACTCCCATTCCCACAGGTTAGTTAATTCACTGACCTTGCTACTGTTGGGTTCAAGAGTTGGAATAAACAGATTGAAGACTGTCTTTCCCTACTCTGATGTGGTCAAACTTATAGAATTACTAAGACAAACTTACTTTACTTTTCTGCTTTGTTTCTTCCATGAATCCTTCAACTAAAGTATGTATTCTTCATCAGTAAGCAGTATATAAACATGACTCTCCCTGTAGAATTTTTTTCTTACTCTCTTTCCCTCCCTCTGTTTCTACCCCTCCCCACACCATTATCTTTTCCTGAGTATAACTAGAATGGGGAGAGAGACTCTATTGGGAATTCTACTCAACTGACTCAAAATAAGTAAGAAAACAACAATTTGCATAATGGCTTCAATTAGGAAAGAGTTCAGGCTGGTTATTAGAAGAATCTAAATCCCAGGAAACTACAATCCAAGACAAATGAGATAGTCTGGGTGCTCTAGGCAACGAGAGCGCTTTTTCTTCTTTTCTTTTCGTTTCTGTAGTACTTGTGAGTGGATTGGCTTTTTTTTTTTTTTTTTAATAATTTTTCCTGAGCTTTAAGTGAACGTTTACAAATTAAGCCAGTCTGTCACGTATAAGCTTAAATACACCTTACTCCATACTCCCACTTACTCTCCCCCTAATGAGTCAGCCCTTCCAGTCTCTCCTTTCGTGACAATTTTCCCAGTTTCTAACCCTCTCTACCCTCCGATCTCCCCTCCAGACAGGAGATGCCAACACAGTCTCAAGTGTCCATCTGATACAAGTAGCTCACTCTTCGTCAGCATCTCTCTCCAACCCATTGTCCAGTCCCTTCCAAGTCTGATGAGTTGTCTTCGGGAATGGTTCCTGTCCTGGGCCAACAGAAGGTTTGGAGACCATGACTGCTGGGATTCCTCTAGTCTCAATCAGACCATTAAGTCTGGTCTTTTTATGAGAATTTGGGGTCTGCATCCCACTGATCTCCTGCTCCCTCAGGGTTGTCTGTTGTGCTACCTGTCAGGGCAATCATCGGTTGTGGCCGGGCACCATCTAGTTCTTCTGGTCTCAGGATGATGTAAGTCTCTGGTTCATGTGGCCCTTTCTGTCTCTTGGGATCTTAGTTATCGTGTGACCTTGGTGTTCTTCATTCTCTTTTGATCCTGGTGGATAGAGACCAATTGATGCTTCTTAGATGGCCGCTTGTTAGCATTTAAGACCCCAGACACCATATTTCAAAGTGGGATGCAGAAAGTTTTCATAATAGAACTATTTTGCCAATTGACTTAGAAGTCCCCTTAAGCCATAGTCCCCAAACCCCCGCCCTTGCTCCGCTGACCTTTGAAGCATTCAGTTTATCCAGGAAACTGCTTTTGGTCCAGTCCAGTTGAGCTGACCTTCCCTGTATTGAGTATTGTCCTTCCCTGCACCTAAAGAAGTTCTTATCTCCTAACTAATCAGTAAATAACCCTCTCCCACCCTCCCTCCCTCCCCCCTCGTAACCACAAAAGAATGTGTTCTTCTCAGTTTATACTATTTCTCAAGATCTTATAATAGTGGTCTTATACAATATTTGTCCTTTTGCCTCTGACTAATTTCGCTCAGCATAATGCCTTCCAGATTCCTCCATGTTATGAAATGTTTCACAGATTCGTCACTGTTCTTTATCGATGCGTAGTATTCCATTGTGTGAATATACCTCAATTTATTTAACCATTCATCCATTGATGGACACCTTGGTTGCTTCCAGCTTTTTGCTATTGTAAACAGAGCTGCAATAAACATGGGTGTGCATATATCTGTTTGTATGAAGGCTCTTATTTCTCTAGGGTATATTCTGAGGAGTGGGATTTCTGGGTTGTATGGTAGTTCTATTTCTAACTGTTTAAGATAACGCCAGATGGATTTCGAAAGTGGTTGTACCATTTTACATTCCCACCAGCAGTGTATAAGAGTTCCAATCTCTCTGCAGCCTCTCCAACATTTCCTTTTTTGTGTTTTTTGGATTAATGCCAGCCTTGTTGGAGTGAGATGGAATCTCATCGTAGTTTTAATTTGCATTTCTCTAATGGCTAATGATCGAGAGCATTTTCTTATGTATCTGTTAGCTGCCTGAATATCTTCTTTAGTGAAGTGTGTGTTCATATCCTTTGCCCACTTCTTGATTGGGTTGTTTGTCTTTTTGTGGTTGAGTTTTAACAGAATCGTATAGATTTTAGAGATCAGGCGCTGGTCAGAGATGTCATAGCTGAAAATTCTTTCCCAATCTGTAGGTGGTCTTTTTATTCTTTTGGTGAAGTCTTTAGATGAGCATAGGTGTTTGATTTTTAGGAGCTCCCAGTTATCTGGTTTCTCTTCGTCATTTTTCGTAATGTTTTGTATTCTGTTTATGCCTTGTATTAGGGCTCCTAAGGTTGTCCCTATTTTTTCTTCCATGATCTTTATCGTTTTAGTCTTATGTTTAGGTTTTTGATCCACTTGAGAGTTAGTTTTTGTGCATGGTGTGAGGTATGGGTCCTGTTTCATTTTTTTGCAAATGGATATCCAGTTATGCCAGCATCATTTGTTAAAAAGACTATCTTTCCCCAATTAACTGACACTGGGCCTTTGTCAAATATCAGCTGCTCATATGTGGATGGATATATATCTGGGTTCTCAATTCTGTTTCATTGGTCTATGTGCCTGTTGTTGTACCAGTACCAGGCTATTTTGACTACTGTGGCTGTATAATAGGTTTTAAAATCAGGTAGAGTGAGGCCTCCCACTTTCTTCTTCTTCTTCAGTAATGCTTTACTTATCTGAGGCTTCTTTCCCTTCCATATGAAGTGGGTGATTTGTTTCTTCATCACGTTGAAAAATGTCATTGTAATTTGGATCGGAAGAGCACTGTATGTATAGATGGCTTTTGGTAGAATAGACATTTTTACTATGTTAAGTCTTTTATCCATGAGCAAGTATGTTTTTCCACTTAAATAGGTCCTTTTTAGTTTCTTGTAGTAGTACTTTGTAGTTTTCTTTATATAGGTCTTTTACATCCTTGGTAAGATTTATTCCTAAGTATTTTATCTTCTTGGAGGTTACTGTGAATGGTATTGATTTGGTGATTTCGTCTTCGATGTTTTTTGTTGATGTAGAGGAATCCAAGTGATTTTTGTATGTTTATCTTATAACCTGAGACTCTGCCAAACTCTTCTATTAGTTTCAGTAGTTTTCTGGAGGATTCCTTAGGGTTTTCTGTGTATAAGATCATGTCATCTGCAAATACAGATAATTTTACTTCCTCCTTGCCAATCCAGACGCCCTTTATTCCTTTGTCTAGCCTAATTGCTCTTGCTAGGACCTCTAGCACAATGTTGAACAAGAGCGGTGATAAACGGCATCCTTGTCTGGTTCCTGTTCTCAAGGGAAATGCTTTCAGGCTCTGTCCATTTAGAGTGATGTTGGCTGTTGGCTTTGGTTTTTTTTTTTTTAAGACGTCCTTTATTATGTTGAGGAATTTTCCTTCAATTCCTATTTTGGTGAGAGTTTTTATCATAAATGGGTGTTGGACTTTGTCAAATGCCTTTTCTGCATCAATTGATAAGATCATGTGGTTTTTGTCTTTTGTTTTATTTATATGGTGGGTTACATTAATGGTTTTTCTAATATTAAACCAACCTTGCAATCCCACTTGGTCGTGGTGGATTATTTTTTTGATATGTTGTTGAATTCTATTGGCTAGAATTTTGTTGAGGATTTTTGCATCTATGTTCATGAGGGATATAGGTCTGTAATTTTCTTTTTTCGTGATGTCTTTACCTGGTTTTGGAATCAGGGATATGGTGGCTTCATAGAATGAGTTAGGCAGTATTCCGCCATTTTCTATGCTTTGAAATACCTTTAGTAGGAGTGGTGTTAACTCTTCTCTGAAAGTTTGGTAGAACTCTGTAGTAAAGCCATCCGGGCCAGGGCTTTTTTTTTGTTGGGAGTTTTTTGATTACCATTTCCATCTCTTTTTTTGTTATGGGTCTATATAGTTGTTCTACTTCTGATTATGTTAGTTTAGGTAGGTAGTGTTTTTCTAGGAATTCATCCATTTCTTCTAGGTTTGCAAATTTGTTAGAGTATACTTTTTCGTAATAATCTGATATGATTCTTTTAATTTCAGTTGGGTCTGTTGCGATATGGCCCATCTCGTTTCTTATTCGGGTTATTTGTTTCCTTTCCTGTATTACTTTTGTCAGTCTGGCGAATGGTTTATCAATTTCGTTAATTTTTTCAAATAACCAGCTTTTGGCTTTGTTAATTCTTTCCATTGTTTTTCTCTTCTCTAATTCATTTAGTTCAGCTCTAATTTTTATTTTTTTGTTTTCTTCTGGTGCCTGATGGATTCTTTTGTTGCTCACTTTCTATTTCTTCAAGTTGTAGGGACAGTTCTCTGATTTTGGCCCTTTCTTCTTTTTATATGTGTGCATTTATCGATATAAATTGACCTCTGAGCACTGCTTTTGCTGTGTCCCAGAGGTTTTGATAGGAAGTATTTTCATTCTCGTTGCATTCTATGAATTTCCTTATTCCCTCCTTAATGACTTCTATAACCCAGTCTTTTTTCAGGAGGGTATTGTTCAGTTCCCAAGTATTTGATTTCTTTTCCCTAATTTTACTGTTATTGATTTCCACTTTTATGGCCTTGTGGTCTGAGAAGATGCTTTGTAATATTTCGATGTTTTGGATTCTGCAAAGGTTTGTTTTATGACCCAACATGTGGTCTATTTTAGAGAATGTTCCATGTGAGCTAGAAAAAAAAGTATACTTTACAGCCGTGGGGTGGAGTGTTCTGTATAAGTCTATGAGGTCAAGTTGGTTGATTGTAGCAATTAGGTCTTCCCTGTCTCTATTGGGCTTCTTACTGGATTTCCTGTCCTTCTCCGAAAGAGGTGTGTTGAAGTCTCCTAATATAATTGTGGAGGTGTCTATCTCACTTTTCAGTTCTGATAAAGTTTTTTTTATGTATCTTGCTGCCCTGTCATTGGGTGCATAAATATTTAATATTGTTATATCTTCCTGGGCAATTGTCCCTTTTATCATTATGTAGTGTCCTTCTTTATCCTTTGTGGTGGATTTAAGTTTAAAGTCTATTTTGTCAGAAATTAATATTGCTACTCCTCTTCTTTTTTGCTTATTGTTTGCTTGATATACTTTTTTCCATCCTTTGAGTTTTAATTTGTTTGTGTCTCTAAGTCTAAGGTGTGTCTTTTGTAGGCAGCATATAGACGGATCGTGTTTCTTTATCCAGTCTGAGACTCTCTGTCTCTTTATTGGTGCATTTAGTCCATTTACATTTAGTGTAATTATAGATAAGTATGTGTTTAGTGCTGTCATTTTGATGCCTTTTTATGTGTGTTGTTGACAATTTCATTTTCCCACTTACTTTTTTGTGCTGAGACGTTTTTCTTTGTAAATTGTGTGTTCCTCATTTTCATAGTACTTGACTTTATGTTTGCTGAGTCGTTATGTTTTTCTTGGTTTTTATTTTGAGTTATGGAGTTGTTATACCTCTTTGCGGTTACCTTAATATTTACCCCTATTTTTCTAAGTAAAAACCTAACTTGTATTGTTCTATATCGCCTTGTATCCCTCTCCATATGGCAGTTCTATGCCACCTGTATTTAGTCCCTCTTTTTGATTATTGTGATCTTTTACATATTGACGTCAATGATTCCCTGTTTTGAGCGTTTTTGTTTTTTTTTTTAATTAACCTTAATTTGTTTTTTTGATTTCCCTATTTGAGTTGATATCAGGATGTTTTGTTCTGTGACCTTGTGTTGTGCTGGTATCTGATATTATTGGTTTTCTGACCAATTTCCTTTAGTATTTCTTGTAGCTTTGGTTCGGTTTTTGCAAATTCTCTAAGCTCGTGTTTTTCTGTAAATGTCTTAATTTCGCCTTCATATTTCAGAGAGAGTTTTGCTGGATATATGATCCTTGGCTGGCAGTTTTTCTCCATCAGTGCTCTATATATGTCATCCCATTACCTTCTTGATTGCATGGTTTCTGCTGTGTAGTCTGAACTTATTGATTCTCCTTTGTAGGAGACCTTTCTTTTATCCCTGGCTGCTTTTCAAATTTTCTCTTTATCTTTTGTTTTGGCAAGTTTGATTAAGATATGTCTTGGTGTTTTTCTTTTTGGATCAATCTTAAATGGGGTTCGATGAGCATCTTGGATAGATATCCTTTCATCTTTCATGATGTCAAGGAAGTTTTCTGCCAACAGATCTTCAACTATTCTCTCTGTGTTTTCTGATATCCCTCCTTGTTCTTGGACTCCAATCACACGCAAGTTATTCTTCTTGATAGAGTCCCACATGATTTTTAGGGTTTCTTCATTTTTTTTAATTCTTTTATCTGATTTTTTTTTCCAGCTATGTTGGTGTCAATTCCCTGGTCCTCCAGAGCTCCCACTCTGCATTCTAATTGCTCAAGTCTGCTCCTCTGACTTCCTATTGCATTGTCTAATTCTGTAATTTTATTGTTAATCTTTTGGATTTCTGAATGCTGTCTCTCTATGGATTCTTGCAGCTTATTAATTTTTCCACTATGTTCTTGAATAATCTTTTTGAGTTCTTCAACTGCTTTATCAGTGTGTTCCTTGGCTTTTTCTGTAGATTGCCTTATTTCATTTCTGAGTTCATCCCTGATGTCTTGAAGCATTCTGTAAATTATTTTTTTATATTCTGTATCTGGCAATTCCAGGATTGTATCTTCATTTGGGAAAGATTTTGATTCTTTGGTTTTGGGAATTGTAGAAGCAATCATGGTCTGCTTCTTTATGTGGTTTGATATCGACTGCTGTCTCCGAACCGTCATTAAGATATTGTATCGATTTATTCTATATTTGCTCACTAAGCCTTATCTTGTTTTGTTTTCTTTCAATATACGTAGATGGGCTACTAGATTGCGCTGTCTTGAATGTTGTAGCCCTTGACTTACTTATTCCTATTACCAGCTGGTTTGGGCTGTTACCAGATGTATAAGCCTGAGTCCATTCTCTATTCTTGAGTAGAATCTGATTTTGGGTCATCAAGTGTGTGGAGCAGTCTGTCACCTATCCACCTAGAGAATAGTGGTGATAGTTGTGTGCACCACATTCTAGTAGCAGCAGGGGGTCACGCTCCAGGGGGGCAGGATGCTGACAGGCTTCCCCCAAGTGCCAGTGAGGTAGATGTGTCTCTATTCCTAAAGCTCTTTGGTGGGTGGGCTCTGCAGCTGTACCTTAGGCCCCCAATGCAAGTACCTCTACAGATTGGTAGGTGTCACCCTCCTTAGACCCCTAAGGCAGGAGGCTGGGTGGTCTGGGGGGAGCTTCAGTCCTCAGTTCCCTTTTGTGGGTCAGTGAGGGCTCTGTTGACTATGCAGAGATATCAGACCTGGGAAACTTGTCTTTCCAGTATTCCACTAAAGCAATTACAGTCAGATCCCTATCAGAAATGCCTTTGCATTATAATAACCACCTTGTTCCCTGTAGGGATGAAAGCCCAAGACTATGGATCACATGCTTGGCTGGAGCTGGTTCTGTGTTTTTAGTCCAATTAGGGAAGGATTTTTGGTCCCTCGGTTTTTTGTAGCTGCTTCTCTCAGGCCAGGAGAATGGGTTAGGAAAAGACCAAAAAGAGAGAAAAACCGCAAGCAGTTCACTCTCTGGCTCAGGAAATTCCAATGTTAATGAAGCCGCCTGGGAAGGGGAGGGGAGGGTTCAGACAAATAGGAGAGAGTAGCACCCCAGAATATAGACAAAGTTACTTATTTTGCTTGGGATGACTGTTTTATCTGTGATTCCTGAGGGGTGCATCGACTGTGTGTGCTGGCTGGGTAAAGATTGCCACCGAGGGTCAGGCCCACGTCCTGTGCTTGCGCTGTCTCAGAAGCTGTGGTTAGTTCCTCCGCTCCCAGTCCAAAGCCCAGCGCCAAGGTTCCCTGGCTGGGATGCCGCACTCCCAGCTCCAAAACCAGTCGCTGCCTCCCACGTCGCTGCGCTGCCTGTGTGCACTGGCTGGGCTTCCCCTGAGGTCAGTTCAGGGGGCTGGGGCTGTGCCCCGTGTTTGCGCAGTCACAGGATGCCCTGCTCAGCTCCCTTGTGCCCAATCCAAGGCCTGGCTCCAAGGTTTCCTGACTGGAACACTGGCTCCAGGCTCCCAAAACAGTCGCTGCTTCCCCTTGTTGTTTGTTCTTAATCTCTGTCACTCAGGTCAACTCTTTAGATCTGTGTTTGATGGTCAGCGTTCGTAGATGGTCATGTATGTGATTGATTCACTTGTTTTTCCGAGTCTTTGTTGCAAGAGGGATCCGAGGTAGCTTCTACCTAGTCAGCCATCTTGGCCCCCAACATCTTCACTTTAAATGAAACAATGAATGGATTGGCTTTTTAATGAATCAAATGCTGAAAATCTAAGACTTAGATTTTAGGGTTGTTGATTCAGTTGTTGTTTTTAGTTGCCACTGAATCAGCACCGACTCATGGTGACCCTACCGATAACAGAATGAAATGCTGCCCAGTCCTGTACCACCTTCGTGGTCGTCAAAATGTTTGAACCCATTGTTGTGTCTATTTCGTCAGTCCATCTCATTGATGGTTTCTCTTGCTTTTGCTGAACCTCTACTTTACCAGACATGATATCCTTTTCTAGTGATTGATCTTTCCTCATGACACGACCAAAGTAAGCAAGATGGAGTCTTACCAGCCTCTCTCCTAAGGGGCTGTTTTAGTCTGGGTTCTCCAGAGATGCAAAACCAATAAAGTGTATAAATATATAGAGAGAAAGATTTATATCAAGGAAATAGCTCATGTGGTTGTAGGGACTGGAATCCCCCAAGTCCCTGGGTCAGGCTGGAGGCCTCTTCTGGTTCACATAGCCACAGGGGCTGGCAAAACAAAGATTGGCAGGTCAGAGAGCAGGGCTCTTGCTCACAGGCTGCGAAGACTGACAAATCCCAAGACTGGCAAACAAGATGGCAGGTAAGCTGCTAGCTCAAGTCCCAAGAACTGGAGGTCAGATGGACAGGAGCCAGCTGCAGGATGGAGAGCAAGCAAAAGCCCATGAGCCTTACCAGAAAGTCCACCTATATTGGATGCAGGCATACTCCCAAGGAAACTCTCTTTCAACTGACTGGCTACTCACAGCAGATCATAGAGGTGATCACATTATTTCAGATCTCATTGTGGAAGTGACCACATCATCATATGACTACCAAATTACATCATAATTGCCAAACCATTGAGAACCATGGCCCAGCCAAGTTGACACACAACCTTAATGATTATAGTGGCAATCTGGTTGTATTTCTTCTGAGACTAATTTGTTCATTCTTCTGGCAGTCTCCGATATATTCAGTAGTCTTCACCAACACCACAGTTCAAATGTATCGATGCTTCTCCTGCCTTCCTGTTTTATCACCTAACTTTCACATGCACTTGAAGCTATTGAAAAGATTATGGATTAGGTCAGGAGCACCTTAGCCATCAAAATGGCATCTGTGTTTTTTAAAACTTTAGAGAGGTCTAAAATTGATTCAGTAAAGGGTAGGATATCAGAGGAACAATGGAAAGTGGGAGCTGGGCTTATATCCTGCTTTGTTTCTAGGCCATTTAGCCTATCTTAGGAAAAAATAATTGGCCTTGTACATAGCCCATGTACTTGTTTCACGTTGAAGTGTGGGCCAGTGTTTTAGCTAATCATGTGTGCTTTCCCCCTATTTTGCCTTTTTTTTGTGCATACCTTTCAGAGATCTTTCTAGGAAGAAAAATAACTGAGGCAGGGCAGTCTCCCTGAGGCTAAAGCAAATTAACAGTTTTTTATGCTACTTTTATCAGAATTGTTTTCATGTTTTTATTTAGTCATTAACATTTCTGATTATAAAACAGGAGCGTGATGTAATTCCTTTTCTTTGAAAGAAATCACTAACTAATTTAGACGACAGAAATTGATATAAATTAAAATACGAGATGGTATGCTCCCTACGAATACAAGAACAAAGTGTGTGAAGAAGGCAAATAATTCTCCCTTAAGAATTCAGACAAGGCTTCATCGAAAATTGCCTGAAGTCTAAAAGAACATAAATTGCTCAAGGTCATAGGCTTGGAAGTAGTGGAGTGAAGATTCAATCCTGGCTTTGACTGACTCCTGAAGGTCTCACTCTTGTATAGATAAGTAGAAAAAGTAGGAAGACTTCATCCTCGTGCCAGTAGGGGATATGCTGTCTTCCTATACTCTGCAAAGCTGTGTATGAAGTCACACTTGCTGTCTTATGAAATCAGGATATAACAACCAGGTCTTACTCTTCATTTTAGTGACCAAGTCTTCCCATTTCTTCTCAAGCTATCCTCTAATAAAGGATTTTTGATAGCAAATTATTCACAAAACCAAGGTCATAAAAGCATTTTTTTTTTAACTAATTACATTTATTATTAAAACAGCAGCTATATGTAGTAGTAGAACTCTTCCACATTCTTCTCTTCTTGTTAATCTTCTTCCTGTGTGTTGGGGGAGTTTGGAGGAGAAATGGAAGCATTTCTGTACATTTTGGGAGTTGAGAAGAGAAGAACACTCATTAGAATGGTGGAGAGAGCAATGGAACAGTAGTAGGAGGGACTGGCAGCCCAGAGGTGATAGTGATAAGATCTTATATTGATAAGATCAAAGGCCAGTGGTTATAAACACCTCAGAAAAAACATCTTATTTACTGAAGGGAAACTAAGCAAATGAGGTTGTTATATCTGCTGCTGTTGTAGCTCTTGTGTGTCGTGATGATGCTGGAAGCTATACCACTGGTATTTTGAATACCAGCAGGGTCATCCATGGTGGACAGGATTCTGTGGAGCTTAAGGCTAAGACAGGCTAGTAAGAAAGGCCTGGCAATCTACTTTAGAATGTTAGTTAATGAAAACTTCATAGATCACAACAGAACGTTATTCAAATCACTTGCTTTGGACACAACATCAGAAGGAATCCATTGCTATAGGAAGATCAAGTTTGGTGAAGCAGAAACCCAGAGATGTCATGGAAGAGGCTCAGTGAGATGGATTGGCACAGTAGTCACATAAGATTGTCATGAGTTGGACTTGGCTCTATGGCCACTAACAACAACAATAAAAGACAATGTTTATTCAGCATTTACTACAGGGTAGGAACTATATTAACTCATTTAATCTTGACAAGGACTAGTATTATTACACAAATTTTATAGACAAGGATACTGTTGCCTAGAGAAATCAAGTAACCTGCTCAGGGTCACACATCTTGCAAGTGGTTGTGCCAGATTTCAACTTTAAAAGTCCAATTCTAGAGCCTCTGCCACAATTAACTCTCAAAGTTTCTGTTAGTTTAAGAGTTTTGTTAAATCTCTATTATTATTATTACTATTAACATATAAGTGAATGCTACTTGAATTTCTCAAGGGTCTCTCCAAAGTGCTGATCTCGTTTCAGCTCTTATTGGATGATATGGAAATGAAGATGCAATTGTATATGAAAGTCCTTAAAATGCTTTTGCAATTAAGGACATAAATAAGTATCTCTACTGGTAATAAAAGAATCTCAAGCTAATATTTATATTATTTATTTTAATATTTAATATATTGAACATATTTTAATACTTAATATAATATTGATTCTTGCTAATAAATGTGTTTGGATAGACTTATATCTTGAACTTTCATAAAACCAACATACGAATTTATTTTTTTCTCAATCAATCCAAATCAAATATATTAGTTATTCCAAGAGAAAAAAAGAAAAAAAAGGTTTTGAATTGAATGGCTTTTTTTTCTCTTTTTTTACTGTCATTAAGGATATATAAGGACCCTTGGGTGGCACACTGGTTAAGCGCTTGGCTGTTAACCAAAAGGTGGGTGGTTCAAACCCACCAGCCACTCTATGGGAGAAAGATGTGGCAGTCTGCGTCTGTAAAGATTATAGCTTTGGGAAGCCCTATGGGGCAGTTCTACTCTGTCTATAGAATTGCTATGAATTGGAATAGACTCAATGGATATGAGCTTTTAGAACGGACACATAGCTTTTATAAGCTTAATTTATTTTTAATTGGCCATATATTTTTTATTCTCATTTATTTTTAAAAAAATTTTACTCTAGAATCTTGTGAATATCTTTTGTGGCTTTTAAGCCACAAAATATTCCACTCTCTCCTTGAATTTCTTCTGCCCTAAAATATAGAATAAACTCATCTTCAAAAAGTTTTAATTCCTTTTAATGAAGATGACTATCAAAAATCAAAATCTGAATTTTAGAAAAATACATTTTTTTCTATGAGTACTAGTTCACATGGAAACTGACAGCCAGAAACATATTTTCTTAAAGCTCTCGTTTCACATTGACTATTCCAACATAATGCCAAACGTTGTACTGAAACATGCATAACTGATTATCGATTTTAAAGCTGTAATTAAAACAATTTTGCACTTGTATCAGGAATGATTTGAACTTCAAGGTGATTCTGACTGATAGTGAGCCTATAGAACAGAGTAGAACTGCCTCATAGAATTTTCAAGGCTATAAAGCTTAATGGAAGTAAACTGCCACATCTTTCTCTCACAGAGCAGCTGGTGGGTTTGAACCATTGATCTTTCAGTTAACAGCCGAGTGCTTAACTGCTGTGCCACCAGGGCTCCTTGAGCTTCAAGTAATAATCTATACAGTATATACAAATCTATATAGTCTATATGTATTTCAATCTCTAATTGATAAACTGATCCTCTTGGCCTTTTTCTCATGGTTGCAAAATGAGTCTCTAAACTCCAGGCATTATATGCACGTTCAAGGCAGTAAATTGTGTAACAGGAGTGACAAGCTCATGCAGAAACCCAAGCAGATTTCTGCCCATAACTCCATGGTGAGAACCCCTTTAGCAAAAGTAGGCAAAGAATAAGGAGCTTGAATATAGGTTTTGGATTGACAGCTGAGCCTGCAATATGTGCTATATTCCTTTCCATTCTAAAACATTACTCAGAAATTTTAAGTGGAATGTATAGGTCTGCATAATTTTAAGCATTGTATTTACTTAATAAGACTCTATAAAAGACTTTGGTTACTTATACTGTAAGATATTTAGTTGTAGATCCATGATTATATTTAATGCCATACATCAGTTACAAAACCAAGTAATGGTAGTACACAAAGGCATAGCTAGGAAATTTACATAGTAGCAATCGTTTTAGATTTACTGAAAAAAAAAATCCAATATTTTCATAGATTATAATATGCCTCATAGACACTTTTTTTAATTTTGTAATTGCCAAACCATTATAACAATAATGAAATAGCAATTTTTCAATGAATTGAAATTTATAAAACAAAGAACTCAATAGAAATATTGGCAATAGATAATACTTAAGCAGTTAACAACAACAAAAAAGAGCTAAACTAGCTAGTAAGCATATGCAAAGCTATTCTATTCTGGTGATTTTCAAATACATATAAATTTAAATTAGTTTTGCCTAATTAGACTGGCAAAGAATACAAGGAGTGATATGCCATTTTTGGGATAATACGCTGAAATAGGTACTCTGAATTAAATTTCCTGGGTGTATACATTTTTATAGTGTTTGGACTGGTGACTTGGCATTATCTATTCAGTTTTATGCTGCAGTTATACTTCTAGGAATAGATCTAACAACAACATTACAGTGTGCAAACATACATAGATTTTAACTGTGGCCTTATTTATGAATACAAGTAATTGAAGAAAACTAAATTTTCAGCATAGCAATTAATAAGATAAAGTACAGTCATAACGGAATGTTATGCTGCAGCCTTTTAGTATGGAAACAACACACCTCTATGCTATGACTTGCAAATACATAAACAAATGTATTTTTAATTTAGAAAGCAAATTTCAGAACACTGGTTCCATGTGAATTTTTTTATGAAAAACATTTTTACATATACAGTTTATATTTGAAATCTATTCTTTGTTTATTACCATTTATTTTCATTCCCTTTCCTATTTTTTCCTCTATATAAAACTATTTTAGTTTGACACATATCTTTGTCTATGTATGTGTTCTCATAAAACATGCATTTTTGTTTCATGTACACGTACTTTTAATTTTCATTAGTTATATTGAGTTGATTTCACTGCATTGCTGAATTTTTTTTACTAAGAATAATTTTTTAAGAATTATTTATGTTGCTTTATATTTACTAAGTTCATATCTAACAGCTGCTCCATCCTCTGGAATATTCCTTCAATATATTTTAAATACCTTTCCATATAATACGTCCCCAGATTGCCTCCCACTACCCAATACTCCAAACAATAACCATTCATGTCAACTTACCAACATGCGAAAATGTGTTTGGAAAACAATCCTAAAATCAGTATTGCTAGTACAGAGGATACACCTGAGTTCAATTTAACTTCTACTGAATTTTTCTCTGAATGTCTCCACGAGTTTACATTCCTATCGGCTGTGAGCGTGCTTGTCTTTATCTCCACATTCCCACTAATGCTTGGCATTACTAAAGAGTCTTTCTCTCCATAATTATTAGTATTTTGGGTTTCTCTTCTATAACTTGCCCATATCATTTGCTAATTTCTCTACTAGAATTTTTGTACTTTCTTGTTGCTTTGAAGGCATTTTTAAAGTAAACTTTTTTTTAAACCCCAAAAGCAAATATACAGGCAATATTGTTCCCGAACCCTAAAAGGTGGTTTCTTGTCTGGTGTGCTCAGACTTGCCAATTAACTGGACAATGGTGTTTGAGAAAGACAAAGTAAATTTACTGCAATGCACAGAGCAAGGTGCCAGGAGGAAGTTCCTCAGATCCAGCTCCCCAAGCTAACCTACTGGGAAGCAGGGCTTATCTGTGATTTGGGCAGCAAGATGGCAGCTGCGCAGGTGTACTAGGGAGGAAAATTCTAGAAGGCAGCCAGGAAAGAGGAGGTGACATGGTTCTTGCTGGACTTCTGGCTTCAGAATAGGGTCTGAGTGATAATTTTCCTCCTCATTGGTTCCTCCTGTTGCTGCATCCTTTGTTGAGGTCAATTAGCAGTCACAGCTGGCCCTTCTGAGCATGTGGGCTGGTCCAAATCTGGCTTGGGCTAGTTTAAGGACTAATGGAAACTTACTGGCATTTGTATAGTCAGGTTACAATATTATTCTTTCAGGCAAAGGTACACAATTTACGTGACACATCAGTCTCTAGGCACTGAATATCATATAAGTGCATTTTAATTTTGTACCATGTTTGGATTAACTGAAAACATTTTGCTCATGTACAAAAACAAACAAAAATATATACCCAGTAACCCAGTGCCGTCAAGTTGATTCTGACTCATAGCAACCCTATAGGACAGGGTAGAACTGTCCCATAGAGTTTCCAAGGAGCGCCTGGAGGATTCAAACTGCCAACTTGTTGGTTGGCAGCCGTAGCACTTTATATATATATATATGAAAAATGGTAGCATCGTCTACCATCTTCAATCTGTTGTGGACATTCCCTATTTTCATGCTTTGAAGAAAATTTGCAATTAGTCTTTATTTTACCTTAAAATATTTTTAATGTTACAACTTTATTTTCAAGCACAGTTTAAATACAAGGTGACACTGAGACACAAAAATAATGAAATAAATGGTGTAGAAAAGAGAATAGAACTTCCAAAGAATGACTATCTTATATCCCTCCCACACCACCCACCATCTAGTATCAAATCTTCAGCTCATGCTTTTTTTTTCTGAAATATCTCAGATTATTTTAATTTGTAAAAATGCTTTAGTATGTCAAGCAGACAACATGGTTTAAGAACTATACATTTGATGCAAGTAATCATTCTGGAAATGATAGAATTAGATTTAAAAGCAATTCTACGAACCTGACAACCTAATATAATATCTTAAGGTTCAGATAACAACCTCTAGCTAATATATTTCTGCCATCTCAGGATGCATGAGTATTATTAAAGCAACAATCATTTGTTCTCACCCTTATGAATCTGTGAGTCTGCTGCAACCCACCTGAGTTAAGATGAACTTCAGGCTCTGGGTTCCAGGTTTTGGACTCTGGCACAAAGCTTCAGGCCACAGGCTGAGTTCAGATCAGCTGCACATGTCTGCAATCCTCTGAACCATGGCCTCGTTTTGTGGGCAAAGATGAAAGAGAAGTAGCTACTTGGGCTATGTTTAACTTTTATGGTGGATCACCAGAGCATAAGAAGGCAAACCCAACTACAAAAGGACATTTTCAATTTCAGTAATGTCCATCTAACATCTCAATAACCAATGAAGGAAAAATGGCCAAGTCCGAAGTCCAGGATCAAGAAAGTATACTTTATCCTCCAAGATTCCATTCATTGCAAGGTTATGGATATGTATTTCTGTTACAGGGAGGTGAAAGACAGAGACTAATAACTCAGTCTACCGCAGTACACTACTACAGCAGTGCTACAATTTCAATTTACCAGTCAAAGAATTGATATTCTCCATGGAATAACCAGATCTCTTTACTTAATCTGTATGTAAATGCAATGTTATTTAAGTTGTATTGAAAGTGTCACATTAATGCATTATTTGTACAACCTTTTAAGAAAGCAATATTTTCCCTAGAATCATAAAGATATATGCATAATTTCTTTTAATAAGACAGCTTCTTGGAATGTATTTTGAAGCAAAAATTTTAAAAATAAGAAAAGGTTTTATACAAGAAAATTATCATCAAATTTATTATAATGGTAACAGGCTAAAAACAATATAATCATTCAAAATAGAGAAATGATTTAGCATATTCAATCAGCAAAATAGACAACATTAAACTGATGGTTATAAGCACTGTATGGGAATATGAATAATTCTTAGAACATAACTGTGAGTTTTAAAAAGTATAGATTTTAAAATGCATTTGTATTAAAATTACTATACAATTTTATATTTTAGTGCTAATATGAAAGGCAAAATAAACAATTATTTTAGAGAAATGAATTAAATAGCTAATAAATTTCACTAACTATAAATATAAGCACATGCAATTAGTATGTGTTAACACTCCCTTCCATTGTCTCCACATGAGATAGAAACTTTCCAGACTTTCCAATTGATCTACTCAATTGCTCTGTATAGTAAACCAATATCAAGTACAGTTCAGTATTCCCATGATAATGACAGTATCACACCTGGATCATACCGGTGCATGTCTTGTAAAATCACTGAGGAAAAGGCACAGAGTTAGGAGATAAAGTCTGCAATCTGGGTGTCGGAAGCCATGCTTCTCTTTGTCCAGTATCTTACTAAGTGGTTTTTGACAAATAACCTTAGTATCATGGGGAATTAACATGTACTCTGTACCATGTAGACTTTGTAAGGACATTAACGGTATTGTAAAGACAGATTAAATATCTAAGGTGGGGAAGAGGTTGAATAGTGAAGGTAATACATGCAAGTATTACTATTTAAATAATGGTCCATTTTGAAGTAAAAGAGATAATTAAAACTAAACAAATAACGTTAGAGATGTAGAAAATATTCCCAAGTCCCTAGAAAGTGAGAGAAGATTTATTTTCTTTTTGTCATCTCTGCAGATCTGCAGAAGGCTATCACTGTTCTCCAGCTTATATCAGAGAAAATTGAATTAATTGCGTAATTGTTTTAATTCATCTTTTTGAGGTCAATATGTTGGGAATAAGTACTATTTATACAGAGATCTGTAGCCTAAATTACCTCTCAGATATAGTAAACACCTTTTGAGAACAAAGGAGCTTCTTAATAGCCTCTTTCATATCCTTATTTCTCAGGCTATATACAATGGGATTGAAAAAGGGTGCAAGTACAGAGAATGTCAGAGCAATAGCGGTGTCCCAGAAGAGTGTATAAGTAGCAGAAAATCTAAGATACATGAGGCCCACGCTGCCAAAAAAAAGTAAGAAGACAGCAATGTGGGCAGAACAGGTGGAAAAGGCCTTTTTGCGGCCCTCAACTGAAGGGATGCCCGAGATCACAATGATAATTCTGATGTAAGAAAGAGAAATAATCAGAGCTGTCGTTAGAATGGCAAGAGCATGAATCACATCTTGCACCAGGATCACGGAAGCATCTGTACAGGCCAAACTCAATAAGGGGGAGAAATCACAGAAGACCTGATAGATTTGGTTGGGACCACAGAAGGGTAAGGTTGAAATCCACACAATCTCAGGTAGAAGGATGAGAAAACCAAAGATGCAAGAGCCTGCTGAGAGCTGAGCACATAGCCGGGGGGTCATGATTGTTGGGTAGTGGAGTGGGCTACAGATGGCTATATACCTGTCAATGGCCATGACAGTCAGCAAGACACCTTCAGTGTTCCCAAGTGAATGGAAGAAGTACATCTGCAAGAGGCAACCAATGAAGGAGATGGTCTTTTGTTTGCTGATCAGATTGGAGAGCATTTTAGGGATGGTGGCTGTGGCGTACACATCTCAAGGAATGAGAAGACACTGATGAAATTATACATGGGATTGTGGAGACGTATATCGATCCTCACAGCAAAGAAAATCATTAGGTTCCCAGTAACAATAAAGATGTAGATGAAAAGTAATGGAAAGAAGTACAGGAAACCACCTTCATGGAGCTGGGGGAACCCAATGAAGATAAATTCAGTCACAGTTGATAGGCTTGCATTCTCCATATCCCCAGCAGAGCTACCTATGAATAAGGAAGAGGGCACACATGAATAACGGAAATTGTTGCAGTATAAACATAAATATTATTTTGGTTAGCTGGTATTTTTTATTATGACCTTTCCCAATTCAAAACAATTAGTAACTTGCCTATATCTTTCAATCATTTTTTTTTAATTTGAGAGATCATATAGCATAATAATTAAAAGAGTGAGCTCAATTTAGATAGAATTCTTTCTGTCTCTTATTACTCTAGTAATACTTTACAAGTTACATTACCTCTCTGAGCCTTAACATCTTACTCTGTAGATGCAGAATAGTAGTGTCTATCTAAAAGAGATAGAGGCCTCATGTACCTTAGATTTTCTGCTACTTATACACTCTTCTGGGACACCACTATTGCTTTTACATTCTCTGTACTTGCTCCTTTTTTCAACCCCATTATATTTAGCCTTAGAAATAAGGATATGAAAGAGGCCATTAAGAAGCTCCTTTGTTCTCAGAAGGTGTTTAATATATTTGAGAGGTAATTTAGGCTACAGGTCTCTATATAAATGGTACTTCTTCCCAACATTTTAGCCTCAAAAAAGATGAAATTTAAAACAACTATACAATTAGTTCAATTTTCTCTGACATGAGCTGGTGAAAAGTGGTAAATAAAGTCCTCTTTTTTACCTCGTAATAGTAGAGCTGTTAAATTAATTAATATATGAAAGTGTCTAGTTAAATGCTCAATAGATGTTAGCTTTGTCATTCCATTCAGAGCCAAGCTTTCTAAAAGAACAATGTAAACAATATTTCCTAAAAGAGATACACTCCTAATCCATATGCTGTTTGACTTCTTTCTATGCTTATATACAGAAATCATCTGCCCTGTTTATCAGTAATGTTGTTGTTAGGTGCAGCTGAGTAGGTCCCAACTCGTAGCAACCCTATGTACAACATAACAAAACACTGCGGCCCTAACATGTTGAGGGTCTTCCTCTTTTTTGCTGACCTTCACTTTTTCTAGCATGATGTTCTTCTCCAGAGATAGGTCCCTCCTGGAAACATGTCCAAAATATGTGAGATGTAGTCTTGCCATCCTTGCTTGTAAGGAGCATTCTGGTTGTACTTCTTCCAAGATAGATTTGTTCATTCTTCTAGAATTCTATGGTATAGTCAATATTTTTCAAAACACCGTAATTAAAAGGCATAAAATCTTCTTTGGTCTCCTTATTCATTGTCCAGCTTTTGAATGCATATGAGGTAATTGAAAATACCATGGCTTGGGTCAGGTGCACCTTAGTTCTCAAGGTGACATCTTTGCATTTTCATACTTTTTAAATAGATCATTTGCAGTACACTTGCCCAATACAATATGCCATTTGATTTCTTGACTGCTGCTTCCTTCCATGGAAGTTAATTGTGGATCCAGCTAAAAAGAAATCCTTGAGAAGAAGGGCCTGGTGATCAGTAACATACTAAATCCTAAAGCAATGGAAAAATTTCAGTCTTTATATTATAACTCCATCTTTGCATGAGAAATTGCTTATTACTTCTCCTTGAAGGCAATTTCTCTTGGTTTACATGAAACTAATCAATCTCTCCAGTTTTATCTTCTACTTATGTGGAAGCTTCTTCTCCAGCATTTTGTTAGTGTATGTTTTGTGTTTATGTGTGTGTGATTTTATATCTCATGGACTTATCTTCTTTTACCCATTCTGCAGATGAGTGTGACTCCAGGTCCATGCTCTGGTCTCTAATCTCATATTCTCGTGTTCTCTGTTGATGAACTCCTATTGCACAATTTTCAGTTATTCCATATCTCTGTCTCCAGCACAGATCTGTCTCCAGAACATTAGACCAACATATTCAAAATTCCCCGTATGCTAGTGTCCCATGCTGCACTACAGGTAGTGTTCCAAATTCACTGTGCTAACCCATTGATAACTGATTTTTTGAACGCTTAACTCCTTTCTTGGAAGATCCTCTTATTCGTTCTTCTTTACCTTTTAACTCTCAGGTTTTCTTCAAGTTTTATCTCTGACATTGCCTCCTTCAGGAATCCTTCCAACTGCTCCTGCGGCCTTGTGTCCTTCCCTTCCCTACACACACACACACACACACATCTGTGGGTTTTTTGTTTTTTTTTTCTTTTTTGGAGGGGGGAGGGTTGTTCTCTAGCAATCCTCTGCTGTAGCCCTTATCACGTTGTGTTGAAGCTGTCTGGTTTCTTTTTCACCTTCCTTAAATTGTGAGCTCAGTTAGGGTGTAGTTTGTCTTTATCTTTCACAATTCTTGGCATGCATTAGGCATATAAAAGTAGTTTATTTTTAAGTGACCGTATTTGGATCAGACTTCCAAACATAATTACACCTAGAAAAAGCCAAGAGTAAGACAGGTAGGAAGGGAAAGTATAATTGACTCTAAAAGGAAATCCAGCATGTCTGAACAACAGGTTGTTATTTGCAGACGCCAGAAATGGACTTTCTCATAGCCTCATGTTTAGTTTTATGCCAAGATTCAAGCTTCCTCAAATCTTCATTAATTGAATCTGTAGAGTGTGAATCTTCTCTTCCCAAACATAGGAAATGAATATATTCTCCCCATACTTCAGTGAAATTATACTCACCTGTGCCAAAGACCAGATGGGCTCGTTCCTTTCCCTGGGTCTCTGCATTCCTAAATATACCCGTATGCCCTCCAGAAGGGGAGTTATAGCCACAGTCACAGGTCTCACAGGGAAATGACAGAAATGAAGGAAGGCTCCACTGAGCTTTTTATCCCCTCAGAATAAATAAAAAGCAGCTTCTTCCCTCAGGGGGTTAATTAGCAGAAAGTTACCCTCTGCACCCTTCTCTCATTAGATTTTCAAGAGGGGAACCAGTGCTTAAAGGAAGACTTCAAATTTTGCTGAAATTTGTTAGTCCTAAATAATAAATCACTATTATCATTTAACCAGCCACTCTCTGATAGGTGTGGAGTTAGATTGAGCCATTTGAAGAAGAATTTTGATAGGACCCATTTTTCTTATATCAATACAAGAAATGGAACCATATTAAAGGTGACTTATTGACAATATGTTGAGTATTGTCTATAAATATATAAACAAAAATAAAACTATTGCCATCAAAAACATGTCTGTTGGAAAATTGTGCCAATACTGAATAAAAGGGAAGAATATCAAGTTTTCTTCCCAACCATGTGGTCAGGGCTCTCCTTCAGATCACTCATATTGATTCAGCTGAAATCTTTATATTTCTTACTTTTTATCACAAAATATGTCAAAGATTGGTTGGTGCTTCTTGTATACCATTTGGTTTCCTCCATTCTCTCCTTAACTGTCTATAATTTTCTTTTCACTTCTCTGCCATGTGAAAATAGCTCCAGCAACTTTATGACCATATCATGTTGCCATCAAATATTGAGTTCTTCCCTCTATGGGAAGAGTTATTAACATAAAATATTAATTTTTCTAATATAACATATTTTGCCATTCAAAAACAAACACATTGATGTTTTCTTATTTGTGGTTGTATAAGTAACTAGGCAAAATAATTTAAAAGTGCTTATGTTGTGTAAATACTTGAGGATAGCCAAGGAAATCTGGAAAATGAAGACAACTGAGACAAAACTTTTGCTGCTAGATATTTAAATTTATCATAGGTTGTAATTATGCCATCGATATAGTATAAGAACATGAATAAATGAATAAATCAGAGGATCATAAAAGATAGTCCAGAGATAGCTAGGAAAAAATTAATTGTTATTATAGAAAAAAGGTGGCTTTACTACTGTGGGAGAAAATTGATTTATTTAATTTAAAGTCCTGGAATAATTAGCTATCCATGTTAAAAAAAAAAATTAAATCCTCACCTTACACTGTATCCAAAAATTAAATAGCAAATAGAAGGAAAAAGACTGATTGAAAGAAAATTTAAGAGCCTACTTTTATCAATATGGAGTAAGGGAGAATTTCCAAATCAAGATAAACACATAAAACCATGAAGAAACAGAGATAACTGGTTATGCACAATTTTAAAAGAAAAAAAAAGCCCAAATGAAAACATAGTTGTGCTTTTTCAAACAAAATATTTTATTCATATTTTCATATACAAAAAAGTGGAGACATCATAAATGTATGCCTGACTTGCTTACTTTGGACACATTATCAGAAAAGATCAACCACTAGAAAAGTATATCATGTTTGGTATAGTACAGGGTCAGTGAAAATAAGGAAAACTCTCAGTGAGATGAATTGACACGATAAATGGAAAAATGGACTCAAACATACCAACAATCATGAACATGGTTCAGAACTGGACAACGTTTCATTCCGTTATACATAAGGCCTCCGTGAGTCCGAGCAGACTCAGCATCAACTAACAACAACAATAATTACATTTTGATGAGCTTTGTGGGGTGTAACTTTAAATTGGGTTATTATGTTAATCAAGTCCTAGCCTAAATGCTTTTCAAACTTATACAAATAAGTATTTTGATTCTCCAGCATACTGAATTTGAGAATTACTTCAGTCTCCTCGGCAAAGGATAAGTAACAGGTTGTGAAAGGTAATGTAGTATAGAAGATTCCACTATCACAAATTCTCTAGGGTTTAGGAATAGTTTAGTAAGGTCTTTCACAAAAAGATCTTGGAGAAAATGGGACCGATCTAATAGAACATTATATAATCATGAGCTCTACCAATGTTGGAAAGGACTTATATAAAGTCACTTTCAAATGCAATTATATCACCTGTGTCATTCTGGCTTCTGATTGCTAATAAGGAATCATACCACTGTTAAATACCTCTAAGTGCTGAAAGTTCTATTTGTATATATTTTGTTCCTCTTGGTCTTATTGTCCCTGGAGATTCATAGTCTGTATTTAATTTTTCACCTACACAATGGCCATTTAAATATATGAAGATAGTAATTTAAGTTTCCCTTACAACACCTTTAACCTTCTTTGATCTTCATGATACTTCAGAGCTCACACATCCCTCAAAATACTTGTCAGTTTTCTCTGGGTGCAAAGAATATTCTATTCTTTTTTTTTTTTTTTTCATTCCTGTTATAAGGAGTAGTCTCCTTTAGTCTTTTTCAAATCCCAGTTGCTATTCATATTTTCTGTGTTTTGCCCATTTTTTAGAGCCCGTGGGTAGTGCAAATGATTAATGGGTTTAGGTGTTATCCGAAAGGTTGAAGGTTTGAGTCCACCTGGAGGCACCTCCAAAGACAGGTACCTACTTCTGAAAAATCAGCCCTGAAAATTCTATGGAGCACAATTCTACTTTGGCGTACATAGGGTCACCATGATGAGAGGGCATCATGAGATGGTACATTCTGCATGTACTGGTGCTTTCCGAGTGCCTCCCATAAAATCTTTTTTTTATTTGTTTTTTTCAATCTTTGGCATTAAATAGGGAATCTGACTTTCTGTGAATCCACATAAAGAATGAATCTGTCCGAAGTTTTTCCAGATTTGAGACTCTCAGTCTAGTTATAGCAACACACACATATCTCCCAACACATAGATCTAAAGTAAAGGTGAAATATCTCAAATGATGCCAGGCAATGCATCCTAGAGAAGAATATTGCTTTAAAAACCCAAAATCAAAGATTTGGGAATTATTGATACAATATACGGAAGGGTATCAGAGATAAAATGAAAAATGGAGAGTGGGCTTGCATGATTTGTTTCTATTTCACTTAGCCTACCTTGGTGGCGGGGGAAACGACAACAACAACAACAAAAAATTGGTCTTCCACAAGGTCCATCTACTAGCTCCATATTGAAGTTTGGGGCCAACGTTTTAGATAATTATAATGGTTTTCCTCTGTTTTGCTTTCTTTGTGCATCTATCTCAGAGATTTTTCCATGAAAAGAAATGACAGAGGCAGTGTCCTGGGGCCTTCAAGGAGTACATAAAGGCATATCTAGGAAATTTATATAATTGTAGCCATTTTAGATTTATTGAAAAAATTCCAATATATTAATAGATTATAATATGTAATATATATATTTACATTTGGTAATTACTGAAAAATTATAATTATATACATAGTTATTTGTTTAATGAATGAAAAATTACAAAACATAAGGCTCAGTTAAAGAATTGACAACAAATAATAACAAAGCAGTTAAAAGTAACTCTAAAAAGCTGCAACTCACTATTAAACATGTGAATAGTTATTTTACTTTCTCTTCATATTCCACCATTTTAATTCATTTGACACATTTATTTCTATATATTATTTCTTTTATATATATTGTCCTGGAATCCTTGTTGAAATCCATTGGCCATAGATGTATGGGTTTATTTCTGTATACTTAATTCAATTTCATTGATCTATATATCTGTCCCTATGCCAGTACCGCACAGTTTTGATTCCCGTAGCTTGTAGTAAGTTTTGAAATCTGGAATTGAGAGCCCCTCAACTTTGCTCTACTTTTTCAATATTGTTTTGGTTATTTGAGGACCCTTTCAATTTTTTTTTTTTCATTTCCATTATGAATTTGAAGGTCAGTTTTTCCATAAAGGCTATTGAGATTTTGATAAAGTTTGAATTGAATTTATAGATCACTTTGGGTGGTATCACCATATTAACAATATAAAATCTTCCAAACTGTAAACATGGAATATCTTTGCGTTTATTTACGTCTCCTTTAATTTTTTTTAGCAATGTTCTGTAATTTCAGTATAGCATTTTTTCATGTCTTTGGTAAAATTGATTTGTGGATAGTTTATTCTTTTACCTGCTGTTGTAAATGGAACTGTCTTCTTTCTTATTGTTTATTATTGAAAATAGGATATCAAAATTTCCAACTATTATCATAGAACTGTCTATTTCTTCCTTCAAATCTGTCAGTATCTGTTTCTTATATTTTGTGACTGTGTTGCTGGAGGCATATATGTTTATAATTTTCATGAATTCTTGATGGATTGACCCATTATCAATATTTAGTGTCATTGTTTGTGTCTTGGACACATTTTTGACTTAAAGTTTATTTTGTCTCATAGTAATATAGCCACTCAGCTCTCTTTTGGTTACTACTTGCTGGGAAAATCTTTTTACATCCCCTCATTTTTCAATCTATTTGTGTATTTGGGTCCGAAATGAGTCTCTTGCAAACAACACATAGTGGGACCATTTTTTTTTTTAATCCATTCTGCCAATCTCTGCTTTTTAGTTGGAGAATTTAATCTATTTACATTTAAAGCAATTACTGATAAGGAGCAACTTATGTATGATATTTTGCTATTTGTCTTCAAAATGTTTTACACCTTTTTTGTTCCTTAATTCCTCCATTACTGCCTTCTTTTTTGTTTAATTGATTTTTTATAGTATAGCATTTTGATTCCTTTTTCATTTCCTTTTCTGTATATTTTTTAGTGATTTTTCTTAGTGATTGCCATGGGGATGACAATTAACCTCCAAAATTTAAAACAGTCTCTTTTGAATTAATTTTTTTTGGTGTCTCACGGGTCTCATAGGGTCTGTTCATTTTTCTTCTTTTGTTTTTCTTTCTGCTTCTCATATTTTATTTTCAGTGGCATACAAAACTGCTCCCATACAGCTCTTTCTCTTTTTCTCGGTCACAAATTACACCTTTACATATTTTGTGCTCAGCAATATATATTTACAATTATTGTTTAATGCATTTGTCTTTTAAATCATATTTGAAAAAAAGAGGAGTTACAATGATATGGGCATTTGTGTTTACCTATGTAGTTACCTTTATCAATATCGTTCCTTTTTTATACAGTCTAAAGTTATTGTCTAGTCTCCTTCATTCTGCTTGAAAGATTCCCTTCAGCATATTTTGAAGTGCAGATCTACTAATGACAAGTTTTCTCAGCTTTATTTATCTGGAAATGTCTTAATTTTCCTTTATTTTTGAAGGTTATGTTCCCTGGGTATAGAATTCTTGGTTAATTTCTCTGTATATATACCTCTATCCCTATCTCTCAGCACTTAAAGATGTCATCCTACTGTCTTTAGGCCTCTATGGTTTCTGTCAAGAAATCTAGTATTTGAGGACCACTTATAATTCCTTCTTTTCTGCCCTTTTTCAAGATTCTCTCTTTGTTTTCGTCTTTTGTCAGTCTGTTCATAATGTGTCTGTGTATTTATCTTTCTTTGTGTTTATCCTTCTTGGAGTTTGTTGAGCTTTTTGGATGTGTATAAATTTTATCAAATTTGGGGAGTTTTTGGGATTTCTACAATTATCTTTCTGCCTCTTTCTTTCATCTCTTTCTGAAATGTCTATTGTGTGTATGTTGGTAAACTTGATGGTGTCCCACAGGTCTTGTACTGTGGCTTCATTTTTCTTTCTGCTTCTCAAATTGGATTATTGCAATTGACCTATCTTCAAGTTAACTGTTTATTGCTTCAGCCTTCTCAAATATACTGTTAAAATCCTCTAGAGAAGTTTGCATTTAAGTTACTGTATGTTTCAGCTCCTGAATTTTTGTTTATTTCATTCTTATAATTTCTTTCTTTATTGATATTCTCTTTGTTGAAATATTGTTCTCCTGATTCCCTTTAACTCTTTGGCCAAATTTTCCTTTAACTCTTTGAGCCTATTTAAGACAATTGATTTAAAGTCTTTGTCTAGTAAGTCCAAAGTCTGTGCTTCCTCAGGGACAGTTTCTATTAATTTATTCTGTGAATGGGCCATAATTTCTTGTTTATTTGCATAGTTCATAATTTTTTTTTTTTTGTTGAAAACCGTGCCTTTTGAATACTACAATGTGGTAACTCTGGGAAACAGGTTTTCACCCTCCTCATGATTTGTTTGCGTTGCTTAATGTTAGCTATAGTTTTTTTTTTTTTTTGTATGATCAATTTTTTAAAGTCTTTTCTAAATACTGTATTCTTTATCATGTATGGTCTCTGTTTCTTTAGCTTATGACTCACTAGTGTTTTGACAGAAAATTGTAGAAGACAAAGCAACAACAGCAACAACAACAACAACAAAAGATGAAAAGAAAAATAAAGAAAATATACTCTTTCTGCATTTATGTACTGGTTCTGTGTTTGGGCACTACTACAATGCTCAGCCAAGCCATTCATATCTCTTCCTTATCTTTCACTTCTTGCTTACACTGAGACTAAAGATCAATGAGTCGTGAGACCTGAGGGTCTCCTCAGGTACTGAATATTTGTTCTGCCTTGGGCATCCATGCAGCTTTCTAAATTCCCTGTATACACAGGAACTTTCAATGCCCAATTTCCCCAAAGAACTTGTCTTCCCAACTTTTCCTCTCAGGATTTTTGTGTGTTTACTGTTTGCCTCTACTATAATATTTTGCTCCAGGAAACTGTGGGTTGTTTATTTGCTTTTCAATATTTTCAAAGAATGCCCTCCACAAAGCCACTTTCCTTCTTGACAGAATTCTGAGTTAGGAGAAACCAAGGCAACTACCGTGTCTCAGTCCTTCAGGTAGCCTCAGGACAAGTCAAAATAAACACAAGTTTTAATAACAAGGTCTGCTTTGCTTCCCCTGGAAGCAGAGAACAGTGTCCCACACCTGGAACACAGGCTGGCATCTTCAAGACCACCATAGAGCCGGGGAACAGAGTTTAGCAAGAGCAATTAAAAATGGTGCAAAGCTCCCCTATAGTTTTTAAGTGGCCTTTTTTCTTGATTGCTTGAAATTTTGACTATTTCCTAGAGTTCCAGCAAATTTAATTCATATAGTTTTGCTCATACTTTTTAGTGTTTCTGTAAAGGAATGGGCTTTTGGAGCTACCCACTCTGCCCTCTTACCATTTTTGTTGACTTCATTCCTTTTCTCTCTCCCTCTCTCTCTGTGGTTGCTTTTATGCTTGCTAATCTTTGTAGAAGGAAAAATTTTTCTAATCCAATTATGTAAGAAATTGTGTATGTCTCCCATAACATAGTTTAGCCACAAAGGAAAAGAAGTGAATTTTCCTCCTCCTTGCTTGTAACCTCTCTCTCTCCCTCCCTTCTATGGTCTTTGTGTCTTTGTCTTCCTGTCTTCCTTTCTTCCTTCGTTCTTTCTTCTCTCCCTCCCTCCCTCCTTTCCCTTCCTCCCTCCCTCTTTCCCTTCCTTCCTTCCTTTCTTTCCTGCTGTCTTTCTTTTACTAGATTATTTGGGCACTATGTAGGAAGGTAGCTCTGGCTACTCACTGAAAGGTCCGCAGTTTGAACCCACCAGCTGCTCCCTCCGTGGAAGAAAGATGTGACAGTCTGCTCCTTAAAGATTTACAGTCTTGGAAACCCTATGGGAACAATTCTACTCTGTCCTATAGGGTTGCTATGAATTAGAATTAACTCAGCAGCAATGTTTTTTTTTTTTTTTTTTATGTATATAGGTACTCATGTATACAGTTTCTGCAGTTTTTCACTGGAGTGAATGCTGTACTTCAAGGTCTTTTGCACCCATTGTTCGTTTTTCTCTCCAACCCATGCTGCTAAAAACTTAAGGAAAGTTTGCATATAAGTTTTGAGTTCTGGTTGCCCATGGAAAAATAATACAGATTTCCTGGGGAAGCTGCCATAAAGTTGTGAGGCACATTCCTTGGTCAAGAAGGGTTTTTGTTGGTGACATTACTGTTTGTTTGTTTTTCTGCTTTAGAATTCTTTCTTTTTTAAAACTATTAATCTGCTTCAGGTCCAAAAACAGTTGGATACAGTTTCAAACACCATGCAGAATCAACATTTTAAATCCAATCAAAGGGACTCTTTTCCTCACTCCCAGCTGCCCTTTTAAGAAGCCCTTTAATTTTAGTTATTTTTTTGTTAGGTCAGAGGTCTAGTTCTTATGACAAGAATGGTGTAGCTACCTGCATATCCAAGATCTGTTACAGACAATCATGAATGTGCATTTTTTTTTCCATTTTTAATTGTGGAACTCTAAACCAGGATTTCTGTAGCTAGATGTCACAAAAAAAAAAAAAAAAGACCCCAGTGCCATCGAGAGATGTCATAGCTTTACTTATTATTCCAACTCTAATGAAGACTAGGAAAGAAAATATCAGGGCCAGCCACTTGATGTACAGGGACATACCAGATACCAACTGACTCGCCCTCCTCTTCCCCATCCCCATCTACATATATCAAACTCCAACTTGCTCTAGACATGGAATTGCCAACACTTTTATTGAAATAGTTACTTCAAAATTGCCTCTCATATAGGCTGTTTTCTTGAATTCCCTTGAATTTTGTCATCTGCACCATTATTCAAATTTTGTCCACTTAAGTCATCCTCCCCTATTTCTCAGAACTTATACAATTTTTTTTTTTTTGGTAGGGGGGTTAAGATCATGTATGTTGGGAAGGCTGGTTTTGTATTTTGTTTGGTTGTGCTAATATATTGATATAACCACTACTGTTAGTTGCCATTGAATGAATTCCTACTGACGGCAACCCCATGAGTACAGAGTAGTAGTATTCTGTAGGGTTTTCAAGGCTGTGACTTTCATAAGCAGACTTCAGGCTTGTCTTCTGAGGCACCTCTGGGTGAGTTTGAACTGCCAAGGTTCTGGCTAGTAGTTGAGCACTTAGCTGTTTGTGCTACCCAGGGACCCCTTTATTGCTGAATTACTCAATAGAAAATCGTGGTCTTTATGGAATTAACTCAACAGCAACTGGTTACTGGTATTATTTTTTTCTGCATTTAGGGCCTTAAAAAAATTAATCTGACCTTGTCTTTGGCCATTTTATTAGCTTATTGAGAAAGAAAAGTTAAACATATGGGATAAAACTGCTATCTTCATGCCAACATTTATACTTGTGTTTTATAAAAACAATTATAATGGTTTTGCATAAATGGTAGTAGAGAGTTAGTTTAGTAGTGGATATGACAAGAGGGTGAAATTTTTATAGTTATTTAATTAAAAGATTAAATACATTATGTTTTTGAAATGACCATTCTATAGATACAAAGATGGATTTTAACTACAAATTTTTAAAGGAAGGTGAAGATGCCTAGCCCTGAAAAGGCAAACAATGACTAAAATTCTTATCTCTGTGTACCAAAGTTTATTTCTGTAAATAGTATTCCACACTATAATTTTATCTCAAACACATCTGGAAACATTAATAATTTAGTCTTGTTAAAATATATATACTTATTATTCTAATAAAGAGTTAATTTCTTAGCTAAAAATAAAAGTAAAACTTACTTTCTTAAATATTATTTTGGCTTTTTCTTATATATCTCCTTCTGGATAAACCCAATCAGGTAATTTATGATCCATAATCCTACCAGAAATATTTCTCAAAACCTGCTACCTGAAGGGAGACAAAATACACGGACAGCTTCTGAAGTACAAACCTTGCAATTCTAAACCTCGAAAGTGCTGAACAATTTTTTGTTAACTATAGCCCTTTAAGAAAAGAAACCAAAGGTACTCAACCATATAAAAAAGTTCCTGATAATGTACACAGCAAGTTTCACAATGATGACACAAAGAGTTATAAGCATTTTTTTTTATAGACACAGGGAAAATAATCAGGGTAACAGATAGAAATTTCAACGCTGAAAAAAGTAGGTATACAGTAATTTCATGTTCTAAGGGGCCCTAGAGGCGCAGTGGTTAAAGATATTGACTGCTAACCAAGAGGTTGTCTAGTCAAAACCACCAGTGGCTCTGCAGGCGAAAGATGTGGCAGTCTGCTTCCATAGAGATTTACAGCTGTGGAAACCTCATGGGGTCGCTCTGAGTCGCAATTGGCTCCACATCAGTGTGAAAAACATTAAAACAATAGACAGCAGTCTGTGACTCAGAATTAACTCCAGAAGTGTTCAACACTTTTTGAAGGCAAGAGAGTTTTTTAATTGCATCCTTCATATCCTTGTTTCTCAGATTATAAATAATGGAATTGAAGAATGGGGTAAGGACAGTAAATTTTAGTGCAATGACTGTGTCTAAAACTGGTGGGTAAGTGGCATTGAAACAAAAGTACACGAGAGACACACTGCCAAAGAAGATTAGGAAGACAGTGAGATGGCCTGAACAGGTAGAAAAAGTCTTTTGCCAACCCTCAGCAGAGGGAATCCTCAGAATTACAGTGATGATTATATAAAGATAAAATATGATTAGGACAGCAATGATGATGGCCATAGGATGAATCACATCCTCAGTAAGAATCATTTTTTTTTAGGTGCCTATACAGGTCAGGCTCAGTACAGGGACCACGTCACAGAAGATCTGATGGATTTGGTTGGGCCCACAAAAGGGCAGTGTAGAAATAATCACAATTTCAGGAAGCAGGATGAGAAAGCCAAAAATACAGGAGCCTGCAGAGACCTGAGCACATAGCGGGGGCGCGGGGGGGGGGGTCATGATCATCTGATAACGAAGAGGGTTGCAGATGGCAACATATCTGTCAATGGACATGGTGATCAGTAAGAACCCCTCTGAATTTCCAAGTGAATGAAAGAAATACATCTGCAAGAGGCAGCCAGTAATGGAGATGGACTTCTGTTCACTGATGTGGTTGGAAAGCATATTGGGAATGGTGGCTGTGGTGTACCAGATCTCCAAAAATGAAAAGATACTGATAAAATTATACATAGGATTGTGGAGATTGTTGTCCAACCTTACAGCCAAGATCAATAGGTCATCAATGACAATAAACGTATAGATGAAAAATAAAGGAAAGAAGTAGAAGAGGCTGCCACCCTGAAGCCAGGAAAACACCGTGAAGATAAATTCAGTCACTACTTATAGATTTCCAGTTTCCATATCCCCAGCAGAGCTGCACCAGCTCATGAGGAGGTGGAAAAGAAAATAAATAAGATGTATGGTTTAATAGGAAACCCTGGTGGTATAGTGGTTAAGGGTTACGGCTGCTAACCAAAGGGTCAGCAGTTCAAATCCACCAGGCACTGCTTGGAAATGCTATGGGTCAGTTCTACTCTGTCCTATAGGATCACTATGAGTTGGAATCCTCTCGACAGCACTGGGTTTTTTTTTTTTTTTTTTTTCTGGTTTATGGTTTAATAATTTCTTGGGGAAATAGCTTGGAGGTTTTTGTCTGCTTGTTTGTTTTCTAATTTCACATTGTTGTACATATGACCAATATTCCATTTTTTCCCCTCATTAGCTCCTCCAGATGCACTTCTGCAGAAGTAGTAGTCTCCGACTGATTTTAATGGTACAAACACATGAGTAAAATTTTAGCTTAACCTCTAATATTAGTATTTGTGTTTATAACTTACACACATTTATTATAATATACTACTACTATTACCCATTGCCAATGAGTTGATTCCAACTCATTGTGACCCTATAGGACAGAGTAGAACTGCTCCATAGGGTTTCCAAGGCTGGAATCTTTATGGAAGCAGACCAGCACATAATTCTCCAGCAGAGCGGCTGGTGAGTTTGAACCGCAGACCTTTTGGTTAGCAGCTAAGTGCTGAAACATTGCACCACCAGGTCTTCTTACTATAATATGCAAAATATATGTATTTCTGTAATAATGCATTTTAAAAGTAAGAAGCTTGAATAAACACAAAAATAAGTTCCATTTTCCTTCCCCACCCAGACCATCTTGCACATTCCTCTTTGGAGGCCTCCGTTCTAGGGAATTAGAATGTAGCCTGTGGTCTACATTGGAATCCTGACTAAACACATTATTACGTATGTGTCATTTGTCTTGATTCATGGACCCATGATACCCAGTTATAGGAGAATCAGTGCCATATTTTGGGTGCTGGTTTAGAGCATATATACCCTCCTAGAGAACACTGCCCCAACCCATGTAGCTGGCATCTTAATTGTGTCTTTAGAAGGCCACTCAATCATTCTACCAAGCCAGCCACTTCAGAATGACGGGGAACACGATAAGACCAGTGAATTCTTAGAGCATGGGACCATTTCTACACTTCATTTACTGTGAAGTGAGTCCTTTGATCCCAATGCTGTGTGGGATACCATGAGGATGGATAAGGCATTCTGTAAGTCCATGGATGGTAGTTTTGGCAGAAGCATTGTGTGCAGGAAAGTCAAATTCATATCCATATTGTCTATCTCAGTAAGAACAAAACACTGCCCTTTCCATGATAGGAGCCGTCCCATGTAATCAACCTGCCACTGGGCTGCCGGCTGATAGCCCTGAGGAATAGTTCCATATCAAGTACACAGTGTTGTTCTCTGCTGCTGGTAGATTGGGTACTCAGCAATGGCTGTAGCTATATCATCTCTGCCATCATTGCCACTTTGTTCATGAGCCAACTGGGCAATGATGGGAGTGACTGGAGAAGAGGATAACTGATTTCCACAGAACATGTCATTCTACCACTTGATAGTTAAAATCTACCTATGCCAAAGTCACCCTTTGGTGGGCATTAGCATGAGACACAAATATCTTGAATTCTTTGGCCCATTCGGAGAGGTCTATCCACATCTTCTCCATACCTCCTTGTCACCTATTTTCTAATCCCTAACCATACAGCCAAACTATTGACCAGAGCCCATGAATCAGTGCACGATCGCACATCTGGACATATTTACTTCCAAGCAAAGTGAACAAACAGGTGCACTGCTCGAAGTTGTGCCCATTGGGAGGATTGCTTTTCACCACTGTCCTTCAGCGAGTTCCCAGAAAGGGGCTGCAGTGCTGCCACTGTCCATTTTGAGTAATGCCTGCATATCATGTAGAATCATCTATAAACCAGATATAAATTTTCTCTTCCTCAGTCAACTGATCATAAGGAACACTCCGTGAGGCCATAGGTACTCACTGGGAGAGTGAAGGTAAACTGACAGGAGTTGAGGCTGAGAGCATTTGGGCCATTTCCTTATGTAACCTACTTGTGCCTTAGGTTCTGCTTGAGTCCAATCCCCTATATACCACCTCCATTTAATGATGGAGTGCTACCATGCATGTCCAACTTTATGACTCTGCGGGTCAGACAACACCCAGTTCATGATGGGATGCTCAGGCCACGTGGTGACTCAGTAGCCCATGGTTAAGTGTTCAGTCTCTACTAAGGCCCAGTAACAAGCCAAAAGCTGTTTCTCTAGAAGAGAGTAGTTATCTGCAGGGAATGGCAGGTCTTCGCCACAAAATCCTGAGGGCCTGTGCTGTGATTCACCAATAAGGGCAACCAAAGACTCCACACAGTATGTCTACCAGCCACTGACACTTCAAGAACCACTGAATTAGCTGGATCATATGGCTCAAGTGGCAAAATGGCTTACATGGTAACCTGAACCTGTTGCAGAGCCTTTTCTTGTTCTGGGCCCTCTTAAAAAATAGCAGCTTTTTGAGAGGTGGAGCGAAGATGGCAGAACAGACAGACACTTCCAGCAAGACTTCTTTATAACAAACACCAAAAAAAAAAAAAAAAAAGAAAGTGAAACGAGTATATTTATGACAAGCTAGGAGCCCTGAGCATCAAAGGCAAGCTTAGAAAACGAACTGAAGGGCAGGGAAAGGAAGAGACAGTTCAGAAGCAGAGAGGAGTTAGTGCACCTGAATTGAGGGGAGCCCTCAAGCACCATTCCCGGGAACAGTGGCGGCAGTCTGGTACTAGTGTTTGGCTGCGGTTTCCTCAGGAAGAAGCAGCCAGCCACACAGTAGAGTCACACCTCCGGAGCCAGAGAATAACGGCACTCTCGGCAAAAGCTAAGTACTTGCATATATTTTACCGCACCCCTCCCCAAGCTGTCTTCAGTGGCTGAATTCCCTGGGCCGGAGATAGGCCCTATTGAGCACCTAGAGCCATCCTCCCAGCCTTGGAGAAGGAAAAAATTTGCAACTGGGGGAAAAGATATTTTGCCAGCTCCACTAACCAGGTGAGCTCAGGACAGAAGCACCTCCTGTCCAGGCATAAACAGTCCATAGACTTTGTGTACCTTTCCCCTCTGCGTGGACCTGTGTGGGCCTATTTCAGGAGAATAGGCCCTTGTTGATGGGCTCCAACCGTTTCAGCTGTGTGGCAGAAGTTGGGAGTTTGATGTTCGACATTGCTTTGCCTATTTAACAGGGTCCTCACCTGCCCACATCAGAGGCCTAAGGACTGATAGCTCCACTCAGGTCACCCAGCCACCTGCAACAGGGTTCTAAGGATAACTGGTACCTCCCAGTCCTTACAACCAAAAACATTGGGTGCCCAAGATCCATCTGCAGAACTCACCCACCTGCACACTGTAGGGATCAGGGAAACGCTTTCCTCAGAGACACTAGGGGAACGATTCTTAGCCCCCTGCCTTGTTCAGAGTGTGACTCCCTGCTGCAACCATATACCAGTACCTACACCAATCACCCCTGTCCCTCTAAGACTGTAGGACAGAGCCTGTAATACACACTTGATGATCAGCTACCTGGACACCTGAGCTGAATTCATACACGAAAAGTGAATTGACTCCTAGAGTGATATACCTGATAATAGCTCTAGCCATCTGGGGACAGGATATCAGAGCTCCAAAGGCGAAAATAATCAAGCTAGCTCACTCAAGTAACAAACTTGGGCATATCAAAACAAAACAGAGGGCCAAGATGGCTGACTAGGCAGATGCTACCTCGGATCTCTCTTCTAACAAAGACTCGGAAAAATAAGTGAATCTATCACATACATGACAATCTACGAACCCTGACCATCAAACACAGATCTAAAGAGTTGACCTGAGTGACAGGTGAGCGAAAAGCTGCACCCTGAAGCAGCGACCACTTCTGGAACCCGTGATCCACCCCACAGCCTTGAATCCCCGCCGTTCCCTGGTGCCGACTGGCTGGACTGATCACAGCTTGCTGAGGTGGGGCAGGCACGGGACACAGCCCTAACCTCTAGCCCCTGGGGTAACCTCCATAGAGACACAGCCAGCACAAGCAGGCTGCACTCTGACGGGGCTAACGACAGAACAAACAACCACGGGGAAGCAGCGACTGTTTTCAGAGACTGGAGCCAGAGTCCCAGTCAGAAAACCTTGGCACCGGGCTTTGGACTGGGCGCAGGGGAGCTGAGCACAGCATCCTGATATGGTGCAAACATGGGGCGCAGCCCTAGCCACCTGAAGTGAACCCGGGGGAAGCCCAGCCAGTGCACTCAGGCAGTGCAGTGACGCGGCTAACAGGAGGAGAAGTCACTGGGAGGCAGCAACTGATTTTGGAGCCGGGAGTGTGGCATCCCAGCCAAGGAACCTTGGTGCTGGGCTCTGGACTGGGAGCAGAGGAGCTAACCACAGTTTCTGGGACAGCACAAGTACAGGACTTGGGCCTGACCCTCAGGGGTAATCTCTACCCAGCCAGCTCACACAGTCGACATGCCCCTCAGGAATCTCAGATAAAACAGTCATCCCAAGCAAGATAAGTGACTTTGTCTGTATTCCTGGGTGTACTCTCTCCTATCTATCTGATCACTCTCCTCCCCTTGCCAGGAGGCTTCATTAACATTGGAATTTCCTGGGCCAGAGAGTGAAGTGCTCTGCTGGTTTTTTTTTTTTTTTTTTTTCCTTTTCTTTGTTTGTTTTGTCTTTTCCTAACCCATTCTCCTGGCCTGAGAGAAGCAGCTAAAAAAAACCAGGGACCAAGAATCCTTCCCTGACTTCCCAAAATTGGACTAAAAATACAGAACCAGCTCCAGCCAAGCAATTGTGATCCACAGTCTTGGGCTTTCATCCAAAAGGGGCTATTATAATGAAAAGGAAATTCTGATAGGGATCTGACTGTAACTGTTTTAGCAGAATACTGGAAAGACAAGATTCCCAGGTCTCATATCTCTGCGTATTCAACAGAGCCCTCATTGACCCACAACGGGGAACTGAGGGCTGAAGCTCCCCCCAAACAACCTAACCTCCTGCCTTAGGGGTCTGAGGATAGTGACACCTACCAATCTGTACAGGTACATGCATTGGACGCCTAAGGTACAGCTGCAGAGCCCGCCCACCAAAGTGCTTTTGCAATAGAGACACAAGTACCTCACTGGCACTTGGAGGACGCCTGTCAGCATCCTGCCCCCCCTGGAATGTGACCCCTGCTGCTACTAGAATCTGGTGCACACAACTATCACCACTACTCCTCTAAGCAAATAGGTGACAGTCTACCCCACACACTTGGTGACCCAAAATCAGATTCTACTCAAGAATAGTGAATGGACTCTTCGGCTTATATTTCTGGTAACGGCCCAAACCAGCTGGTAAGAGGACACAAGTGATTCAAAGCCTACAACAATCAAGACACTGCAATCTAGTAGCCCATCTATGTATACTGAAAGAAAACAAAACAAGATAAGACTCAGTGAGCAAATATAAAATAAATCATTACAATATCTTAAAGATGGCTCAGAGACAAGAGTCGATATCAAACCACATAAAGAAGCAGACCATGCTTGCTTCTACAAATCCCCAAATTAATGAATCAAAATCTTTCCCAAATGAAGATACGATCCTGGAATTGCCAGATACAGAATATAAAAAACTAATTTACAGAATGCTTCAAGACATCAGGGATGAACTCAGAAATGAAATAAGGCAATCTACAGAAAAAGCCAAGGAAAACACTGATAAAGCAGTGGAAGAAATCAAAAAGATTATTCAAGAACATAGTGGAAAAATTAATAAGCTGCAAGAATCCATAGAGAGACAGCATGTAGAAATCCAAAAGATTAACAGTAAAATTACAGAATTAGACAACTCAGTAGGAAGTCCGAGGAGCAGAACAGAGCAACAGGAATGCAGAGTGCGGGAGTTAGAGGATAAAGCAATTGACACCAATATAGCTGAAGAAAAATCAGATAAAATAATTTAAAAAAATGAAGAAACCCTAAGAATCATGTGGGACTCTATCAAGAAGAATAACTTGCACGTGATTGGAGTTTCAGAACAAGGAGGGATAACAGAAAATACAGAGGGAACAGTTGAAGATCTGTTGGCAGAAAACTTCCCTGACATCATGAAAGATAAAAGGATATTTATCCAAGATGCTCATGGAAACCCATACAAGATTGATCCAAAAAGAAAATCAACAAGACATATTATCATCAAACTTGCCAAAAACAAAGATAAAGAGAAAATTTGAAAAGCACCCAGGGATAAAAGAAAGGTCTCCTACAAAGGAGAATCAATAAGAATAAGTTCAGACTACTCAGCAGAAACCATGCAGTCAAGAAGGCAATGGGATGACATATATAGAGTACTGAAGGAGAAAAACTGCCAGCCAAGGATCATTCACCCAGCAAAACTCTCTCTCAAATATAAAGGCGAAATTAAGACATTTACAGAAAAAAACAAGCTTAGAGAATTTGCAAAAACCAAACCAAAGCTACAAGAAATACTAAAGGAAATTGTTTGGTCAGAAAACCTATAACATCAGATAACAACACAACACAAAGGCACAGAACAAAACATCCTGATATCATCTCAAATAAGGAAATCACACACAAAAAAATTAAGGTTAATTTTAAAAAGAAAAAAATGCTCAAAACAGGGAATCATTGAAGTCATTATGTAAAAGATCACAGTAATCAGAAAGAGGACTAAATACAGGAGGCATAGAACTGCCATATGCAGAGGAAAACAAGGCGATATAGGACGATACAAGTTAGGTTTTTACTTAGAAAAATAGGGGCAAATATTAAGGTAACCACAAAGACGTCTAACAATTCCATAACTCAAAATAAAAACCAATAAAAACATGACGACTCAGCAAACATAAATTCAACTACTATGAAAATGAGGAACACACAATTTACAAAGAAAAACAACTCAGCACAAAAAAGTAACTGGAAAAATGAAATTGACAACAACATACACAAAAAGACATCAAAATGACAGCCCTAAACACATACTTATATATAATTAGGTTCAATGTAAATGGACTAAGTGCACCAATAAAGAGACAGAGAGTCTCAGACTAGATAAAAAAATACGATCCGTCTATATGCTGCCTACAAGAAACAGACCTTAGACTTAGAGACAAACAAACTAAAACTCAAAGGATGGAAAAAAATATATCAAGCAAACAACAAGCAAAAAAGAGCAGGAGTAGCAATATTAATTTCTGACAAAATAGACTTTAAACTTAAATCCACCACAAAGGTTAAAGAAGGACACTACATAATGATTAAAGGGACAATTAACCAGGAAGATATAAAAATATTAAATATTTATGCACCCAATGACAGGGCTACAAGATACATAAAACAAACTTTAACAGAACTGAAAAGTGAGATAGACACCGCCACAATTATAGTAGGAGACTTCAACACACCACTTTCGGAGAAGGACAAGACTTCCAGGAAGAGGCTCAATAGAGACACGGAAGACCTAATCGTTACAATCAACCAACTTGACCTTATAGACTTATAAAGAACATTCCACCCAACGGCTGCAAAGTATACTTTTTTTTCTGGTGCACATGGAACATTCTCTAGAATAGATCACATATTAGGTCACAAAACAAACATTTGCAGAATCCAAAACATTAAAATATTACAAAGCATCTTCTCAGACCACAAGGCCATAAAAGTGGAAATCAATAACAGAAAAATCAGGGAAAAGATATCAAATATTTGGAAACTGAACAATACCCTCCTGAAAAAAGACTGGGTTATAGAAGACATTAAGGAGGGAATAAGGAAATTCATAGAATGCAATGAGAATGAAAACACTTCCTATCAAAACTTCTGGGACACAGCAAAAGCAGTGCTCAGAGGTCAATTTATATCGATAAATGCATACATACATAAAGAAGAAAGAGTCAAAATCAGAGAACTATCCCTATAACCTGAACAAATAGAAAGCGAGCAACAAAAGAATCCATCAGGCACCAGAAGAAAAGAAATAATAAAAATTAGAGCTGAACTAAATGAATTAGAGAACAGCAAAACAATGGAAAGAATTAACAAAGCCAAAAGCTGGTTCTTTGAAAAAATTTACAAAATTGAGAAACCATTGGCCAGACTAACTAAAGAAATACAGGAAAGGAAACAAAAAACCCAAATAAGAAATGAGATGGGCCATATCACAACTGAAATTAAAAGAATCATATCAGATTATCATGAAAAATTGTACTCTAACAAATTTGCAAACCTAGAAGAAATGGATGAATTCCTAGAAACACACTAGCTACCTAAACTAACACAAACAGGCAGAACAACTAAATAGACCTATAACAAAAAAAGAGATTGAAAAGGTAATCAAAAAACTCCCAACAAGAAAAAGACCTGGCCTGGATGGCTTCACTGCAGAGTTCTACCAAACTTTCAGAGAAGAGTTAACACCACTACTACTAAAGGTATTTCAAAGCATAGAAAATGATGGAATACCACCTCACTCATTCTATGAAGCCACCATATCCCTGATACCAAAACCAGGTAAAGACATGACAAAAGAAGAAAATTACAGACCTATATCCCTCATGAACATAGATGCAAAAATCCTCAACAAAATTCTAGCCAATAGAATTCAACAACATATCAAAAAAATAATCCACCACGACCAAGTGGGATTTATACCAGGTGGCTGCTTAATATTAGAAAAACCATTAATGTAATCCACCATATAAATAAAACAAAAGACAAAAACCTCATGATCTTATCAACTGATGCAGAAAAGGCATTTGACAAAGTCCAACACCCATTCATGATAAAAACTCTCAGCAAAATAGGAATTGAAGGAAAATTCCTCAACATAATAAAGGGCATCTTTTTTTTTTTTTTTTATACAAAGCCAGCAGCCAACATCATTCTAAACGGAGAGAGCCTGAAAGCATTTCCCTTGAGAACGGGAACCAGACAAGGATGCTCTTTACCACCGCTCTTGTTCAACATTGTGCTAGAGGTCCTAGCCAGAGCAATTAGGCTAGACAAAGAAATAAAGGGCATCTGGATTGGCAAGGAAGAAGTAAAATTATCTCTATTTGCAGATGACATGATCTTATACACAGAAAACCCTAAGGAATCCTCCAGAAAACTACTGAAACTAATAGAAGAGTTCGGCAGAGTCTCAGGTTATAAGATAAACATACAAAAATCACTTGGATTCCTCTACATCAACAAAAAGAACATCGAAGAGGAAATCACCAAATCAATACCATTCACAGTAGCCCCCAAGAAGATAAAATACTTAGGAATAAATCTTACCAAAGATGTAAAAGACCTATGTAAACAAAACTACAAAGTACTAGTGCAAGAAACTAAAAGGGACCAACATAAGTGGAAAAACATGTCTTGCTCATGGATGGGAAGACTTAATGTACTAAAAAAGTCTATTCTACCAAAAGCCATCTATACATACAATGCACTTCCGATCCAAATTCTAATGACATTTTTTAATGTGATGGAGAAACAAATCACCAACTTCATACGGAACGGAAAGAAGCCCTGGATAAGTAAAGCATTACTGAAAAAGAAGAAGAAAGTGGGAGGCCTCACTCTACCTGATTTCAGAACCTATTATACAGCCACAGTAGTCAAAACAGCCTGGTACTGGTACAACAACAGGCACATAGACCAATGGAACAGAATTGAAAACCCAGACATAAATCGATCCACATATGAGCAGCTGATATTTGACAAAGGCCCAGTGTCAGTTAATTGGGGAAAAGATAGTCTTTTTAACAAATGGTGCTGGCATAACTGGATATCCATTCGCAAAACAATGAAACAGGACCCATCCCTCACACCATGCACAAAAACTAACTCCAAGTGGATCAAAGACCTAAACCCAAGACTAAAACGATAAAGATCATGGAAAAAAAAATAGGGACAACGTTAGGAGCCCTAATACAAGGCATAAAGATAATACAAAACATTACTAAAAATGACGAACAGAAACCAGATAACTGGGAGCTCCTAAAAATCAAACACCTATGCTCGTCTAAAGACTTCACCAAAAGAGTAAAAAGACCACCTACAGATTGGGAAAAAAAATTTCAGCTATGACATCCCCAACCAGCACCTGATCTCTAAAATCTATATGATACTGTTAAAACTCTACCACAAAAAGACAAACAACCCAATCAAAAAGTGGGCAAAGGATAGGAACACGCACTTCACTAAAGAAGATATTCAGGCAGCTAAGAGATACATGAGGAAATGCTCTCGACCATTAGCCATTAGAGAATGCAAATTAAAACTTCGATGAGATTCCATCTCACTCCAACAAGGCTGGCATTAATCCAAAAAACACAAAATAATAAATGTTGGAAGGGCTGTGGAGAGATTGGAACTCTTATACACTGCTGGTGGAAATGTAAAATGGTACAACCACTTTGGAAATCTATCTGGCGTTTTCTTAAAAAGTTAGGAATAGAACTACCATACAACCCAGAAATCGCACTCCTCGGAATATACCCTAGAAAAATAAGAGTCTTTACACGAAAAGATATACTCACACCCATGTTTATTGCAACACTGTTTACAATAGCAAAAAGCTGGAAGTAACCAAGGTGTCCATCAATACATGAATCGTTAAATAAATTATGGTACATTCACACAATGTAATACTATGCATCGATAAAGAACAGTGACGAATCTATGAAACATTTCATAACATGGAGAAACCTGGAAGGCATTATGCTGAGTGAAATTAATCAGAGGCTAAAGGACGAATACTGTATAAGGCCACTATTATCAGTTCTTGAGAAATAGTATAAACTGAGAAGAACACATTCCTTTGTGGTTACGAGAGGGGGGGAGGGAGGGAGGGTGGGAGAGGGTTATTTACGGATTAGTTAGTAGATAAGAACTACTTTAGGTGAAGGGAAGGACAATACTCAATACAGGGAAGGTCAGCTCAACTGGACTGGATCAAAAGCAAAGAAGTTCCCGGGATAAACCGAATGCTTTGAAGGTCAGCAGAGCAAGGGCAGAGGTTTGGGGACTATGGCTTAAGGGGACTTCTAAGTCAATTGGCAAAATAATTACTATTATGAAAACATTCTGCATCCCACTTTGAAATGTGGCGTCTGATGTCTTAAATGCTAACAAGTGGCCATCTAAGATGCATCAATTGGTCTCAACCCACCTGGATCAAAGGAGAATGAAGAACACCAAGGTCACACGGTAACTATGAGCCCGAGACAGAAAGAGCCACATGAACTAGAGGCTTACATCATCCTGAGCCCAGAAGAACTAGATGGTGCCCGGCCACAACCGATGACTGCCCTGACAGGTAGCACAACAGAGAACTCCTGAGGGAGCAGGAGAACAGTGGTTTGCAGACCCCAAATTCTCAGAAGAAGACCAGGCTTAATGGTCTGACTGAAACTAGAGGAATCCCAGTGATCATGGTCCCCAAACCTTCTGTTGGCCCAGGACAGGAACCATTCCTGAAGACTACTCATCAGACATGGAAGGGACTGGACAATGGGTGGGAGAGAGATGCTGATGAAGAGTTAGCTACTTGTATCAGGTGGACACTCGAGACTGTATTGACATCTCCTGTCTAGAGGGGAGATGGGAGGGTAGAGATTGTTAGAAACTGGCAAAATGGTCATGAAAGGAGAGACTGGAGGAAGGCAGCAGGCTGACTCATTAGAGGGAGAGTAAATGGGAGTATTTAGTAATGTGTATATAAGCTTATATGTGACAGACTGACTTGATTTGTAAATTTTCACTTAAAGCACAATAAAAATTATTTAAAAAAAAAAGCAAGAAGATACAATAGTGTAAGCAAACATATAATAAACTAATACCATAACTACCATTTGGCTCAGAGACAGAGGTCAATATCAAGTCACATAAAGAAACAGACCATGATCACCTCAACAAGCTCTCAAAACAAAGAATCAAGGGATCTTCTAGATGAAAGTGCATTTCTGGAGTTAATATACAGAACTCTTCAAGACATCAGGAAGGAATTGAGGCCATTCACAGAACAAGCCAAGGAACACACAGCTAAAGCAACTGAAGAAATTAAAAAGATTACGCAGGAACATAATGAAAAATTTCATAAGCTGAAAAAATCCATAGACAGGCAGCAATCAGAAATTCAGAACATTAACAATAAAATTACAGAAGTAGACTACTCAACAGAAAGTCAGAGGAGCAGAACTGAGCATGTGGAAAGCAGATTTTCTGAACTTGATGATAAATCACTTGGCACTTATATATTTGAAGAAAAATCAGATAAAATAATTTAAAAAAATGTAGAAACCTTAAGAATCATATGGGACTCTATCAAGAGAAATAACCTACGATTGATTGGAGTACCAGAGCAGGGAGGAATAACGGAAAATACAGAGAGAATTGTTGAAGATTTGTTGGCAGAAAACTTCCCTGATATTGTGAAACACGAGGAGATATCTATCCAAGATACTCATCGAACTCCACATAAGGTAGATGTTAAAAGAAAGTCACCAAGACTTATTATAATCAAACTTGGCAAAACCAAAGATAAAGAGAGAATTTTAAGAGCAGCTAAGGATAAACGAAAAGTCACTACAAAGGAGAGCCAAAAAGAACAAGCTCAGACTACTTGGCAGAAACCATGCAGGCAAGAAGGCAATGGGATGACTTATATAAAAATTGAAGGAAAAAAATTGCCAGCCAAGAATCATATGTCCAGCAAAAATGTCTCGCAAATATGAAGGTAAAATTAGGACCTTTCCAGATAAACAAAAGTTTAGGGAATTCCTAAGAACCAAACCAAAACTACAAGAAATACTAAAGGGAATTCTCTGGTTAGAAAATGAATAATATCAGGTATCAACCCAAGACTACAACACTGGGCAGAGCAATCAGAAGTCAACCCAGACAGGGAAATAAAAAAAACAAAGCAAGATAAAAAAAAAAAAAACTCAAAACAGTGTAATAGTGATGATATTATATAAGAGAAGACAACATCAAAACAATAAAGAGAGACTAAGAAACGTAGTCATAGATCTTCCATATGGAGAGGAAGATAAGGCAACACAAAGAAATAACACTTAGGTTTAAATTTAGAAAAATAGGGGTAAATAATAAGGTAACCACAAGGAGACAAACTATCTGACACATGAAAATAAAATACCAGAAAAAAATAGAGACTCAGCAGAAACAAAATCAACAACAATGAATATGAGGAAAGCACAATATGTAAAGATAATCTCCTCAGCACATAAAATTCAGTGGGAAAAAGAAACTGTCAACAACACAGAAAAAAAAAGACTTCAAAATGATAGCACTAAATTTGTACTTATCCATAATTACAGTGAAAGTCAATGTACTAAATGCACCAATAAAGAGACAGAGAATGGCAGAGTGGATTAAAAAACACGATCCATCTATATGCTGTGTACAAGAGACACACATTAGACTCAGGGACACAAACAAAATAAAACTCAAAGGATGGGGAAAAAATATATCCAGCAAAAAAAAACAATCAAAAAAGAACAGGACTGGCAATATTAATTTCTGACAAAATAGACTTTGAAGCTAAATCCATCATAAAGGATAAGGAAGGACACTATATAATGATTAAAGGGACAATACACCAAGAAGATATAACCTTACTAAATATTTATGCACACAATGAAAGGGCTGCAAGATACATAAAACAAACTCTATCAGCATTGAAAAATGAGATAGACAGCTCCACAATGATAGTAGGAGACCTCAACACACCACTTTCAATGAAGGACACTACATTCTGAAAGAAGCTCAATAAAGACACAGAAGATCTAAATGCCACAATCAACCAACTTGACCTCATAGACATACACAGAACTCTCCACCCAACAGCAACCAAGTATACTTTCTTTTCTAGTGCACATGGAACATTCTCTAGAATAGGCCATATATTAGGTAGGTCATAAAGCAAGCCTTAGCAGAATCCAAAACATTGAAATATTACAAAGCATCTTCTCTGACCATAAGGCCATAAAAGTGGAAATCAATAACAGGAAAAGCAGGGAAAAGAAATCAAACACTTGGAAACTGAACAATGCCCTGCTCAAAAAAGACTGGGTTATAGAAGACATTAAGGATGGAATAAAGAAATACATAGACTCCAATAAGAATGAAATCACTTCCTATCAGAGCCTTTGGGACACAGCAAAAGCAGTGCTCAGAGCTCCATTTATATCAATAAATGCACACATCCAAAAAGAAGAAAGGGCCAAAATCAAAGAATTATCCCTACAACTTGAACAAATAGAAAGAGAGCAACAAAAGAAACCCTCAAGCACCAGAAGAAAAGAAATAATAAAAATTAGAACAGAACTAAAAGAAATAGAAGACAGAAAAACAGTTGAAAGAATTAAAAAGACCAAAAGCTGATTCTTTGAAAAAATCAACAAAATCGATAAACCGTTGGTCAAACTGACAAAAGAAAAACAGGAGAGGAAGCAAATAACCCAAATAAGAAATGAGATGGGCGCTATTACAACGAACCCAACTGAAATTGAAAGAATCAGATCAGATTACTATGAAAAATTGTACTCTAACAAATTTGAAAACCTAGAAGAAATGGATGAATTCCTAGAAACACACTACCTACCTAAACTAACACAAACTGAGGTAGAAAACTAAATAGACTCATAAAAAAGGAAGAGATTGAAAAGGTGATCAAAAAACTTCCAACCAAAAAAAGCCCTGAACCCAGTGGCTTCACTGCTGAGCTCTACAGAACTTTCAGAGAAGAGTTAACTCCACTACTACTAAAGGTATTTCAGAGCATAGAACAGGACGGAATACTCCCAAACTCATTCTATGAAGTCATCATATCCCTGATACCAAAACCAGGTAAAGACACCACTAAAAAAGAAAATTACACACCTATATCCCTCATGAACGTAGATATAAAAATCCTCAACAAAATTCTAGCCAATAGAATTCAACAACATATAAAAAAATAATTGACCATGACCAAGTGGGATTTATACCAGATATGCAGGGATAGTTCAACATTAGAAAAACAATTAATATAATCCATCATATAAATAAAAGACAAGAATCACATGATTTTATCAATTGATGCAGAAAAAACATTTGACAATGTTCAACACTGATTCATGATAAAAACTTGCAGCAAAATAGGAATAGAAGGAAAATTCCTCAGCATAACAAAGGGTATTTATACAAAGGCAATAGCCAACATCATCCTAAATGGAGAGAACCTGAAAGCATTCCCACTGAGATCGGGAACCAGACAAGGATGCCCTTTATCACCGCTCTTATTCAACATTGTGCTGGAGGTCTTAGCCAGAGCAATTAGGCTAGATAAAGAAATAAAGGGCATCCAGATTGGCAAGGAAGAAGTAAAATTATCTCTATTTGCAGATGATAGGATCTTATACACAGAAAACCCTAAGGAATCCTGAAGAAAACTACTGAAACTAATAGAAGAGTTCAGCAGAGCATCAGGATACAAGATAAACATACAAAAATCCATTGGATTCCCTACACCAACAAAAGGAACATTGGAGAGGAAATCACCAAATAATACCATTTACAGTAGCCCCCAAGAAGATAAAATACTTAGGAATAAATCTTACCATAGATGTAAAAGACTTATACAAAGAAAACTACAGAACACTCCTGCAAGAAACCAAAAGAGACCTACATAAGTGGAAAAACATACCTTGCTCATGGATAGGAAGACTTAACATTATAAAAATGTCTGTTCTATAAATTTAATGCGATTCTGATCCAAATTCCAACAAAATTCTTTAATGAGATGGAGAAGGAAATCACCAACTTCATATGGAAGGGAAAGAGGCCCCTGATAAGTAAAGCATTACTGAAAGAGAACAAAGTGGGAGGCCTTACTCTACCTGATTTTAGAACCTATTATACCGCCATAGTAGTCAAAATAGCCTGGTACTGGTACAACAGATACATAGACCAATGGAAGAGAATAGAGAATCCAGACATAAATTCATCCACATGTGAGCAGTTGATATTTGGCAAAGGCCCCAAAACAGTTCAATGAGGAAAAGACAGTCTTTTTAACAAATGGTGCTGGCTTAACTGGATATTCATCTGCAAAAAAAAAAAAAAAAGAAACAAGACCCATACCTCACTCCATGCACAAAAATGAACTCAAAATGGCTCAAAGACCTAAATATAAAATCCAAAAAGATAAAAATCATGGAAGAAAAAATAGGGACAACATTAGGAGCCCTAATACATGATAAACAGTATACAAAACATTGCTAACAAGGCAGAAGAAAAACTCGATAATTGGGAGCTCCTAAAAATCAAACACCTATGCTCATCCAAAGACTTCACCAAAAGAGTAAAAAGATTACCTACAGACTGTGAAAAAGTTTTTAGCTATGACATTTCCGATCAGCAGCTGACCTCTAAAATCTACATACTTCAAAAATTCAACCACAAAAATACAAATAACCCGATAAAAAAATGGCTAGAAGCTATGAACACACTTTACTAAAGAAGACATTCAGGTAGCTAACAGATATATGAGGAAATGCTCACAATCCTTAGCATTAGAGAAATGCAAATCGAAACTACAATGAGATTTTGTCTCACTCCAACAAGGCTGATATCAATCCAAAAAACACAAAATGATAAATGTTGGAGAGGCTGTGGAGAGATTGGAACACTTATACACTGCTGGTGCGAATGTAAAATGGTACAACCACTTCGGAAATCGATTTGGCACTTTCTTAAAAAGCTAGAAATAGAACTACCATACAATCCAGCAATTCCACCCCTTGGAATATATCCTAGAGAAATAAGAGCCTTTATATGAACAGATACATGCACACCCATGTTCATTGGTGTACTGTTTACAATAGCAAAAAGATGGAAGCAACCAAGGCGCCCATCAAAGGACGAATGGATAAATAAATTATGGTATATTCACACAATGGAATACTATGCATTGATAAAGAACAGTGATGAGTCTGTGATACTTTTCATAACATGGAGGAATCTGGAAGGCATTATGCTGAGTGAAATTAGTCAGTTGCAAAAGGACAAATATTGTATAAGACCACTACTATAAGAACTGAAGAAATTGTTTAAACAGAGAAGAAAATATTCTTTGATGGTTATGAGAGGGGGGAGGGAGGGAGGTGGGAGAAGGGTATTCACTAATTAGATAGTAGATAAGAACTACTTTAGGTGATAGGAAAGACAGCACACAATACAGGAGAAGTCAACACAACTGAACTAAACCGAAATCAAAGACGTTTCCAGGATAAACTGAATGCTTCAAAGGCTGGAGTAGTGGACACTTGAGACTATGTGTGCAACTCCTCCCTGTAAGGGAGATGAGAGGGTAGAGGGGGTTAGAAGCTGGAGAAATGGACAGGAAAAGAAGTGGTGGGAGGGAACAGGCTGTCTAATTGGGGGAGAGAAATTGGGGGTATATAGCAAGGTGTATATGGATTTTTGTGTGAGAGACTAAAGCACAGTAAAAATTAAAAAAAAAAAGTAGCTTTTGAAGTCATTTGATAAATAGACTGCAGTAAAAAAAAAAAAAAAAACACCAGTAGCATGCCCAAGTGAGAGATATGTTGCCTCCAAAATTCAAAGAGGCCAACCAGACTTTGTGCTTCATTTTTAGTTGTGGAAGGGTCCAAATGGGACAACTTATCCTTCACTTTAGAAGGAATATCTTGATGTGGCCCACACCACTGGACTCCTAGAAATTTCACTGAGGTGGGAGGCACATGAATATTTTTCGGGTTAATTTCTCACATTCGATAATGCAAATTTCTTACCAATAAGTCTAGAGTCATTGACACTTCTTCCTTACTAGTTCCGATCAGCATAATGTCATCATTGTAATGGACCAGTGTGATGTCTTGTGAAATGGAAAGGCAATCAAGGTCCCTGTGAATTAAACTATGACATAGGGCTAGAGAGTTGATATATCCTAAGGTAGGACACTGAAGGTGTATTGCTGGTCTTGACAGCTGAAGACAGACTGCTGGCGGTCCTTTGAAACAGGTATTGAGAAAAAGGCATTAGACAGATCAATAACAGCATGCCTGGTACCAGGAGATATATTAATTTGCTCAATCAATGAAACCACATCTGGAACAGCAGCTGCAATTTGAGTTGCCACGTGGTTAAGTTTACAATAAAGCACTGTCATTCTCCAAAATCCATCTTTTTTTTTTTTTTTTCCGCACAGGCCAAATAGGCAGATAATGAGGAAGCTGAATAGATTGAGCCCCTAAATTCCATTGAATCACTTCTGCCAAGAGAACCAGCCCACTTACTCCCATCTGAAGAGATTAGTCCACCTTTGTTTGATAAGCCCCGTCCACAGTATCTGTTCCACCCCCATGTGACGACATTAACCCAGCTGTGGCTGAAAAGCCTTTCTCTGAGATTTTATCACCTGAGGCAGCATGTGGGGCATTGCTGAATGTCCCCAGGATTCACCCCCACCACCCATTTTTGCTTCTGTTAGACTTGAGTCCCAGGGAGCCCCAAGAGGTGAAGTACAAAGTGTGACCCATGAGGAGGTATGATACACTCCAAACAACAAAAAAAAATGCTTGATTTTTCATTACTGTATATACAAACAGAAACCTGGGGGATATGTGTGGGAATGGCTATTAAGGGTGCAGGATACCGGTGCAAGGAATATAAAGTTGGATCGGCCTGAGTTTACTGATATGGGACCATTAAGCACAGATTATTCACTCAATCTTTCAGCTTGAGAGGTTAGGAAAGATCTGATAGTTTATTTGGTTGGTTCAATAAGCACGGATTAAGGGTGACCTACACTAAATCAGGTTGAAATGCCAGACCTGCCTTGTTATACTGTAGAAGAAGGTATTCAAAGGCTTAGGTAAATTGTCATGTTAGAATGGATTTATCAGGTTGGATCCACAGACCCCATATGGAGTGCCCAGAGGGCACACTTTTCACTACAAAAGTGAAGAACAAGTTTGTGAAGGGAGCCCCAGTATTCTTGAAGATTGCCGTGACTGCTATTTTATGTAAGTCAGTTGCGACAGTGGGAACTTCCTTAAGTGAATTAAGACATCTAACTACAATGGGGTTGATTGGACCCTGGAGTGGTAGGGTCCACTACTTGTAGTGGCACTTCATTGCCAAAGACAAGGTAGTTGTGGTTACCATAATGGACAGCAGAATTAAAGCTCTGATCAGAATAACCTGACTCATATGGAATTACAGCACTGGCTGCTTAGTAATGGTATCCCTCAGAGAGAAATAGATGAAGTCTACTAAATTTTTACTTGATCTGTACAAGCAGAAGAATTCTAGGTAAAAATGAAAGGCAGTCTAACTCAGAACACCAGAATACAGAGTCATAGTCTCTCAATCAATTCCCAGACTTGAGCCATTTTCCGGACACAAAACACTTTGAATGAAACGGAGGCCCAAAATTTATACTGTTAATCTTTCTCCCAGCCTTTCCCAAGGAAATCTACAACATTTTAGGAGAGTTATTATTCACTGGGGAAAAGGAAATAATCAGAATTGTCCAGAATTACTGGACACTGGCTCTGAATTGACACTACTTCCAGAAGACCCAAAATATCACTGTGGTCTACCAGTCAGAGTGGGAGCATATGGAGGTCACGTTATTAATGGAGTCTTAGCTCAGATACATCTCACAGTGGGTTCAGTGAGTCTGAACATTTCCACAATTTACCACCTCTATTTTTTTATTTTATTTTATTCATAAGTGTAAATATGTTTTAAATGCTTAGAGTGCCATCAGGCATATAGTAGATGCTCCAAAATATTGGGTGTTATAACACTGGAGTTCCTATATTATAGTACTTATTATACTGTATTATAATTATCAACTTACTTGTGCTACCTTCTCTGAACTTTGAGTTCTTCCTCTAAGGCTGTAAATATCATTTGTCTATCACAACAATTATAACAGGACCGGCGCGTAAAAATGGTTGGTGCCAAATATGTTAACTTGGAATCAGGCCACTCGGCGCAATTAAAATTAAGCCCACAAGAAAACCATGGATAAGTGAGCATAGAAAATTAGGGACTCTTTGGAAAGGGAAGTAGGATAATACAGTTCTAATAAGAGTCCTGGAAACCCTGGTGGCGTAGTGGTTAATCAAGTCTGGCCTAAATGACCTCTCAAAAGATGGCATCATAAACGTGGTATCCTCTTTCACATATACCCATGACTAGCTTAGCACCCCTGAAGGTAGAGCTTCCTCCTAAATTTGTCACTGCTCCTATCTACCAATATCCAAGCCTTCTAAACTCTTTAATAATAGAGACTTTGTTATTTGATTAGTATTCATATGCACAGGAAGTGAATTCCTTCTTCCCAAGTCATAATCTTCTGCACTCACCTCTGGCAAAGACCACCATCTCTCTGGGTGTCCCAACCTTGCTATTCCTTCAGCCTCTCCAGGAGGAGACTTATCGTTATCACAGCAGGCATCCCAGGGAAGTGGGCTGTACAGGGCATTCCTCCCCTGTACCTTAGTGGAGAACAACGCCTTCGCTTATGAAGTTAATTAGTAAATGTTTCCCCATTTCATCCTCTTTTCACTATATTTCCAGATCAAAGTTGTCAATAAATATTTTTTCTCTCTGATTGTGCTCACCTTTCTGAACATTGTTAGCTACTTTCTCCAGCACTATCATTGTTTCAGCTGCTTGTGGGTCCATGTGGGGACCATGGAAAGAACAGTTTTCTTGTGGTCCTGCCCTTTTTACATGAACACACAGATGTGGATAGTCTTGAAGGGAAATACTGACACCAGAAAGATCATCTTAAAAAACTAACAGAAAGTAAGAACATTTCAGAATAAACATGTCATTGGGGGTTTTGCGCCAATATTGGAGAACGCCAGGGAATGATGCCATTTTTTCTTAGCCTACCAGCGTGTGCGAGTCTTTTCTACTCTCAACAACTCACACTGACTCTGCTGACCTTTCTATTGACCAGTCAATCCCTCACTCTTTCTTCATCAATTTTTTTTCAAAAAATCAGTCAGTATTCCATGCTCTTGATCCACTGCCCTGTTGAAAACTCAGTGTTCTTTCTTTTTCCAAATCAAGTTGCTTTTATCATATTTTCTTCTCCTTGGAAATATGTATTACGTTCTAGGATGGAAAGATGTACGTTTGTCTCTCTGGTTTTGTCTAGCTTTTCTTTCTGTGATTTGGGGCCTATTTTCCTTTTCTAACTTATAATACTATGAGTCAGAATTGACTCGACAGCACTGGGTTTTTTTTTAACTTATAATATGAAAACCCTGGTGGCGTAGTGGTTAAGTGCTACAGCTGCTAACCAAAGGGTTGGCAGTTTGAATCTGCCAGGCGCTCCTTGGAAACTCTATGGAGCAGTTCTAGTCTGTCCTATAGGGTCACTATGAGTCAGAATTGACTCGACGGCACTGGGTTTGGTTTGGTTTTTTAACTTATATCTTTTTTTTTCTTAAAATTCAAAAATTTCAGCAGAGTATGTTGTAAAGTTAATGATTTGGCATAGCACAAAATGTCCTCTTTTGATCTGGTAACTCAAGCATTCTTCAGCTAAAGTACATTTTCCTTTTATTTGAATTATTAATGTCACTCTGATTTGTTTCTTTCATTCTAGAATTCCCCAGAACCACTTATTTGATCTGTAGAACACAGCAATACGTTCCATATATATATATATATATATTTTCCTTTTGCATGACATCTTTGGTTTTTCACAGTTTCTCTAAATTCTAAGATTTTTTTCCAGACAATCTTCTAAGTCACCAATTTCATTGTCTACAGCATTCAATCTCTCTTTCAATAGCTCGATTACATTTTATATTCCGTATTTGTTTCATTTACTGGTAATTTTTGCTAGTAGAAACTACTTTTACAAAGCACATTGAGAGTTTAAATGATGTTTAATGATTTTGTTTAATTAGACGTTTTTAGAACTAGTCTGTTTAATGAGAGGGCATTTGCTTTCACTCCCAAAGTCTCTGTCTCTGTGTTCTCTCTCTTTCTCTTTAATTACAGTGATTAGTCAACTAATTATTGGACCATGCATTTGACAAAGTTAATGTTCTTAAAAACATAGAGTGTAGGGAAAGACTAAAGTAATTAAAAAAAAAAAAAGGCAGTCTTTGTATGTGTGCGTGTCTGCATATATGGGTACACAAACAAAAATTAAAAAAAAAAGAGAGAAAAATGTGTCCTAATTGCTCATGGCAAATACGCACATATCTGCTATGAAGTCTAATAATAGGTACAGATGACTGCCATTGTGCCAAGAAGTTGTATTTTTCTGTTTTTGTTTTGGCAGTTTGAGGTTATCCGCATACACTCTAACTTCTCTGGTTTGTGTTTCTCAGACTTACTTTGAATGATACAGTCCATGGGACAGGTCAGCTATGATCTGGGAACTTCTGTGGGTCCTCTGATCCATTCCCTCCATCCAGAGTTCCCAGTAGATCCTGGCTCTTAGCACCTGTTTTTCCAAGCTTTATTTTCCTATAGCTTTAGTGTAGAATCTCATCAAATTAATTCTCCTCTCTCTTTGGTCAACATCTGGCAGAATAATACTTCCTTCAATTGGATATCATCTGCATTCATACTTGAGGAAATGTTTCAAGTCTGGGAATATATTGAAGACCTTTTTTTTTTCTGGACTGGTGACATTTTGGTTTTCTTTTCTTTTTCCTTTATTCTCATGTTGCTTCTACTTTTCTCGTTAACATACATCTTTGATCATTGCAGGATGATCCAATAGACTAAAGCAGTGTTCTAGGTACTTTAGCCAGACAGGGACATTATTACTTTTTCTTTTCTTGAAAGGAATAAGTACACTATATTTCAGGATATTAAAGTAGTATAGTTATCATGAATGTATTTGTGCAAACCTATACATAATTTATACATTATTATTATATCTTTAACTTTTTTAGTGCTTAACCCATTGCCACTGAGTTGATTCTGACTCAAAGTGACCATACTGGACATAGTAGAACTGCCCCATAGGGTTTCAAAGTTGCCCCTGGTGGATTCAAACTGCCGGCCTTTTGATTAGCAGCTGAGCTCTTAACCACTGTACCACCAAGGCTCTTTTTTAGTATTTAGGGCTATAAAAGTTTATCTAGTTCTGACTCATTTATTTAAATAGGATTTTTGGTGGAAGGAAATTTAAATACATGGGTTTAAATTGTTATCCTAATAAACCCAAAACTCACTGCCATTGAGTCAATTCCAACTCATAGTGACCCTATAGGACAGAGTAGAACTGCCCGATAGAGTTATCCAAGGAGCACCTGGCGGATTCAAACTGCCAATCTCTTGGTTAGCAGCTGTAGCACTTAACCACTACGCCACCAGGGTTTTCTGTTATCCTAATACAGAACACTAAACTTGCATTTTAGACAATTATTTTTGGTGACAATGCACAGCACACATTTCAAAGGGGACAAAAATGAAGGCAAGAATATTGTAGCTCAAAAAAAAAAAAAAAGCAACTAAGTATTCCTGTGTGTATTTTTATTTTTAAAATGTTACTCTTACAGCATTTCTAAAAAATACACACAGCAGCAAATACTACTAATTAGTGGAAAATAATATGAACAGCCCACACTTATTTTGCATTTGTTCTGCTATGTGCTATCTTAAGTAGTTGCATAATTTTCATAATAACCATATCCAGCCCTACTTTTAAATATATTACTTTTGTATGTCTTTTATAGATGGCGAAACAGGGACACACAGGGGTTAATTAGTTATTTGCTCAAGGTTATAAAGCTAGTATGTCGTAGCACTGAAATATGAACCTTGGCCTATTCTACAGATATTATGCTCTTAACCATTGTGTTTTATAATCTGTAGTTATTATTAATAGTTATTATTATAATAGACTTAATTTTCATAAAAAGCATAACTCAATGGCTTAAACATCATATTACCTTTATATTTTTTATCTGTGTAACTCTACACAGGTAATCCATGGTATCCTCATTGAACATGTATAAGCAAAATAAACATGTACTCTTAGACATAGGAAGAACTAGAATAACAGACACAAAATATCAATGTGACAGCAAATGAGTTATACGTGAATTTTACGGTTCAGAGTAGTAGGTACGTATGAGCTAATATTAACTTACAGATGCATTAAACACCTTGTGAGGCCAGAGAAGCTTCTTAATTGCAATCTTCATGTCCTTGTTTCTCAAGCTATAAATGATGGGGTTGAAGAAAGGAGCAAGGACTGCAAACATCAGTGCAATGGTTGTGTCCAAGATTGGTGGAAAAGTGGCAGAGAAACGCAGGTACATGAGTGACACACTACCATAGAACATCAGGAAGACACCAAGATGGGCTGCACAAGTGGAAAAGGCCTTCTGCCGACCCTCAGCAGAAGGAATCCCCAGGATCACAATGATGATTCTGATATATGACAGAGCAATGATCAGTACTGAGAAGATGATGGCAATAGCATGGATCACATCCTCAACCAGAATCATGGAAGTGTCTGTACAGGCCAAGTGCAGCACAGGTTCAAAGTCACAGAAAATCTGATGGATTTGATTGGGGCCACAGAAGGGCAGTGTGGAAATCCATGCGATCTCTGGGAGCAACACAAGAAAGCCAAAGATGCAGGAGCCACCAGATAGCTGAGCACACAGCCGGGAGGTCATGATGATCGGGTAGTGGAGAGGGTTACAGATGGCAACATATCTATCTATAGCCATGGTGGTCAACAAAATCCCTTCTGAGTTTCCGAGTGAATGAAAAAAGTACATCTGCAAGAGGCAGCCAGTCATGGAGATAGTCCTCTGCTTACTGATGAGGTTGGAGAGCATCTTGGGAATGGTGGCTGTGGTATACCAGATCTCTAAAAATGAGAAAATACTGATGAAATTGTACATGGGATTGTGGAGACGGGTATCCATCCTAACTGCAAAAAACACAACGAGATTCCCGATGACAATGAATATGTAGATGAAAAACAAAGGAATGAAGAAGAGGAGGCTACCATCTTCAAACTGAGGGAATCCAGAGAAGAGAAACTCTGTCACTGTAGTAGTTTGATTGCTTCTCGCCATAGTCTCAACAGTCTTAACTCTTATGGGTAGAAAGACACTGATCACCTCTTAGATGGAGCATAAAAACTAAATTTTATTGGCTCATTTGAGGCCAAATGAAGCATATGCTTTAGGCAGGTTGTTTATTTATTCATTAAACAGGTATTCACTTAATACCTACTATGTGCCAAGCACAGTTGTGGGTATATTGAATTCAGTGGTGAAGAAACGTGTCTCTACTTTCATGAAGCATATATTCTAATTAAAGAGACAAATAATCAGCAAATAAAATATTAGTAATGCTATATTTATAAACTAAACTAAGGAAAATAAAGTAGAATAATAATATATTAATAATAACCTTTTACAAAAACATCCAAAATTCTTTTGAATTCCCAGATAAATTTTCTAAAAGTTCTTGGCTACAGATTAAAACAAACCAAAACGAAACTCATTGCCATAGAGTCAATTCTAACTCATAGTGACCCTACAGGACAGAATAGAACTGCCCCACTACAGATTAGACAATCAAAACTTTTAGTTCTCCTCCCCCAACCCCAACAGTCGTTATGAGGTTACCTTCCCATCTTCCTGAATATTCCCAGTTTCAAACATTCTGCTCTTTAATCAGACCACAGAGCAGCTTTGAGTGTGATTAGAGAAGAGAATAACATTTTTAGGCACAAATATCAAGGTAAAGCCTTGATAAAATATTCTATTTCCAGTAGCAGAAAAATTAAACTAAGAGAAATTGGCCAGCACAGAAAGATGGAACCTGTGAAAAACTGAGCAGTAGAAGACTTTGGAAGTATCAAGAAGACCCAGCAGGTAAGCTGTGAGTTCTATCTTTAGAACCTGACCGGTGAAATATTTTCATCCAGGCTTCTAAGAATTACGTTGAGAAGAATCAGAAATTCTTGATGAGTACCCAATCTTTTTATTTATATCCTGACAAAAACCACTGGGGAATGAGAAGGTAAAAGTCAAAATCTGGGATTCCATCACAGTTTAGGTAGTTCTTGCTACCATGTATCTTGAAATTGGCCTGAAATATGAAGATGCTATCTCGAAAAGTAGTGTGAGGAAACTCATCAGGTGCACTTAGGGATTATCCCCAGGTAATTAAGAAAACTGGCCTAATAGAGAGATAGAAAACCAGCCCAGGAGAAATATTTAGAACAGGGGGAAAGTTTGAGAAATAAGTTCTTTTGGGGGATAGTGTGGAGTCATTTAAAAATAAACTTTTCATTTAATTAAATGAAAACACTTGATTTCAAAAAAGTCAACAAACTGCAAGCATCTGTGAACAAAGTTCTTAATAATAATAATAATAAATTAGAGCACTTGATTATGCTGTATGCCAGTAATTTTCCTGTAAGACAGCAAGGTATTTTCCCTAAACTAATATTATTTGAAAATTATTTGTGAGCAAAGTTAGTTTGTAACTCCATGGAGTTTGATTGAAGGATGTTATTTGAAATTCCAAATTAAAACAAGGGATTTGAAACATAGATGGAGCCAATGAGAAATATTTTGCACACTTTGGTGCTCAGGAAGGTTCTCATTTCAGAGCAGTGTATACCTGGAACAAATTCTATGAAGAACTCCTTTATATTGATTAAGTTTGGCAAACGTTACCTTGGCAGCTTCTGGAAAATCAAGTGCCCATGGGGAGTTAGAACATGTTGATTGTTCTTGTGCATGCTAGTTCTTCGTATTATAATAAAACAGGATTATTACAAAAAGAAAAATGTTACTGCTCCACAGGTATCAATGCGTCATTGATTTACCTGCTGTTTATAGATCAACTGGATATATATCCGGTGGTATAGTGGTTAAGAGTTCAGCTGCTAACCAAAAGTTCAGCAGTTGAAATTCACCAGCCGCTCCTGGGAAACCCAATGGGGCAGGTCTACTCTGTCCTATAGGGCCACTATGAGTCAGAATTGACTCAACAGCAATGGGTTTGGATTTTTTTCTTTTCGTTTTTATAGGCAAAATATTGAATGACAGAGGAAGCATCAAAAGAAGATGGGAGGAATACAGAGTCACATTACCAAAAAGAATTGGTCAGCATTCAACCATTTCAGGAGGTAGCATATGATCAAGAACAGATGGAACTAAAAAAAGAAGTCCAAGCTGCACTGAAGGCATTGGCAAAAAACAAGGCTCCAGGAATTGACAGAATATCAGTTGAGGTGTTTCAACAAACTGATGCAGCGATGCTCACTCGTCTACACGAAGAAGTTTGGAAGGCATCTACCTGAACAATTGACTGAAAGAAATCCATATTTGTGCCCATTCCAAAGAAAGGTGATCCAACAGAGTGCATTAGTATCACATGCAAGTAAAATTTTTCTGAAGATCATTCAAAAGCAGTTGCAGCAGTATGTCAACAGGGAACTGCTAGAAATTCAAGCCTGAATCAGAAGAGGACATGCAACAATGTATATCATTGCTGATGTCAGAGCTGTCTTGGCTGAAAGCAGAAAATACCAGAAAGATGTTTACCTGTATTTTATTGACTATGCGAAGGCATTTGTGTGGATCATAACAAATTATGGATAACATTGTAAAGAACGCAAATTCCAGAGCACTCAGTTGTGTTCATGAGAAACCTGTACAAAGACCAATACGGAGTTGTTCAAACAAACAAGGGGACACAGTGTGGTTTAAAATCAAGAAAGGTGTGTGTCAGGGTTGTATCCTTTCACCATGCTTATTCAGTCTGTAAAATGAACAAATAATCCAAGAAGCTGGACTATATGAAGAAGAATGGGGCGTCAAAATTGGAGGAAAACTCATTAACAACCTGTGATATCCAGATGACACAATCTCGCTTGCTGAAAGTGAAGAAGACTTGAAGCACTTGCACCTAAAGATCAAAGACACAGCCTTCAGTATGGATTGTACCTCAACATAAAGAAAACAAAAATCCTCACAACTGAATTGATAAGCAGTATCATAATAAATGGAGAAAAGATTGAAGCTGTCTAGGATTTCATTTTACTTGGATCTACAGTCAATATCCATGGAAGTGAAACAGGCTGCTCAGCCATATCTTGAGCAGCACCTGAGCCATTTTTTTTTCTCTTCTTTCCCTTCCTTAGCCCGTCTCTATCTCCAAGTAAGATCCTGCTGTTAGCTCCCCCAAAAGGTTAAGTGTTAACCAATGTTGCCTCTAGGACCCTGGAAAACAAGTGATATCTATCTAAGCCTGTCAAACAAGAAGGATGGTGCCAGCCACCCCCTGGGCCTATGGGATAATGACAGGAAAAGATCAACTTGTTTAAGACCACGGGAACCAAACAGGAGAAAGAGAATGCATGTTCCTCGAGTCCCTAAAACTTATGGCCCTTTTTCCCTTTAAAACCCTAACTGGCCTGTAGTTCTGGGAGACAGATGGCTTTAGGGGGAGATCATTTCCCTCTATCTCCATATACCAGTATATCCAATAAAGTTCTTGCTACCCAACTTACCCCTGTCTCAAGAACTGGCTGTTTGCAGCAGGCGGCTTTAACTTGTGAAATTGTGTTAACAGAAGCAGCAGTCAAGAAATCAAATAACATATTATATTGGGCAAATCTGCTGCAAAAGACCTCTTTAAAGTGTTGAAAAATAAAGACTACACTTTTTTTTAATTTTTATTGTGCTTTAAGTGAAAGTTTACAAATCAAGTCAGTCTTTCACACAAAAACTTATATACACCTTGCTACATACTCCCAGTTGCTCTCCGCCTAATGAGACAGCCCGCTCCCTCCCTCCACTCTCTCTTTACGTGTTGATTTTGCCAGCTTCTAACACCCTCTACCCTCTCATCTCTCCTCCAGGCAGGAGATGCCAACATAGTCTCAAGTGTCCACCTGATCCAAGAAGCTCACTCCTCACCAGCATCGCTCTCCAATCCATTGTCCAGTCCAATCCCTGTCCAATGAGTTGGCTTTGGGAATGGTTACTGTCCTGGGCCAACAGAAGGTCTGGGGGCCATGATCACAGGGGTCCTTTTAGTCTCAGTCAGACCATTCAGTATGATCTTTTTACAAGAATTTGGGGTCTGCATCCCACTGCTCTCCTGCTTCCTCAGGGGTTCTCTGTTGTGTTCCCTGTCAGGGCAGTTATCGGTTGTAGCCAGGCGCCGTCTAGCTCTTATGGTCTCAGGCTGATGTAGTCTCTGGTTCATGTGACTCTTTCTGTCTCTTGGGCTCATAATTACCTTGTGTCCTTGCTGTTCCTCATCCTCCTTTGATTCAGGTGGATTGGGACCAATTGATGCATCTTAGACAGCTGCTTGCTAACGATTAAGACCCCAGATGCCACTCCCCAAAGTGGGATGCAGAATGTTTTCTTAATAGATTTTATTATGCCAATTGACTTAGATGCCCCCGAAACCATGGTCCCCAAATCCCTACCCCTGCTACACTGGCCTTTGAAGCATTCAGTTCATTCAGGAAACTGCTTTGCTTTTGGTTTAGTCCAGTTGTGCTGACCTCTCCTGTATTGTGTGTTGTCTTTCCCGTCACCTAAAGTAGTTCTTACCTACTATCTAATTAGTGAAAAATCCTCTCCCACCTCGAGGCTCTAACTGCTTGCACTTTAGCAAATGATCACTTCAGAATTTCAGAGTAGGCTTCAACTCTTCTGTCCTATTTCAAGATTATTGAAGCACTCGTGTTTACTACCTCTCTGATATTATGCAGAATAAAAATCACATTGCTAAACGAAGCTTATGAGAAAGTTTATCTATTTCACAGCTAATTCACAAGTTTTCAATATCCTTGTTATGGTAAAGATACAATTCTGAATTTTTAAAACTGAATGCCAAGGAACCAGTTAGTGGGTTTCAGTTCCTTTGAGCTGGTTATTATCAATGAATTGACTGAGGAAAAAGAAAAAAAGGATACATAAATTAACCTGAGGACATAATAGAAACAAGCCTTTGCTAAATTACAAGGTGGTTTAGCAAGAACCAATTCTGACAATCAGTAGTCATAGAACAAGATATTAAATTTGTTGATTCAGAATGGATACCGATAAGAATAATTATTTTGGCTTTTCTCTGAGGAAAGCACTAGCTGAAGAACAGAGACTGACCATAAAGGAGGAAAACGAAACAAAGTAAATAAAAACAAAACAAACAAAAAACAAAAGCAAAACAAGCAAACAAAAATCTGACATCAATTGGAGCCCAGTTTAAATACTTTTAAAGATAAAATAATTTACTTTTAGGAGATGAGTCTGGTTGCATTGTGTAGAGTAGATTACAGGCAGAGAAGACAGAAGGCAGAAAAACAAGGTTAGAGGCTAAAAGGTCAATATATAAAATCCAATTATATTTTTATACACTAGCAATAAGCAATTAGAAATCAAAACTTAAAAATAATGCTTTCACAATGACACCAAAAAATAAGAAATATTTGGATTAAATCTAAGAAAGCATATGCAGAATCTGTATGACGAAAACTACAAAACATTGATGTTAGAAATCAAGAGGTCAATTATAAGGTGGCATCATGAAGGGATTTGGAGGGGTGGGGAGTCTGTTCTGTATCTTGATTTTGGTGGTGGTTACATGACTCTGTGCATTTGTCAAAACTCACAGAACTTCACACCATAATTAGTAAATTTTACCATATGCAAATTAAAAATAAAAAAAAACCAATTAGAAACTTATGGCTGAAAGATTTGAATAGAAATAGACATATTAGTTATTTAGGATAAAAAATCACAAATAGTTATAAACTGTATGTGGAACATGGAGAAGAAATGTATAAATTACAAATAATTTTTACATTGGCAGCTGAGTCAACTATGAATAATTAGACAAAATGAGTGTAAATCAATAATGTTTTCAATAAACTCGGTTGTGTAGAGAAAGAAGATATTAGCTCCTGGGCATGTGGAAGAAAGAATGAAGGTTTTTGTTTATGTGCTTACTTTACATTTTACCTAGTGAATACTTATATATTCAAGAGGAACGGCAAATACAAAGGAAAAAGCCAAAGCACAAATACAGGAAAGCATGTTAGGGAGATGGAGTTTATGCAGGAACCAGTCAGCTTGGAAAGCGAGGATGAGACTGGAAGAGAGAAGCGTTAAAGTACAGCTAAAAATTAAAGGAAGAATTTATGTAGGAGAAAAAATGAAGAGATTTCTCAAATGAATTACAGATAAGATAGTGTTCTTAGACTAAGATAAGAATTTTAAGGACAGAAAATTTTGGAGAAATGGCTGAAATGGCCCAAGGGAAAAAAACGAGCTAATTAATATATTCAGTAATTTCCATGGTACATTCTTGGCTTACCTAAGGTTGGAGACCATGCTTTCATTTTTTCCTTCAGCAACATTCAGGAATTTGGGTATAGTATCTAAAATGTTAAATGGCGGCATTCACACATGACTTTTCATAGATTGACTGTTGTCCAAGAGAGAAAGAAACTCAAAGATAATGGCAAAGGGTATTGTGATTTATGGATTCTGGAATTTAAGATGGGTGGATAAGAATGTGAAGACAACAGGGCGTTGGTAATTATGTAAAAATAAGGGATGTAGAGACCGAACATTTCAAGGGGGTAAAGAGTAAATATCAGAAATAACCTAACTAATGAGCTAAAAAGAAAGGATTTCATGCTTAATGAGCAATATATTAGAGTTTAAAAATTTTAAAGTGGAATAGTTGCCATACATCTAGGGTCTAAACATGAGAAAAAATTGATAATACAGAAACAGGTTCGTGTGGTAAAGGATTATAAGAAAAGATGTTAGATAAATTCAACACTATGGACTTTAATGCCCTCTGATGATCCAATCTGGGCTGAAGGGGAAATTTATCAAGCCACCTATCAAGGGAACAATCTTTGGTAGCAGCAAAGAGATTAATTTCAGTTAGGAAAAAGGTAAATAGACATTGTGGGCATAAAAAAATAGGAGGGTTATTTTCCAGGTAAAAATTGTTGATGGGTGTACATGAGAAAAGATAGCAAGGAGTAATACTAGTTGCGAATAGTAAGAACAGCTATAGCGGGAAAGTCTACGAGAGAGAACAAATGATAAAATGCTATCATATTGTGTAATTGGGTATGTCAGGAATGAGAAGGATGTCAAAGCCTGACCTGGAACTTGGCTTAAAGATTTTTCCCTATTGGTTCAGAGAATGGCTTCTGAGGCTAGATAGTGTTTTCCATTGGTAGTTCAGCTGGCAAGTCTTTGCTCAGACTTCCCAACATAACATCTAAGCAAAAAGATTTCCTGCCGAAACAAATCTCAGCTCCAGGTGAAGGAAAGACAATCAGCAGTAACTTTTGCAAAATTCAACACACTTGCAAAACTCAACAGCAAATAGAGAAGGGTAGTGGTGCAGGTCTGTTGAGTCCATTGGAATAGACTTATCATTCCTGGTTATCTGGACTCTGCAAACCTTAGCAGACGTTAATGGGCAGGCTTCGAGATAATCAAGATGTAATTTAAGGACCAGGGCTGACCTGAAATTCACAGAAATATTACATTGGCCTAAAACCCAAGGGGAAAGAGTCAGATTGTGGTTAATGCTTGACTGGAAGAGAAAGAGAGGAAATGCAGGATTTGCAAAAGTTTTCAATAAAGGTGGTGGAGGTAGGAGTTCTACGTATAGTAATAAAAGAATAAGGGAGTAGAAGAATACCACCCTCCTGGCCCCAAACACATGTACACACAAGAAGAGATAAAGAGAAGAGTCAAAGAAGATTAAAAACTATTTTCATTTGCAAATCAGTATAAAGATGATTATTACTAATTCCTGAAAACAGGCATTTTGGACCTCTAAAACAGGCACAATTAGTCTAGTGTTACTGACATCTCTATTTGTTTCCTGAAGTGATTGTTGTCTATCTTTTTAATAGAATCTGGGTGCCTATATTTTAGCAAAATCAGTGCTCTGCTCTACAAAGATTAATACTCCAAAGTATATCTGCTGGAAACTGGAAGGATAGGTACAGGCTGATTCCATCCCACTGGGAGAAAGATGTGCATAAAAATTCGATCTGGGAGAGAGACTGTGATCTGTCTGAGTCATTGCCCTGGGATAATATTTTCACTTAACATGCTCCTCTGACATCTCTGACCGCTCTTTATTCGTGATATTATTTGATACATATTCATTGGACTTGGATCAGTCAGGGATCAGTGTGTGAAACGGCGACCTCCTGGAACTAACTAAACTAAGTTAGAGAACTCTGAAGATGGGAAAGCAGAGGAATGATATCATTAATAAGAAAAAAAAGCTTAATTATTCAATTCTTCACACCCCAGATAGAACACAACATTCTCATTGAATTTTCATCCTATAAGCATATCGCCTTCCCAAACCTCTAAGCCTGATTACATTCAGTCACTTATACAATCTTAAATGTGTCCTCAAATATTATTATTAAGTCAACAGAAGGAACACTTGCTAAGTGTGTTTTTCCCTCTACATAGCAGGCAATTTATTTTCTTGACATAGGACAAGCCTGCATCCTGGATCCATGTGCATCCTCTTCTTACCTCTGGCAGAGACAATGGGGTCCTTTTCCTTCCTGGGTCTGTGCAGTATAAGGTCCCTTTAGTCTGGTAGGAAAGACTGTTATACTCGTTTCTAAAGGCTTCTTGGGGGGATTTTTCTACTGGGGATTTCTCCCTGCTGACTAGAACATAACAGCAATTCCATTTCCCCATGGGTTAATTTATAGAAGCCTCCTCTTCTGATCTTTTCTAATTAGTCCTCCTTGGTGTTAGGAACTTCAACAGTGTTGGTAAAGTACAGATTTTTTCAGGATCAATAAGCTATATGATTATACCTTCTTACGAAGAATTGTTTTCAACATGATTAGGTTTTTTTATCCCCCCCCCCCCTTTTTTTTAATTCTACTACTCTCTGAATGGGCTGTGGCATTTTTCAAGGTCTGTTTAATATCCCTGTTATGTTAGGAACCATCAAGTTTGCTCTGACTCATAGCAGCTCCGTGTATAACAGAAAGAAACATCGCCTGGCCCTGCGCCATCCTCACAATCATTGCTATGTTTGAACCCATTGTCCTTTGTCTTTTAGTACTGATATTTCCATTGTTGACATCTCTCTCTTCTTCCTTTGCCTTTTGGCTGAACTCCTGATATTTATGATATCACCGACAATTGCCCTGTGTCCTTAGTTTTTTTCTCACACGAGCTGGGCAAAAATCTTCTTTTTCTAGAATTAATTTCCTCGGTCCATAAAAACAGTAATATAGTTTTATGGGAGAAAGACAGGGACATTAATTCCAGAGAATAAAATGTGTATGAACTTTTTTTTTGTACTTTAGATGAAGGTTAACAGAGAAAACTAGCTTCTCATTACACATATTGTTTTGTGACATTGGTTACCAAACCCATGACGTGTCAGCACTGTCCCTTCTCAACTGTGGGTTCCCTATTACCAGCTCTCCTGTCCTCTCCTGCCTTCTAGCCCTTGTCCCTGGGCTGGAGTGCCCCTTTAGTCTCATTTTGTTTTATGGGCCTGTCTAATCTTTGGATGAAGGGTGAACCTCAGGACTGACTTCATTACTGAGCTAAAAGTGTGTCCATGGGTCATACTCTCAGGGTTTCTCCAGTCTCTGTCAGGCCAGTAAGTCTGGTCTGTTTTTGTGGGTTAGAATTTTGTTGTACATTTTTCTCCAAATCTGTTGGGGACCCTCTATTGTGATCCCTGTCAGAGTAGTCAGTGGTGGTAGCCAGGCACCATCTAGCTGTGCTGGGCTCAGTCTGGTGGAGGCCATAGTAGATGTGGTCCATTAGTTCTTTGGACTAATCTTTTCCTTGTGTCTTTGATTTTCTTCATTCTCGCTTGCTCCTGAAGGGATGATACCAGTGGAGGATTTTAGGTGGCCACTCACAAGCTTTTAAGACCCCAGACACTACTCACCAAAGTAGAATGTAGAACATTTTCTTTATAAACTATGTTATGCCAATTAAGCTAGGTGTGCCCCAAGACCATGGTCCCCACAGCCCTCAGCCCAGCAATTCAGTCCCTCAGGAAATTTGGATGAGTCTGTGGAGCTTCCATGACCTTGGCTTGTACAGGATGTGCTGGCTTCCTCATTATTGTATACTGTATTATCCTTCACCAAAATTATCACTTATCTGTTGTCTATTTAGTGGTTTTCTATCCCCACTCCTCCTCTCCCTCCTAACCATCAAAGATTGTTTCTTTTTGTGTGTAAACATTTTCTTGAGTTTTTGTAGTAATGGTCTCATACAATATTTGTCATTTTGTGATTGAAATGTCCTCCAGATTCATCCATGTTGTGAGATGCTTTCCAGATTCATTATTGTGTAGTACTCCATTGTATGTATGTACCATAGCTTGTTTATCCACTCATCTGTTGATGGGCATCTAGGTTGTGTCCAACTTTTTGCTATTGTGAATGATGCTGCAGTGAACATGGGTATGCATTTGTCTATTCATGTGATAGGTCTTATTTCTCTAAGATATATTCCTAGGAGTGGGATTGCTGGATCATATTGTATTTCTATTTCTAGCTTTCTAAGGAAGCACCATATTGTCTTCCAAAATGATTGTAGCATTTTGCATCTCCACCCTGAGTACATAAGAGTTCCAGTCTCCCCCCAGCATCTCCAACATTTGTTATTTTCTGTTTTTTTGATTTGTGGCAGTAATGCCAGGGTGAGATGATATTTCACGGTGGTTTTGATTTGCATTTCTCTAGTGTATGAACTTTTTAGTGGTGAGTATGAGTTTCATAGCAGAGAAAAAAGAAGAAAAGAACATTCCAGAGCAGAAAAAAAATGAGAACAAAGATGTTGAGGAATGAAAATATCTTGTCATTTAAGCAGAACAAGAAACAATTCAATTTTAATAATAGTGATCTTAAACTAAAAAAAAAAGAACACAAGATATAACTATATACCTTTGCATAATTAATGCCTTTGCTTTTTTGGTTCCAAGCCTAAATGTTCTATCTATTTAACTTTTAATCTCCCAGAAGTGTCAGTTCTAGAATCTTCAAAGCAATGTGAAACATAATACACAAAGGAGTTGAGAATAATAGCATGGCACAAACATCACAAAGTCAGTGGTTTAATGTGCCACTGTCATTGTAATGTACTAGAGGATAACCTGTATAGAGATAAAGATTGTGAGTTAAATGTCAGGAAGCCAGGCTTCTTACCCAGACCAAAACCACACCTCTGTTATGTATCTCATTAATCTTTTTAACATGAAAAAAAAAATTATATGAAGATATTGTGAATATAGCATGAAAGAGTAGGTAGGGGAAATACATAGACACGCAAGTAATACATATGGTTATTTGTTAGCCCAGTATACTTTATTGATTTGAGATGATAACGCCACACTATTTGCAGTTACAAAGTAAAGAAAATATTCCATTATAATCTAAGAATGATACCAATGTAAGTAAGTCTGCAGAAGACTTCCTCTATCAGATCAAACAATAGTTCTTAGATTAGAAACAGGTACAGGGAACACACAATTGACAACATGAAAAAAAAACACGCATAATAATTTTAATAGTTGATTTATTAATCTATTAAAGTTATAGTGATGATAAGATCTCCTTGAACAGATGTGTGGGAATTCCATTTAACTCCCAGAGACATTGAACATCTTTTGAGAACAGAGGATTTTCTTGATGGCATCTTTCATATCTTTGTTCCTCAGACTGTAGATTATAGGGTTGAAAAGTGGGGCAAGGACAGCAAACATAAGTGCTGTGGCCTTGTCCAGTAGTGGGGGGAAAGTGACAGAGAAGTGCAGGTACATGAGGGTTACACTGCCAAAAAACAACAAGAAAACACTAATATGTGCTGCGCAAGTGGAGAATGCCCTCCGACAGCTCTCACCTGAGGGTATCTTCAGGATCACAGTGATTATCCTTAAATAGGAAAGAGTGATGATGGAGACAGAAGTCAGGACAGAAATAGCATGGATCACATCCTCCACCAGAATCATGGACGTGTCTGTACAGGCCAAGTGCAGTACAGGTTCAAAGTCACAGAAGAGTTGATGGATTTGGTTGGGGCCACAGAAGGGAAGGGTGGAAATCCACACAATCTCTGGCAGTAACATAAGGAAGCCAAAGATGCAAGAGCCAGTGGAGAGCTGGATGCAGAGCTGAGGGGTCATAATGACTGCATTGCGGAGTGGGTTGCAGATGGCAACATACCTATCAATGGCCATCACTGTCAAGACGAGGCCTTCTGTGACCCCAAGTGAATGGAAGAAATACATCTGCAGAAGGCAGCCAATGAATGAGATGGTCTTCTGCTCGCTGACTAGGTTGGAGAGCATCTTGGGGATGGTCACTGTGGTGTACCAAATCTCCAGGAAGGAGAAGACACTGATGAAATTGTACATGGGATTGTGGAGATGTGTATGCAGCCTGACAGCAAAGAAGATCATAAAATTTCCAACAATGATGAACACATAAATAAAGAGTAAAGGAATGAAGAATAAAAGGCCCCTGTTCTCAAACTGAGGGAAATCAGAGAAATAAAACTTAGTCACCATGGTCTGATTCTCTAGATCCATATTTTCAGTCGTTTCACTTGTTGGCTGATGGAATCAAATACAAACAGTCATAACTCTAAGTACATTCAAAGCATAAATAGAAACTCCCTTTCCAAGCAGCTGAACAGCCCTGAAACGAAGTTTGTTAAATAAAATGTGCTAATATATACTACATGAATTGCTTTGCAAATTATGAAGTGATGCTGTCAAATCCGCAAATGGTTTTAGTAATTACAATATCTTATGTTGTCAACTATTAGATAAGCAAAAGCAAATTTGTTCTTTGGACATATAAATTGATAAGAAAAATTTTTAGTGGCAATTTGACAATTTTTATTGACAGTCTGTTTAGCACTTTTTACCATATAGCAAATTATTTTAAGTATAAAAGATGTCCTTAAAGGTATTCATTGGAATATATATTATAATAAACCCCATTGCTGTCAAGTGGATTTCAACTCATAGTGACCCTATAGGACAGAGTAGAGCTGCCTCATCAAGTTTCCAAGGAGGGGCTGATGGATTTGAACTGCGGACTTTTTGGTTAGCAGCCAAATTCTTAAGCACTTTGCCACCAGGGCTCCATATATTATAAAAGCAAATAAAAAAAAAAACCTTCGGAAGTATACATTTTTTTTTAATTTCTTGAGATGAAATATTGGGGATACAAAATACAAAGTGACAAAAGGTTCCCCTCAGTGAATTAGGATGAGACCATTTTTAATATAGGCATCATAAAAACAAAAATGCAGGCACTAGATTTCCTTGGTCAACTTCATTATTACTCCAGATTTGCAACAGTGTAATAAGAAAAAGTCAAATATTCTTTTGAACGTAATTTACTTTGAAACACAACATCTTAGACACATGTGGTATATATATATATACATATATATGCTTTCATATGTTCCCTAAAGATGGTTAGTTAATAGTCGACATGCTCCAAGAGTGGTTTGATAACATTTGAAAGACTTTAACTAGAAGTCTACAGATTTGGCAAGCGTTTCAAATATCCATATCTAAAGGCACACCATAGGTATCTCTGATTGGCACAAATAGTTAAGCAGTGAACAACTAACCCAAAAGTTGTCAGTTCAAATGCACTTCAAAAGAAAGGCTGGTGATCTGCTTCCAAAAGTTCACACCATTGAAAACCTATAAAGGGCAGTTCTATTCTGACACACACATAGAGTTCTTTAAGTAGCATAGGGCAGTTTCTCAATTCCAGGACTCTTAACATTTGGGACTGGATAATTGTTTGGGCTGAAGACTAAGGTGCGCCTGACCCAAGCCATGGTATTTTCAATCACATCATATGCATGTGAAAGCTGGACAATGAATAAGGAAGACCAAAGAAGAGTTGACGCCTTTGAACTGTGGTGTTGGCGAAGAATATTGAATATACCATGGACTGCCAAAAGAACGAACAAATCTGTCTTAGAAGGAGTGCGGCCAGAATGCTCCTTAGAGGCAAGGATGGCGAGACTGCATCTTACATACTTTGGACATGTTGTCAGGAGGGATCACTTCCTGGAGAGGAACATCATGCTTGGCAAAGTAGAGAGTCAGCAGAAAAGAGGAAGACCCTCAATGAGGTGGATTGACACAGTGGTTGCAACAATGAGCTCAAGCATAACAATGATTGTAGGGATGGCACAGGACCGGGCAGTGTTTCGTTCTGTTGTGCATAGGGTCGCTATGAGTCAGAACCAACTCGATGGCACCTAACAAAAACAACAATTGTTCGGGAAGGGGAGGATGTCCTGTGTATTGCAGGATATTCAGTCAGTAGTACTTTCCCTCTACCCTAGTCATAACAACTTAGTATGTCTCCAAAAATTATAAATGTTCCCTGGTGTGGGGCCAGCAAAATTGCCCTTAGCTGAGAACCACTGGCTTAGAAAATGTTAGAAATAATTTTGTATTGGTGAAAAACAAGGTGATCAAAATATGTGGATTGGCTAGAAATATACCTATAACTTTGAAGCAATAATGGGAATATGGTATGTCAAGACAACTAAAAAGCTTGGAGAGATGAAGTAGGCCCAGGATCTATTCATTCCTGTGTTCTTCTCTTAATGGAAGATTCTACACTTGATCTCACCAGAAGGTTAGCTTTTCTACAGGTGATGATTTTGTCACATTTTGCCTTTCATATAATCTTCCATTGATCCTGCTAATTGGAGATCTTAAAGGACAGAGAGGTAGGACTTCAAGGAGCTTAATAGCGTTTTTTGTGCCTACTTGCTAATAAATATTTGTATACATGCCAGTATTCTGAGACTTGCTTTAATTTTATTAAACTACGTGGTACAGATGGTATTGGAGATGGCAACTCTAAAGGAAGGAAGCTATTGGCATCTATCAAAGAGTTAGACAATTGTGAATGACAAATAGATAAAGTAGGTAGATAAAATTATTTTGAAATCTGAAAACTTCTATTTAGAAAACAGATTCACAAAGAAAAAAAATTATGCTGTGATCATTTTTGACTGAGTTATTCTTAAGTGAATTTGTTTTCAGACTTGTCCTGCTCCAATCCATGCTCTACTCAGCTAGCAGAATCATCTTTCTTAAATGAAAAGCTATCAGTTCTCTGAAAACCTTATAGTGGTCTCAGGAGACTTCAAAATCACTTCTAAGCATGGCAAATGATATGAACATATGTGAGATATTTTAAATCATTTGACATCCTCAATATCTTTTAGTTTTATTATTCCTAATCTGTTTTCTTGGTCTGATTGATAATAACATCCTTAAATTGTTTTGAGTTCCTCTTTCTAAGGCAGTTGGGAGACAAGCAGAGCCCTGGTGGCATAGTGGTTAAAAGTCTGCCTGCTAACTAAAAGGCTGGCAGTTCAAATCCATCAGCCATCCTTGGAAACCATATGGGGCAATTCTACTCTGTCCTATAGGGCCGCTGTGAGTTGGAATTGACTCAACAGCAATGGGCTTGGCTTTTTTTGTTTTGTTTTGAGAGATAGGCAAGGAAACTCACATAAAGTTTATGGCCAGTACTTTTAGGAATTAGAAAATTGAAACTTGAAAAAAGGAAAAAATTGGCAGGTCTTCAGGAACTTGATTATTAGGAAGGAAAAAAAAAGATGCATATAGGGAAGCAGTTTGATGTAGATATTTGGAACCAAAATCATATATAACAGGATTCCTCCTATACTTTCTAGAAGGACAGATAGCCCAGAATTTCACCTAGTAAGCTCCACTGGCAGTCCTGGAATTCCTTTACTTGTAAGGGCCATTCTTGACTTCACTAAATAAAACGCATGATGCCTGGATTAGAATTCAACACAGAAATTGAAGGAGGTGAAAAGGGTGATAGGACTAATGGCCTAGACAAAATTTAACAGATTTCTCTAGGTCTTTGTTATCTTATGACCATCCTTAGTCCTAGGACACTGACTCACCAAAGCCTCCAGCCTTGAGGTATATATACATTTCTTCCACTTCCTTCACGTACCCTCAGAACCTCAACAAAATTTCCACAGGTATTTTCTTCATTTCAGTACAAGAAAAAAAAATATGGTTCTATGAGAATCCTCCCCAATACACAGCAAACAAAAGCATTGACCTTTATCTGAGAGTACAGAGCCTTATTCTATGCCCACCTCATTCAGAAATCAAGAGGGCTTCCTTTTCTTTCCGAAGTGTCTTCATCTTCATTGTTCTCTATCCCAGTGAATAAGGTTATAACCACAACCACAACTCAATGCTTCTCAGGGAATAGCAAAATGGGAGAAATGATTTCTTCTGACGAATCCTTTCTCAATGCCTAGAGGAAATCAGCTCCATGCCCCATGTGACTAATTAGCGGGAAACTCATACTGAGTTCCTGTTCGTGAGGTTGGCACACTTATGGGAAGTCAGGTCTCTAGGTGAGGCCAGAAATCAGACTGAAAGAGAGACTTGGTTTTACTTCCTGCCAAAGGGGTGAAAGAACTGTTCACATACAAGGTGCCTGCGGGTACAGGGGAGCATATGGAAGTACTGTCTTAGTATCCAGATAACAAAATGTGGTTCAAGGGCAGGAGGATCTTCCCTACTCTTTACTGAAGCAACTTCAGAGGAGTTCACTGCTAACACAGCACGGCTATGATGTATATTATCGTAGAATATTCAGCCAACAGCTGCACAGCTGAACTTCTTCAGAAGGATCCAGGGAATTACAGGGCCATTAGCAGTAGTGGCAGGAGTGAGGGACTCCCACGAGATGACACAGGCTTCAGTTGTCCCAATGACAAATGCCCCCAAGTGGCTGGAGGCAAGAGAGTATTTGAGGACAACCTTTCTTCTTACATGAAAGCCGTATTGATGAGCACATGTGAGTTAGCCTCCAGAGGGACCTGTGATTTGAAAAGTCCCCCAAATATTGAGTGAGAAATATGACCAAAGGAATACTTTTCATTTTTTTTTTTTTGCTTTTTTCACACTGAAATTGAGACATCCAGGTGCATAGAGCCAGAGAAAAAAGAAACACACAGCACATGACATTGTTTTTCTTATCTACAAAAAGATATATAAAAGAAGCACAAAGTGTTAAATATCTAATGGAATACTAGCAGTGGAAATTAAAAGGAAAATAGAATTGGAAAACAGATTTCAATTTAAAAAAAAAGAAAAAAGAACGGAGAAGATGTGGATATACATGGTGCAAAAAAGTGTCAGAGCAGAGGTGGCTCTACTGACCCCTAAAGAATATACTAAAAAGAGGTGATATTTTTTAAAGACAGGCACTCTTTAAATGATGAATCGATACACCCACCCCTCACTTGACAGCTTGGTTAGATTCCAAAAACCAGATCCTTAAGCAAAAATTAGCGTTACGTGAAAATGAAGGATGACCACATCAATCACAAAATGGAGGATGACTACATCATTACACAGCTGTCAAATTGCATCATTACATAACTGCCAAATTTCATAACTGTCAAACCACTGAGAATCATAGCACAGCCAAGTGGACTCATAACCTTAACCATCACAGGCAGCGTAACTCTCACCTTGCACCTCGGTATTTGTTACTGCCAGACATGTGTCGTTAATGCACGTAATAGCTGGAGAGTAGATTTTTAACTATTGTCATAAATGGAAAATGTCAGATAATGAGACAATCGGTACATGAGGAGTGGGTGTATGTGGTTAAATGAATAAATAATTTAAAGAATGAATAAATGAACAAATTAATTAATTTTAAGAATCAGGTAGTGTTTCAAGGAAAGACTTACCTGCAGCCACACTAAAGTTTACCCCCTTCTCTCTAGTTTCACTTGAGAAGACTTCCCATCTGTCTAAGAAAACTCCTCCCCTTATTCTCAGAAGCTCTGTGTCTTGTCACATGCAGAGGTGTTACTTTTTCTGTTGTCCTACTAATTTATATATCCTCAAGTTCTTCCTCTATATTTAACTCTGTCCATTGAGCTTATAAACATGCTCAACTGTATCCACCTTAAAGTATAGACTCTTCCTTTACTCATTGGTGCTTTCAGGCTACCGTATTACCATTCATTTACCCTTCCTTATTTTCTTAAAGAGTAATTTACTGTTTTATCTCCATTTCTGTCTCCACTTTTTCACCTCTCACTGACATGAACCTATTTCCCATCTTGAGAAATAGAACATTATCAATGACTTTCGGGTTCAATTCTGAACCAATGCTCCTCAAACTCAGCCACCACCGGTCTGTCAGTGGAGGCTTCTACGTTGCTACGATGCTGAACAGGTTTCAGCAGAGCTTCCAGACTAAGATGGACAAGGAAGACAGGCCTGGTGATACACTTCCGAAAATCAGCTCATAAAAACCCTATGTATCAAAATGGTCCTATCTGCAACTGATTATGGCACAGGACTGGGAGGCATTTTGATCCACTTTTTGGGGGGTTGCCATGAGTCAGGGGCCAATCTGGTGGGAGGTTACAACAATAGTCTTCTTACCAATCCAATTATTTACTTCCATATTTCACTTCCTTTCTTTTTATCAGAAATTACTACTAATCTGAATTTTTGTTTATTACCCTCTTAAGCACGTGTATGTGCAGTCGAAAACAAATATTGTTTAGTTTTGCTTGTTCGTAACTCTATATAAATAGAATTATACTTTATGTATTAATTTATAACTTGCTAGTTTGTTCAACATTATGTTTTTGTGAATCACTCATGTCAATGTATCTAGAAGCAGCTTTCAAAGAAAATGGCTGATGTATACATGTGACATAATTTGATTATCCATTAGGCATAAACTACATGTGTTATAAGGTATTTGTATCCTCAACTTTTACTGCCAAATTATTTTCCAAAGTCCGTGTCTCACCACCAGTGCATGCATTTCTAATGTTACATATCTTTTCCAACATTTTGTGTGGTCATATTTGTGGCTATTTGGTTGTTATATAAAAAAATGACCAATCATTGAGTTGATCCAGCCCATGTGTTTTACAGTTGAACTCTACTCCACAGGATTTTTTTAGAAGTAGATCACCAGGCCTTTTTTCCATGGTATCTCTCGCTGGTTTCAAACTGCCAGTCTTTTGGATGGTGGACAAGTGCTGAATCATTCATTCCACCTAGAGACGCCTTATTTAAATACTATATTTATTATTATTATTTGATTTGCGTTTCCCTATTTATCAAAGGTGTTGAATATTTTTCCATGTATTTATTAACCACTGGGAATACTTATCCTCACTCTTTTGCTAATCTTTTTCTTATCATTTTGTAGAAGTTCTTTATATATTTTGAATAGTAATTGTTGTCAGTTACATTTGTTACAAATACAGATTCCTGGTGTGTATCTTGTCTTCACTTTCTCTATGGTATCATGTGGTGAATAGAAATATTAACATAGTTGAATTAATAAGTTATTTTTTCTTTATTGTTCGTATTTCTGTTGTATTAATTTTTTCCTACTATAAGTGATAAACATAGTCTCCTAAGTTTTTTTTTAGTAATTTTTGTTGAGCTTTAAGTGAACGTTTACAAATCAAGTCAGACTGTCACATATTACCTCATATACACCTTACTCCATACTCCCACTTACTCTCCGCCTAATGAGTCAGCCCTTCCAGTCTCTCCTTTCATGACAATTTTGCCAGTTTCTAACCCTCTCTACCCTCCCATCTCCCCTCCAGACAGGAGATGCCAACACGGTCTCATGTCTACTGATACAAGTAGCTCACTCTTTGTCAGCATCTCTCTCCAACCTTTTGTCCAGTCCCTTCCATGTCTGATGAGTTGTCTTCAGGAATGGTTCCTGTCCTGGGCCAACAGAAGGTTTGGGGACCATGACCTCCAGGATTTCTCTAGTCTCAGTCAGACCATTAAGTCTGGTCTTTTTATGAGAATTTGGGGTCTGCGTCCCACTGTTCTCCTGCTCCCTCAGGGGTTCTCTGTTGTGCTCCCTGTCAGGGCAGTCATCGGTTGTGGCCGGGCACCATCAAGTTCTTCTGGTTTCAGGATGATGTAAGTCTCTGGTTCATGTGGCCCTTTCTGTCTCTTGGGCTCGTAATTACCTTGTGACTTGGTGCTCTTCATTCTCCTTTGATCCAACTGATCAAAGGAGAGACCAATTGGGTTGAGACCAATTGATGCATCTTAGATGGCCACTTGTTAGCATTTAAGACCCCAGGCGCCACATTTCAAAGTGGGATGCACAATGTTTTCATAATAGAATTATTTTGCCAATTGACTTAGAAGTCCCCTTAAGCCATAGTCCCCAAACCCCCACCCTTGCTCCGCTGACCTTTGAAGCATTCAGTTTATCCCGGAAACTTCTTTGCTTTTGGTCCAGTCCAGTTGAGCTGACCTTCCGTATATTGAGTATTGTCATACCCTTCACCTAAAGTAGCTCTTATCTACTAACTAATCAGTAAATAAATGTCTCCCACCCTCCCTCCCTCTCCCCTTCGTAACCACAAAAGTATGTGTTCTTCTCAGTTTATACTATTTCTCAAGATCTTATAAGAGTGGTCTTATACAATATTTGTCCTTTTGCTTCTGACTAACTTCGCTCAGCCTAATGCCTTCCAGGTTCCTCCATGTTATGAAATGTTCCACAGATTCGTCACTGTTCTTTATCGATGCGTAGTATTCCATCGTGTGAATATACCACAATTTATTTACCCATTCATCCATTGATGGGCACCTTGGTTGCTTCCAGCTTTTTGCTATTGTAAACAGAGCTGCAATAAACATGGGTGTGCATATATCTCTTCGTGTAAAGGCTCTTATTTCTCTAGGATATATTCCGAGGAGTGGGATTTCTGGGTTGTATAATAGTTCTATTTCTAACTTTTTAAGAAAATGACAGATAGATTTCGAAAGTGGTTGTACCATTTGACATTCCCACCAGCAGTGTATAAGAGTTCCAATCTCTCTGCAGCCTCTCCAACATTTATTCTTTTGTGTTTTTTGGATTAATGCCAGCCTTGTTGGAGTGAAATGGAATCTCATCGTAGCTTTAATATGCATTTCCGAATGGCTAATGATCGAGAGCATTTTCTCATGTATCTGTTAGCTGCCTGAATATCTTCTTTAGTGAAGTGTGTGTTCATATCCTTTGCCCACTTTTTGATTGGGTTGTTTGTCTCTTTGTGGTTGAGTTTTAACAGAATCATATAGATTTTAGAGATCAGTTGCTGATCGGAGATGTCATAGCTGAAAATTCTTTCCCAATCTGTAGGTGGTCTTTTTACTCTTTTGGTGAAGTCTTTAGATGAGCATAAGTGTTTGATTTTTAGGAGCTCCCAGTTCTATGGTTTCTTTTCATCATTTTTGGTAATGTTTTGTATTCTGTTTATGCCTTGTATTAAGGCTCCTAACGTTGTCCCTATTTTTTCTTCCGTGATCTTTATGGTTTTAGTCTTTATGTTTAGGTCTTTGATCCACTTGGAGTTAGTTTTTGTGCATGGTGTGAGGTATGGGTCCTGATTCATTTTTTTGCAAATGGATATCCAGTAATGACAGCACCATTTGTTAAAAAGACTATCTTTTCCCCAATTAACTGACACTGGGCCTTTGTCAAATATCAGCTGCTCATATGTGGATGGATTATATCTGGGTTCTCAATTCTGTTCCATTGGTCTATGTGCCTGTTGTTGTACCAGTACCAGGCTGTTTTGACTACTGTGGCTGTTTAATAGGTTCTAAAATCAGGTAGAGTAAGGCCTACCACTTTCTTCTTCTTTTTCAGTAATGCTTTACTTATCCGAGGCTTCTTTCCCTTCCATATGAAGTTGGTGCTTTGTTTCTCCATCACATTAAAAAAATGTCATTGGAATTTGGATCAGAAGTACATTGTATGTATAGATGGCTTTTGGCAGAACAGACATTTTTACTATGTTAAGTCTTCCTATCCATGAGCAAGGTATGTTTTTCCACTTAAGTAGGTCCTTTTCAGTTTCTTGCAGTAGTACTTTGTAGATTTCTTTGTATAGGTCTTTTACAACTTTGGTAAGATTTATTCCTAAGTATTTTATCTTCTTGAGGGCTACTGTGAATGGTATTGATTTGGTGATTTTGTCTTCAATGTTCTTTTTGTTGGTGTAGAGGAATCCAAGTGATTTTTGAATGTTTATCTTATAACCTGAGACTCTGCCAAACTCTTCTAACAGTTTCAGTAGTTTTGTGGAGGATTCCTTAGGGTTTTCTGTGTATAGGATCATGTCAACTGCAAATAGAGATAATTTTACTTCCTCCTTGCCAATCTGGATGCCCTTTATTTCTTTGTCTAGCCTAATTACTCTGGCTAGGACCTCTAGCACAATGTTGAATAAGAGCGATGATAAAGGGTATCCTTGTCTGGTTCCCATACTCAAGTGAAATGCTTTCAGGCTCTCTCCATTTGGAGTGATGCTGGCTGTTGGCTTTGTATAGATGCCCTTTATTATGATGAGGAATTTTCCTTCAATTCCTATTTTGCTGAGAGTTTTTATCATAAATGGGTGTTGGACTTTGTCAAATGCCTTTTCTGCATCAATTGAAAAGATCATGTGGTTTTTGTATTTTTTTTTATATATATGGTGGATTACATTAATGGTTTTCCTAATATTAAACCAATCTTGCATACCTGGTATAAATCCCACGTGGTCGTGGTGGATTATTTTTTTGATATGTTGTTGAATTCTATTGGCTAGAATTTTGTTGAGGATTTTTGCATCTATGTTCATGAGGGATATAGGCCTGTAATGTTCTTTTTTTGTCATGTCTTTACCTGGTTTTGGCATCAGGGATATGGTGGCTTCATAGAATGCGTTAGGTAGTATTCCGTCATTTTCTATGCTTTGAAATATCTTTAGTAGTAGTGGTGTTAACTCTTCTCTGAAAGTTTGGTAGAACTCTGTAGTAAAGCCATCCAGGCAAGGGCTTTTTTTTTTTTGTAGGGAGTTTTTTGATTACCATTTCAATCTCTTTTTTTGTTATGGGTCTATTTAGTTGTTCTACTTCTGATTGTATTAGTTTAGGTAGGTAGTGTTTTTCTAGGAATTCATTTCTTCTAGGTTTGCAAATTTGTTGGCGTACAATTTTTCATAATAATCTGACATGATTCTTTTAATTTCAGTTGGGTCTGTTGTGATGTGGCCCATCTTGTTTTTTATTTGGGTTATTTGTTTCCTTTCCTGTATTACTTTAGTCAGTCTGGCCAATGGTTTATCAATTTTGTTAACTTTTTCAAAGAACCAGCTTTTGGCTTTGTTAATTCTTTCAATTGTTTTTCTGTTCTCTAATTCATTTAGTTCAGCTCTAATTTTTATTATTTGTTTTCTTCTGGTGCTTGATGGATTCTTTTGTTGCTCACTTTCTATTTGTTCAAGTTGTAGGGACAGTTCTCTGATTTTGGCTCTTTCTTCTTTTTGTATGTGTTCATTTATCGATATAAATTGACCTCTGAGCACTGCTTTTGCTGTGTCCCAGACGTTTTGAAAGGAAGTGTTTTCATTCTCGTTGCAGTCTATGAATTTCTTTATTCCATCCTTAATGTCTTCTATAACCCAGTCTTTTTTGAGCAGGGTATTGTTCAGTTTCCAAGCATTTGATTTCTTTTCCCTGATTTTTCTGTTATTGATTTCCACTTTTATGGCCTTGTGGTCTGAGAAGATGATTTGTAATATTTCGATGTTTTGGATTCTGCAAAGGTTTGTCTTATGACCTAATATGTGGTCTATTCCAGAGAATGTTCCATGTGCGCTAGAAAAAAAAGTATACTTTGCAGGTGTTGGCCGGAGTGTTCTGTATAAGTCAATGAGGTCAAGTTGGTTGATTGTAGCAATCAGGTCTTCCGTGTCTCTATTGAGCTTCTTACTGGAAGTCGTGTTCTTCTCCGAAAGTGGTGTGTTGAAGTCTCCTACTATAATTGTGGAGGTGTCCATCTCACTTTTCAGTTCTGTTAAAGTTTGTTTAATGTATCTTGCAGCCCTGTCACTGGGTGCATAAATATTTAACATTTTTATATCTTCCTGGTCAATTGTCCCTTTAATCACTATGTAGTGTCCTTCTTTATCCTTTGTGGTGGATTTAACTTTAAAGTCTATTTTGTCAGAAATTAATATTGCTACTCCTGCTCTTTTTTGCTTATTGTTTGCTAGATAAATTTTTTTCCATCCTTTGAGTTTTAGTTTGTTTGTCTCTAAGTCCAAGGTGTGTCTCTTGTAGGCAGCATATAGACAGATCATGTTTCTTTATCCAGTCTGAGACTCTCTGTCTCTTTTGCGGTGCGTTTAGTCCATTTACGTTCAGCGTAATTATAGATAAGTATGTTTTAGTGTTGTCATTTTGATGCCTTTTTATGTGTGTTGTTGACAATTTCATTTTTCCACTTACTTTTTTGTGCTGAGACATTTTTCTTTGTAAATTGTGTGTTCCTCATTTTCATAGTAGTTGAATTTATGTTTGCTGAGTCGTTATGTTTTTCTTGGTTTTTATTTTGAGTTATGGAGTTGTTATACCTCTTTGTGGTTACCTTAATATCTACCCCTATTTTTCTAAGTAAAAACCTAACTTGTATTGTCCTATATCGCCTTGTATCCCTCTCCATATGGCAGTTCTATGCCACCTGTATTTAATCCCTCTTTTTGATTATTGTGATCTTTTACATATTGACTTCAATGATTCCCTGTTTTGAGGCTTTTTTTTTCTTTTTAAAATTAATCTGCTTTTGTGATTTCCCTATTCGAGTTGATATCAGGATGTTCTGTTCTGTGACCTTGTTTTGTGCTGGTATCTGATATTATTGGTTTTCTGACCAAACAATTTCCTTTAGTATTTCTTGTAGCTTTGGTTTGGTTTTTGCAAATTCTCTAAGCTTGTGTTTTTCTGTAAATGTTTCAATTTCGCCTTCATATTTGAGAGAGAGTTTTGCTGGATATATGATCCTTGGCTGGCAGTTTTTCTCCTTCAGTACTCTATATATGTCATCCCATTGCCTTCTTGACTGCATGGTTTCTGCTGAGTGGCCTGAACTTATTCTTATTGATTCTCCTTTGTAGGAGACCTTTCTTTTATCCCTGGCTGCTTTTCAAATTTTCTCTTTATCTTTGGTTTTGGCCAGCTTGAGGAGAATATGTCTTGGTGATTTTCTTTTGGGATCAATCTTAAATGGGGTTCGATGAGCATCTTGGATAGATATCCTTATGTCTTTCATGACGTCAAGGAAGTTTTCTACCAACAGATCTTCAACTATTCTCTCTGTGTTTTCTGTTATCCCTCCCTGTTCTGGGACTCCAATCACACGCAAGTTATTCTTCTTGATAGAGTCTCACATGATTCTTAGGGTTTCTTCATTTTTTTTTAATTCTTTTATCTGATTTTTTTTCAGCTATATTGGTGTCAATTCCCTGGTCCTCCAGATCTCTCACTCTGCATTCCAATTGCTTGAGTCTGCTCCTCTGACTTCCTATTGAGTTGTCTAATTCTGTAATTTTACTGTTAATCTTTTGGATTTCTGAATGCTGTCTCTCTATGGATTCTTGCAGCTTATTAATTTTTCCACTATGTTCTTGAATAATCTTTTTGAGTTCTTCAACTGCTTTATCAGTGTGTTCCTTGGCTTTTTCTGTAGATTGTCTTATTTCATTTCTGAGGTCATCCTTGATGTCTTGAAGCGTTTGTAAATTAGTTTTTTATATTCTGCATCTGGCAATTCCAGGATTGTATCTTCATTTGGGACAGATTTTGATTCTTTAATTTGGGGAGTTGTAGAAGAAATCATGGTCTGTTTCTTTATGTGGTTTGATATCAACTGCTCTCTCCAAGGCATCACTAAGATATTGCAGTGATTTATTCTATATTTGCTCACTGAGTCTTACCTTGTTTTGTTTTCTTTCAATATACGTAGATGGGCTACCAGATTGTGCTGTCTTGATTATTGTAGCCCCTGAATCACTTATGTCCTATTATCAGCTGGTTTGGCCTATTACCAGATATATAAGCCTAAGAGTCCATTCACTATTCTTGAGTAGAATCTTATTTTTTGTCTTCAACTGTGTGGTTCAGACTGTCACCTATCCACCTAGAGAAGTAGTTGTGATAGTTGTGTGCACTAGATTCTAGTAGCAGCTGGGGTTCACACTCCAGGGGAGGCAGGATGCTGACAGGCTTCCCCCAAGTGCCAGTGAGGTAGGTGTGTCTCTATTCCTAAAGCAGTTTGGTAGGTGGGCTCTGCAGCTGTACCTTAGGCCCTCAATGCAATTACCTCTACAGATTGGTAAGTGTCACCCTCTTTAGACCCCTAAGGCACGAGGGTAGGTGGTCTGGGTGGAGCTTCAGCCCTCAGTTCCCTGTTGTGGTTCAGTGAGGGCTCTGTTGAATACACAGAGATATCAGACCTGGGAAACTTGTCCTTCCAGTAATCAACAATTAAAATGACAACTAAAACAATTACAGTCAGATCCCTATCAGAAATGCCTTTGCATTATAATAGCCACCTTGTTCCCTGTAGGGATGAAAGCCCAAGACTGCGGATCACATATGCTTGGCTGGAGCTGGTTCTGTGTTTTTAGTCCAATTAAGGAAGGATTTTTGGTCCCTGGGTTTTTTGTAGCTACTTCTCTCAGGCCAGGAGAATGGGTTAGGAAAAGACCAAAAAAAAAAAAAAAGAAAGAAAGAAAGGAAAACCGCAGCTCAGTTCACTCTCTGGCTCAGGAAATTCCAATGTTAATGAAGCCGCCTGGGAAGGGGAAGGGAGGGTTCAGATAAATAGGAGAGAGTAGCAGTAGCACCCTGGAATATAGACAAAGTTACTTATCTTGCTTGGGATGACTGTTTTATCTGAGATTCCTGAGGGGGCGTGTCTACTGTGTGCGCTGGCTGGGTAGAGATTGCCCCCTAGGGTCAGGCCCATGTTTCCTGCTTGCGCTATCTCAGAAGTCACGGTTAGTTCCTCCGCTCCCAGTCCAAAGCCCAGTGCCACACTGCCGGCTCCAGTACCAGTCGCTGCCTCCTGGTGACTTCTCCTCCTGTCAGCCGCGTTGTTGCGCAGCCTGCGTGCACTGGCTGGGCTTCCCCCAAAGTCAATTCTAGGGGCTAGGGCTGTGTCCCGTCTTTGAGCCGTCTCAGGATGCCGTGCTCAGCTCCCCTGCACCCAGTCCACAGCCCGGCGCCAAGGTTTTCTTCCTGGGACGCTGGCTCCAGGCTCTGAAAACAGTCACTGCTTCCCCGTGGTTGTTCGTTCTCAGTCTCTGTCACTCAGGTCAACTCTTTAGATCTGTGTTTGATGGTCAGGGTTCATAGATTGTCATGTATGTGATCGATTCACTTGTTTTTCCAAGTCTTTGTTGCAAGAGGGATCCAAGGTAGCTTCTACCTAGTCAGCCATCTTGGCCCCACCTCCAGTCTCCTAAGTTTTAAGTATCAAAGTTTAGTTTTCATATTTAAGCTCTTAATTGATGTGTAATTGATTTGAAGGCATGTTAATGAGGTCAGGGTACAATTTGATTCTATTTTTATCACATGGGTAAACAGTGGTTCCAGCACCATTTATTAAATAATCTATTCTTATCCTTTTGTCACACACCTGTTGTGCCAGAACTATCTGTTGTTTCCCCAATGATCTACTATATCTGTTTTATCAGATATCAAAATTCCATTTTGCATCAATCTACTTCTTGGCTTCCATTGACTTCTTTTTTTCCATTTTTGTCATATTGTTTTATGAAAAGCTTTGATATATAGTATCAAATATTTTCAGATGTCTATTTTTTTTATGCTGTTATAAAGGAGCCCTGGTGGCACAATGGCTAAGTGCTCAACTGCGAATGGAAAGATTGATAGTTTGAACCCACCAGAGGCTCCAAGAGAGAAAAGACCTGGTGATCTTCTCCTGTAAAGATTACAGCCTAGGAAACCCTATGGGGCAATTCTGTTCTGTCCCATGGGGTCACTATGCGTTGAAATCAACTTGTTAGCACACAAACAACAGCAACTGTTGCCTATGAGTTGTAACTTACCACTAGGGCATTGGTTGTATCCACCTCAAATGAATCTTTCATGGGAGATGCTTTCCCTGAGTGTCAAAAAGGATAAAAACTTGAGACTTCTCCAAGATTACAGAATAACTTCCATGATTGCTTTTGTGCCTGCTTACTAATAAGTATTTCCATGTGAGGAAGAAATTGGTCTGAAGCTCATCTTCACTTTAAGGTACTATCTAGTGGTGAGATCATTGGGAATACTCCTCTTTCTCTCACCTACATCTAAATATGGGTGGCTATGATAAACCAGCACCCCTGTTTGATTTTTACGTATGTCTCATGAAAACAGCTTATAGATGTAATTTAAAAATCTATCTGAAAAAAATCCTCACATTTTTCTACAGAATTTTGTATTCTTTAAAAAAAAAATTTTAGATGCAAGAATTAAAACGTCTTTCCTGGGCTAAGAGCCAAAGAAAAATTAGTCGTAAAGCCATTTACAAGAAATAACAACTTTAAACTTAGGAAAGTTTTAACTTACCAGCATGAGTTAGTTTGATTCATCTCAACAAATTAAGCCAGTTTGAGATTCAGTTGCCATTTTCCCCAAAACAAAAGAAAGATTAAATGTGATTAGCCAGTCAAGCAAAGAGAAAGATACTGACTCATCTAGGCTTTAAATAGAGATCCTAACTTAGAAGAAGTACAGTCAGAATGCTCTTTAGAAGCAAGGATGGCAAGACTGTGCCTCACATACTTTGAACATGTTATTAGGAGGGATCAGTCCCTGGAGAAGGACATTATACTTGGTAAAGTAGAGGATCATCGAAAAAGAGGAAGACCCTCAAGGAGATAGATTGACACAGTGGTTGCAACAATGGGCTCAAGCATAGCAATGATTGTGAGCATGGTGTAGGACCAGGCAATGTTTCCTTCTGCTGTACAGAGGGTCATTATGAGTCAGAACGGACTTGACAGCACCTAAAAACAAAAACAAAATGGTAATCTTGAGCCCCTCAGTTTGGGTGCTCCTCGTTTTCTTGCTTGAAAATTCTTTTAGCTCTAATTGACTGATCAGATTTTTCTTTAGACAGTACATATATATTGATTATGATTATTGATATAATTGGATTTATTGCTATAGTAGGCTGAATAATAACCCTCCAAAGATGTACAAAGATATACAATGATGGAGACCTGGTGGCACAGTGGTTAAGGGTGTGGCTGCTGAACAAAATGTCGGCAGTGCGAATCTGCAGGCTGCTCCTTGGAGACTCTATGGAGCAGTTCCACTTTGTCCTACAGGGTCACTATGAGTCAGAATCGACTCAATGGCAATGGGTTTACAGCAATAGGTTTTTAAAAGAGGCACATGTCCCAATCCCTGGAACTTTTGATTATGTTACCTTACATGGCAAAAGTGCTTTGAAAATGAAATTAAAGGTCTTGAGATGGCTAGATCATCCTGGATTATACAAGTGTTTTACAAAGTAATCACAAGGATCGTTTTAAGAGGTAAGAAGGAATGTCAGAGTCAGAGAAGGAAATATATCATGAAAGCAGAGGTAAGCATGTGGGAGAAAGAGGCAGAGGCAGAGGGAAAGGAAGGGAAAGAGATTTTAAGATGCTATACAACTGGCTGTGAAAAAAGAGGAAGGAAGAAGGGTCTACAAGCCAAAGAATGTAGATAGCCTCTAGAACCTGGAAACCACAAGAAAACAAATTCTCCCCTAGAGTTTTCAGAAGAACACATTCCTGCTGAACCCCTGATTTCAGTGTTGTAATATAATATATGTGGTTATTTTAAGCCACTAAATTTGTGATCATTTTTTTAATAATTTTTATTGTGCTTTAAGTGAAAGTTTACAAATCATATACACCTTGCAAACCATATACACCTTGCTACACACTCCCAATTACCCTCCCACCTAATGAGACAGCCTGCTCTCTCCCTCCACTCTCTCTTTTCGTGTCCATTTCACCGGCTTCTAACTGCCTCCACCCTCTCTTCTCCCCTCCAGGCAGGGATGCCAACACAGTCCCAAGTGTCCACCCAATCCAAGAAGCCCACTCCCACCAGCATCCCTCTCCAACCCACTGTCCAGTCCAACCCATGTCTGAAGAGCTGGCCTAGGGAATGGCTTCTGTCCTGGGCCAACAGAAGGTCTTGGGGCCATAACCACTGGGGTCCTTCTAGTCTCAGTCAGGCCATTAAATCTGGTTTTATGAGGATTTGGGGTCTGCATCCCACCGCTCTCCTGCTTCCTCGGGGTTCTCTGTTGTGTTCCCTCTCAGGGTAGTCATCGGTTGTAGCCAGGCTGTGATCATTTCTTACAGCAGCAAATACAATTACCATCTAATTTTGTGGTTTCAATTTTTTTCTGTTTTGTTTCTTTTTATTTTTGCTCCCTTTTCTTTGTATCTACCTGGAGTTTATGGGAAGTTGTTTTTGCCTTCATTCTTCTACAAGTTTGAAAACTACATTGTATTTCTATTTGTATGTGTGATTACAGGACAAATTTCCATGTACACATTAAATTCTGAAGTTAATCTGTATTTCTATCCTTCTTCTGAGCAACGGCTTTAGAAGATTTTGATTCTGAGCCTCAACATATATGATATCACACCCCTTATTTTATCTCCATCTTAAACTTTTAAAACTATAAATGGGATAGCATTATTTTCTGCTGTTGCCATTGGTTTTTATTTATCCACAACCACCCCCCCCCACACACACACAAATACACCTTGGTTTATTCATATCTCTTCCAACTGTCCATTTGTCTCCACCCCCATTACTGTTGCTCTTATTCAGGTATCATTCATTTCCTGCATAGATTGTTGGAACTATCTTCTCCCTGGTCTTTTTGCCTCCTGAAAAACATCTCTTCATTGTGGCCAGGGTAGATCTTTTGACAATGCAGAACTGACATTTTCACTCCCTTGGGAAAATTCTTTTTATAGTTTCTCATTGTTTACAGGGTAAAACCCGAACTTCTTTAGCCAACATCATTCTCAATGGAGAGAAGCTGAAGATATTCCGCCTGAGAACAGAAACAAGGCAAGGTTACTTTTATCACCATTCCTATTTAACTTTGGGCTGGAAGTCCTAGCAACAGCAATAGGGCAAGAAAAATAAATAAAGGCAAGAAAAAGAAATAAAGGGAATCCATAATGGAGAGGAAAAAATAAAAGTTCCTATTCACAGATGATGTGATCTTACACATAGAGAACTCCAAAAATTACACAAGAAAATATCAGAACTAATAAAAGATTCAGCAGAATAGCAAGAAAAAAAATCAACATACAAAAATCAGTTGGATTCCTATGCACCAACAAAGAGAACTTCGAAAAAGAAATCAGGAAAACAATACCATTTATAACATCGCCTACAAAGACAAAATACTTAAGAATAAATCTAACTAGGGCTTAATAGATCTATATAAAGAAAGCTACAAAACAATATTGCAAGAAACCAAAAGAGGCCTACATAAATGGAAAAACATATCATGCTCGTGGATAGGAAGACTCAACATTGTGAAAATTTCAGTTCTACCCAAAGAGGTCTGCAATCCTGATCCAAATACCGATAGCATTCTTTAATGAGATCAAAAAACTAATCACCGATTTTATATGGAAATGAAAGAGGCCCCAAATAAGCAAAGCATTATGGAAGAAAAAGAACAAAGTAGGAGGCTTCACACTACCTGATCTCGGTACCTACTATACAGCCATGATAGTCAAAACAGTCTGGTCCTGGTACATTGATCAATGGAACGCATAGACCAATGGATCAGAATTGAGAACCTAGATGCAAATACATCCACCTACGGTCAGCTAATCTTTGACAAAGGACCAAAGTTCATTAAATGGGGAAAAGGTAGTCTTTTTAAGAAATGGTGCTGGCAAAACTGGATGTGTATTTGTAAAAAAATAAAACAGGAACTACACCTCAAACAATACATTAAAAAAAAAAAACTCAAAATGCATCAAAGACTTAAACGTTAAACTGAAAATGATAAAGATCATGAAAAAAAAAAAATAGGAACAACATTTACCAAAAAGAAAAAACCAAACCTGTTACTATCAAGATGATTCCAACACATAGCTACCCTGTAGGACAGAGTAGAAATGCCCCATAGGGTTTCCAAGGAGCAGCTGGTGGATTTGAACCACCAACCTTTTGGCTACCAGCCAAGATCTTAACCACTGTAACACCAGGGCTCCAGAGACAACACTAGGGCCCCTAGTACATGGCATAAAGAGAATACAAACTGTAATGAACAATGCACAAACATCAGAAGATAAACTAGATAAGTGGGAGCTCTTAAAAATTAAATATTTTTGCTCACCAAAAGACTTCATCAAAAGAATAAAAAGAGAACCTATGGGCTTGGAAAAAAATTTTCACTATGACATATCTGACAAGGGCCAGATCTCAAAAGTCTATATAATATTTCAACACCTCGGTAACAAAAAGTAAATAATCCAATTAAAAAATGGGCAAAAGATAAGAACAGACATTTCACCAAAGAAGACATTCGGATAGCTAATAGACACATGAGGAAATGCTCAAGATCATTAGCCATTAGAGAAATGCAAATCAAAACTACAACGGATATATCTCACTCCAATATTACTGGAACTAAATTAAAAAACAGAAAATAACAAAGGAGAGTTTGCAGGGAGATTGGAACTCTTCTGCACTGCTGGTGGGAATGTAAAATGGTAAAAGCACTATGGAAAATGATATGGTACCTTCTTAATAAGCTAGATATAGAAATACCATATGATTCAACAGTCCCACTCCTAGGGATATGCAAACCAAAAACCCGTTGCCATAGAGTCATAGACAGCCTAGGAATACATCCTAGAGAAATAAGAGCCTTCAGATTAAGAGACATATGCACACCCATGTTCATTGCAGTGCTATTCACAATAGCAAAAAGATGGCAACAACCTAAGTGCCCATCAACAGATGAATGAATACACAAATTATGGTACATACACACAATGGAATGCTATACAGCAATAAATAACAATAACAAATCTGTAAAACGTCTCACAACATGGATGAATCTGGAGAACATTATGTGGAGTGAAATAGGTCAATTACAAAAGGACAAATATTGCATGAGACCACTATTATAAAAACCCAAGAAAAGGTTTGCACATAGAAAAAAAAAATCTTTGATGGTTATGAGGGAAGGGAGGCCTGAGGAAGGAAAATTCATAACTGGATAGTAGATAAGTGTTACCTTTGGTGACGGGAAAGACAAGACACAATATAGGACCAAGGTAAAGTCCACATCCAACACCTTGACAGACTGAGATACTGGGTCTGAGGGCTGGGGGTCATGGTCTCAGGGGACATCTAAGTCCATTGGCACAACATAATTCATAAAGAAAATGTTCTATACCCTACTTTGGTGAGTAACAGCTGGAGTCTTAAAAGCTTGCAAGAAGCTGTCTAAGATACATCTATTTGTCCCTTTATATTCTGAGCAAAAGAGAATGAAGAAAATCAAAGACACAAGGAAAAGATTAGTCCAGTGGACTAATGGCCCATGTGAACCACAGACTCCACCAGTCTTATCCCAGAAGAACTAGAGGGTGCCCAGCTACCACCACCAACTGCTCTGACAGGGATCAAAATAAAGGGTTCCGGCCAGAGCAGGAAAAAAATGTAGAACAAAATTCCAATTCATAAAAACAGACCAGGCTTACTGGTCTGACAGACTGGAGGAACCCCAGAGACTTTGGTCCCAGGACACCTGCTAACTCAGAACTGAAACCACTCTTAAAGTCTACTTTTCAGCTAAAGATTAGACAGGCCTATAAAACAAACGAAAACCCTGGTGGCATAGTGGTCAAGTGCTACAGCTGCTAACTAAGAGGCTGGCAGTTCAAATCTGCCAGGCATTCCTTGGAAACTCTATGTGGCAGTTCTACTGTGTCCTATAGGGTCGCTATGAGTCGGAATGGACTCGATAACAGTGGGTTTGGTTTTCAGATTTTTTATAACAAACAACACATGTGAGGAACGTGCTTCTTAGTTCCATCAAGTCTATGACACCAAATGGGCAACACCTGCCCAAAAGCAAAGAAGAGAAAGAAAGGGACAGGAAAACTGGCCGAATAGACATGGAGAGCCCAGTTTGAAAAGGGAAAGGATGAGAGTGCTGATAAGTTGAGGGGAGTGCAAGAAATGTCACAAAACAATTTGGGTATAAATTTTTGAATGAGAAACTAATTTATGCTGTAAACTTTCACCTAAAACAAACAAAACTGAAAGGAAAAAACAAGCTTCTTAACCTAGCTTTCAAGGACCTTCACATAAGGCCACTGCATACCCCTCAGCTTCTTCTCTTATCTATTCTCTGCTTCTCTCCCATTGTACCTTGTGTTTATATCATACCAAAATGTTTGCAGTTCTTTGAATATACTGTATCATTGCCATGCTCTTTACTCTGTCTAGGATATCTTGTTTGCCTTCTTTGTTTGGCTAATTACTGATTATTTAAGACTCAGCTCGTGTCGCTTATTCTAGGAAATATCCACATACATCCTCCTGTTTCCTTATGCCCTCAGTTCTGTGTCTTTTCTATGTTCACTACATACCTGTCTTTTAGAATTCAGCACATTTTTCATAATTACCTGAAATTATGGTAATCACTTGTTACCTTAGTTGTCCCTATACACTGCTCTATGTATACATTTATCTTTATATCCTCCATGCTTAAAATTTCAGAGGACCAGCATCATTAGTTTGCTGAATGAACCAATACATCAACCAGTCAACATGTCATTGATGCATTTTCATGGTGGTTAATTCACATTTAGCCCTTTCTCTTCAATTACATGACATTCCCTGTTGTTAACAGAGGACCAGGTATTGTGCAAGGCATTGAAAATATAGCAGAGAACAAAGATACCACATGGAGCTTACGATATTGGAAAAAGTCAAGCAATAGCCACATGTCTAAGAAATAAAGCACAAAGAAACTAAAACATACCGGGTTTATCTGAGCAGTTGATCTCTATGCACACAGAGAGAACAATTATATCTCTAAAAAAATATAAAATGCTAATGTAGGCTAATTATAGTGAAGTTTTTAAGGAGAAGAGGAGGAAACAGAATAGAAAATTAACCACTGGCTAAACTTTATGTGAAAGAGCCCTGGTGGTGCAGTAGTTAAGTGGTCGGGTGCTAACCGAAAGGTCTGCAGTTCAAACCCACCAGCCACAACATGGAAGGAAGATGTGGCAGTTTGCTTCCACCAAGATTACAGCCTTGAAAACCCTCTGAGGCTATCTTAGTTATCTAGTGCTGCTGTAACAGAAATACCACAGGTGGATGGCTTTAACAAACAGAAATTTATTCTCTCACATCCTAGGAGGCTAGAAGTCCAAACTCAGGGTATCAGCTCCAGGGCAAAGCTTTCTCTCTCTGTAGGCTCTGCAGGAAGGTCCTTCTCATCAATCTTTCCTGGTTGAGGAGCTTTTCCATGAAGGAACCCAAGGTTCAAAGGATGTGCTCTGCTCCTGATGCTGCTTTCTTGGTGGTATGAGGTCCCCAACTCTGCTCACTTCTCTTTCCTTTCATCTCTTGTAAGATAAAAGGTGATGCAGGCCACATCCCAGGGAAACTCCCTTTACATTGGATCAGGGATGTGACCTGTGTAAGCGTGTGACATCCCACTCTAATCCTTTTTAACATAACCCAATCTTGCCTCATTAACCACAGGCAGAGATGAGAGTTTACAACACATAGGAAAATTACATCAGTCACAAAATGGAGGACAACCACACAACTCTGGGAATCATGCCCTAATCAAGTTGACACGCATTTTGGGGGGACACAATTAATCCATAACAAGGGCAGTTGTCCTCTGACCTATAGGGTCACTATGAGTTAGAATCAACTCAACAGCAATGGGTTTGGTTTTGGGCTAATCTTAACATAATTGATTGAACCATGTCCCTCTGAGATCGGTTGTGTCATAGTGAAAACACACCAGACTATGCTGTGTTAGCATTAAAACCGAGGATTATTGAAGGGTATAAAACAAAACATTTTGTGAAACGGGGAAACACACGAACACTCAGGCAGAGCTGCAGTGCATGTTCCAAACTGCAGGGAGAACAGTGAGGTTTTATCTGGTGAAACAAACAGAGTTGTGTTCACAGTCACACACATGTGAAATTACACAGCAAGGATTTACAAGGACTTTGTCAAGCTACAAACTTCCTTAATATTAATCTCCAACCTGACATAAATCTCTCATCTCCTTGGAAATGTTTGATCAAGACATTCTTCATCAGCAAGTCTGTCCAGTACATCCTGAGATTTGTCTGAGAAAGCATTCTGTCAGGAATAGATTGAGTCAATACAGCTTCATGTCTGCCTCTCCCTTTATCTTGAGGTAACAAGCTTATGCTTTGCCTCAGTTTAAAACGTTAGCAGAAGTGGAAAATGAACTCTAGCGTGAGGGAGTTAGGAAATAGCAGAAATGGTCAATGAAATCGAATTCGGGGAGTCAGGAAATCAGAAAACCCACCTCAGCCTTATCAAGTCTATTTCCTAGGCTACGAGGACACGCTTAAGTGTGGCGTTCTTTTCAGACCAAGCTGAGTAAACATTGTTAACAGATGCCTTCAATCATTCCTTACCCATACTACAAATCCTGACTCTTGCTCTCTGTGTTACAGTAGAAGTGAACATTTCAGTTTAATTCAGAGTACAGTTTTTAATTTAGGCCTGGAGCCACCCCATTCAGTTAAGTCAGTACCTCAGTTTTAAAATTTGAATATACAGCTGATAGCAGGTTACTAGGTGGTCTGTGGCCTGACCAGCCCCCATACATTTGCTAAAGGGCCAAATTAGATACTATGTATAAAAAAACTACTGAAACTTTTCATATAACCAAAACCAAAGCCATTTTTTTCAAGTTGATTCTGACTCATAGTGACCCTATAAGACAGAACAGAACTTCTCCATAAGGTTTCCAAGGCTGTAAATCTTTACAGAAGCAGACTGCCACATCTTTCTCCCAAGGAGTGGCCAGTGTGTTTGAACCACTGACCTTTTGGTTAGCAGCTGATTGCTTAACTACTACGCCATCAGGACTCCTTCACATTTAATATAAACCCATTACCGTCAAGTCGCTTCCTCCCCGTAGTGACCCTATAGGACAGAAGAGAACTACCCCATAGAGTTTCCAAGGAACGCCTGATGGATTCGAACTGCTGGATTTTTGTTTAGTAGCGGTAGCTCTTCTTAACCACTAGCCCACCAGCGTTTCCCACATTTAATATACCCGTTGGTGTCGAGTCGATTCCGACTCATAGCTACCCTATAGGACAGAGTAGAACTGCCCCTATAAAGTTTGAAGGTGCGCCTGGCAGATTTGAACTGCCAGCCCTTTGGTTAGCAGCTGTAGCACTTAACCACTACACCGCCAGGGTTTCCCACGTTTAATATAGACATGTATCATTATTACTATTATTATTGTATCAGCAGAGGGAATTGAAAGCATGGTGAGAAATGAATGCAAGGCTGAGAGGAAACCTGTGTTTACTGCTTGTGTACTTCAGAGAACTGTGATCCTGACTGAAGTCTACTCTGATTCCCAAAGCTATTCTGGGTCCTGGTGCCCTACTCTATACTCCCCTATGAAAGACGAGGTTACCTGCCACAGGAAAACTTTTGAAACCTGACACTGGGGAATATTGAATTCCTGTGTGATGTTTTTCCCCTAATTTTCCCCCTAGAGGGGAAGGGGAGATGTACTATTTTCCTCTAATTCCCACATCATCTACAAAAAACTCCCAAGAAAGACAATCTCTTCATTCTAGATATTCCCTGAAGAGGCTTCAGAGACATTTACATCCTCATCAACAGACCAGGAGAAGGGGCAGGTAGCTTCAGAGATTCTGAGGAGCAGTCTCGCTGTCTCAGGCAGGGGTAAGTGTTCAAGACTCTTCCGAGACGGCATCATCCAATCGAGACCCCTCATATGCCTTTTTCTCCTATTATAACTACCCTAAACTTTCCTTATTTTCTTAACTCTTGAGAGATCAGCTGTTCCTCTGGGCTTTCAAGGTAAAATGTCCTCAACAGATTGGATAAAAAACTTATATATTTAGCATTTGTAAATCTCTCCTCAATAAATTGGATAAAATCCCATATTTTTATAACTTTATTACGTGAAAACTTTGTTACCGCTGCCATCGAGTAAATTCCAACTCACAGCGACCCCACAGGATTTCTGGGGCTGTAAATCCCTACGGAAGCAAACTGCCACATCTTTCTCCCATGGCAGAAGAAAGATTTGGTAGTTTTGAACTGCCAACCTTTTGGTTAGCAGTTGATTGCTTTAGCCACTGTGCCACCAGGGCTCCTTTATTACATGAATAAAGAAATTACAATAATGAGATATGAAATCCTCAAGGTACATAGAAAAAATGCAGTTTAGCTAACAGAGGAAGATACTGAAAACAGCTAATGTCTTTCCAGCACTAAAATTCTAAGCCCAAAGAATTGTGGATTTCTGGGATGGGGGAGTGGGAGGGTCACACAGCAAATTACTGCATTCATTCAAGACCAAAATCTAATTCAAGTCCTTTTTCACTATGCAAGGAATATTTGTAGCTGAGCTCCTTGGATACTGCTAGTTATCTGTCATCTTAAGCAATTTTTGACCTGGTTTTCAGGAGCAAGAATAATGTTTTATTCACCTTTATATAGTCCTTGAACTTATGGCAATGACTGTCACATAGCAGAGCACCCATCAGTATATGAGTGTTGGTTGAATGAATGTATGCATGATGAACAATGATACCAGTCTTACCAGTGAGAAGAACCAAGCTCAGAGCAACAAAGTAGTCACCCTGTTTGGCTTTTATGAACCACTTCACACTTGGTTTTCTTGCCTTTTCTCATAACACTATAGTCCCCTGCTTTGTCTATCTATGTTCTCCACAGTGACAACCTAGTGTGGCCACTCTCTGGTGCATTACGCTGAGGAAAGGAAAACCCAGAAAGGACAGAAAAGTGAATATTTTAGTCAGAGAACACTTGAGATCTCTCACACCTTACTTGTGGGCTCTGCCTTACTGCCAAGCCCTGTTCCTGTTCCCTCACAAAGTTTGCATCTCTTGTATTTCCTCCTGGAAGCTTGAAATACAAGGACAGAGGCATCCTCTATAAACTAATTTTTCTAGTCTGCAATGTATGTATTTGAATCTGCATTTGACCTCTGCACTGACTTGCTCCACCATGTGAGACTAGGAGTCTCCTGAAGAAACCCTATCAGCTAGTTTCTGTGAAAATCCATCTCTCGCCTCACACACAGGATAGTCCTAAACATACAGAGAGATTTAGTCCAGGAAACAAAGAGAATGACTGATGAAACCTGATCTAAAATTCCCCCTAGTGTACAAAATAGTAGTGGACGTCTAAGGCAAACAGACCTGAGTTCTTTTTATGGTTTAGAAACCTAGTTAATCAAATTTGAACATGTTATTTTTCATCTCTGGTTCTCAATTCCCTTACCTTAAAATAATAGCAATAATATGTATAAGTAGAAATAAATGAGATAAAATATGTAAAGTACCTAACATCATATACATTGCATTGTAATGCTAAATAACTTTCTCATTTCCCCTTCTTCTATAATTCATCTTGAGGAGCTTTTAGTATTTGGGGAGGTAATGCTGATATGCATATACTTAAAATTCAAGGAAGGATGCATTCAATGCCATCAAAAAGGGACAGATAAAGCACTGGTAGAATCCAGAGGAGGGGGTGATTACTTCCACCATTGGGGATCAGGAGACATCCACCAAGATGGACTCTGACAGCTGGGATTCCAGTTGGAAGGAAGATCCAGGGAGGGGAAGGAAGAAGCCCCGTAAGCAAAAAATACAAATACAGGAAACTGGTGCAGTTTGGCTGAGCCGTTGAGTGTTTAAAAGGATCTTTGGCTCTAAACTTCAATTATAACCTAATCAAAAAAAAAAAAAAAGCAGGTGATAAATATCAGAAGAACTCTGTGCTTTTGCATGCTTTTGAAAAAAAAGGTGGTATTAGAAGCCGTGCTTAGCAATGTTCGTATAGGATTCCTTGTTAGGGGTAATAACACCAGTGAAAAAGATGTTAATTATACTCGACGTGAGAGGTGATGTATACTGCTATCACTACCTTTAATTAGTCTTGAGGAAAGTTTGCTTGTTTTCCCCTCAGCAAATAGACTGTTGTGTGATTTCAGACAATAGACAACAGCTGACTTTTGTGATGCTTCTTCCTCAAGGTAGTCATAGTTATTAGAGAGTGATTTTTTATTCACAACAATCTCCTTCCCTTGGCTCTTAGGTATTGTCTTGGTAAGAGCAATGGGGTGCGGAAGGTGGAGTTACATACATGTCCAGAATTTAGTGACCAGTAATCAAGTGCAAGGTGGTTTTGGAGAGACTCTTTGTCTGAACAACTATTAACAGTGACCATTAATGGAGGAGAAAGGAAAGGTGAAGATACAGATTGGGCAGAGAATGGCAGAAGGAATATTTCCTGATATCTGGGTGGTTGCCATCTGATGAGATACAGACGTGCTACAATGCTAATATGAAACAAACAGAAGTAAGGCAGACAGATAAAGATGTATACTCTAATCTAACCCTGGTGAGTTAGATACCCGGGTTGGAGGTTGTGGGGAAGAGCAACATGAAAAGTATTAAAAGAAAGTCTCCAGATACTGTCTTTAAATATATGTGTGTATATATATATATATATTTTTTTTTTTTTTTCTGAAGGGGCAGAGTAGAGAATCGTTGAAAAAGAGGTACGAGTTTTAAGGATAAACACAGAGGAACAGGAAGTGGGGAGGAGAAGGACTCAGAAATTAAAGAAGTGGACCTCCAGAAAATATTTTTAAGATAATTTAATCTGTGTGTTGCTTTGTGGTTTCTTGGTATCAGTTGGAGATGTTTGTAAAAATGTCATTTGCACGTGCAAAAGCAAATGTTTCAGAGGTCTCTGGCATAGAAACACAATGTGAAAGATATTCCTACTGGCCTGTTTAGGATCCCAGAGTCAGCTTAAGTAACCAATCATAGAAGGAAGTGAAGTGATTTTAAATGGGTAACCAGGATTTCAGTTCCAATTGTTTCTTTGTCCCCTTTCCTCCCTTTGTAGGTGACACGACTGATGATCAGTGAGAATCAGACGATGATGACTGAGTTCTTCTTCTCTATGTTCCCAGATCTGTATGAAGGTGGCCTTTTATTCTTTATTCCCTTGCTTTTCACCTATGGATTTATCATAACTGGGAACCTAATGATATTCATTGTCATCCAGCTAGACGTGGCACTTCACACCCCAATGTACTTCTTCATCAGTGTCCTCTCCTTCCTGGAGATCTGGTATACCACAACCACCATCCCGAAGATGCTCTCCAACCTAGTCAGTGAGCAGAAGAGCATCTCTCGGGCTGGCTGCCTCCTGCAGATGTACTTCTTCCACTCGCTTGGCATCACAGAAGGCTGTGTCCTGACAGCAATGGCCATTGACAGGTACATAGCTATCCGCAGTCCTCTCCGTTACCCAACCATCATGACTCCCAAATTGCGTATTCAGCTGACAGCTGGATGCTGCCTCTGTGGCTTCCTCCTTGTGCTCCCTGAAATCGCATGGATCACGACCTTGCCTTTCTGTGGCTCCCACCAGATCCAGCAGACCTTCTGTGACTTCACGCCTGTGCTAAGGTTGGCCTGCACAGATACATCGCTGGTGGTCATTATGGATGCCATTCATGCAGTGGAGATCCTGGCCTCCTTCTTGGTCATCACCTTATCTTACATTCGGATCATCGTGCTAATCCTGGGGATGCCCTCAGCAGAGGGCCGTCACAAGGCCTTTTCCACCTGTGCTGCCCACCTTGCTGTGTTCCTGCTGTTTTTTGGCAGTGTAGCTGTTATGTATTTGCGATTCTCAGCCACCTACTCAGTGTTCTGGGACACAGCAATTGCTGTCACTTTTGTTGTCCTCGCTCCCTTCCTCAACCCCCTCATCTATAGCCTCAGAAACAAGGACATGAAAGATGCCATTGGGAGACTTTTCTACTCCCAGAAGAGGGTCGGTGGAGCTCGAAGACACATCTAGATCCAGGAGACACTGAAAAGCCTCTTGGAAGTTCAAATTTTTGCTGTTCATTGTCTAGTCTATCATTGTGCTCTTTTTTTCTATTGCCATAGCCACTTATTCTATTATCATTAGCAAGAATGAAAAACAGCTGTGTTCAGGTCATTGGTAGCAAATAGTCTGTTTACATCAATAGCCTTACCATACTTGTGATAGCTAAATGTAGTGTGTTTGGATTCTCCTGCTTTGTACCACTGGTTGGCTTTCTCCTCACACTCACCAGCTGGGCTTCTGCCCTTGCCTTCTATGGTTCCATATACTGGTGGGTGCAGAGAGTAAGGCCGAAGAGAAATCTATGAAGGACATGATAGTTCTGAAAATCTCTACAGTTAGCTTCCCCCAATTCCCTTTCCAGAAACAAATCCCTCTATTATTCAACATCCTAAGCTAATAAAAATTTTCCTAACACTTCTCCTATTTAGTCCACAAATTCTACTCAGTAACCATGGAGTAATGATGTAAGTCACATGTGATAGAGTTCTAGGCCCAAAGGGAGTGATGCAAAAAATAACAATATTAGTTGTCTGCTTTTTGTCTCGAGCACTTTACCATTTAAAGTATTTTCACATATATGATAGATCTTGAAAATGAAAATACCCTAAGTTATTAACCACCATTATTTAAATGTCAAAACTGAAGCTCAAAGAAGTTTAACGATGTACCCACATTCCTATAGTTAGTGACATATCTGGTGCTTAAACTGAGATACTCTACTTCGTTCCCTGTCTGCAATAAATAAATAAATAGCAATATTTGCTGTTCAAGAAATTCAATTATACAAACTTCTTTACCCAAAAGCTTACAAAACCTTATTAGTCTTTGAGGAGGCATAGGAGCCACTGGCTCTCTTTTGTGAACGTCTCAATGCTCAGGTGATGGTGGTATCATGGAAACACTATTAACTAGGCATTTTTTCAAGGACAGAATTTTGCACCTTTTCTGTTGCTAAACTGTGTCATTTTGGATGAGCCACTTAATTTTCTTACCTTCTGTTTCCTCATCTGCAAATGATGGGGTTGAATTGGATCAGTGCTTCCCTAAACTGATTGATTATTGGACCTTATGATTCAGAAAATCTGAGGGTGAAAACCAGGCAATTACATTTTTTGAAACACTCCCAAGACAAGTCTAATGATTACTCAGGTGTGGTAACAGAATTAGATGATCAATAAGATCATTTCAACCCCTATAGCTCTTTGATACTCATAACAGCTAACATTTTGAATAGTGTATTTTCTCATTTATTCTCATAACAATCCTGTGAAATAAATATTATAACAGGTGTTTTTTTTGCAGATGAGAAACATAAAAAGCAGAATTTCAATAACTAGTTCAAGTGCACAGAGCTAATTCTTAGGAATCCAAGACAGAACTTTATTTCTGTCTGACCCCATAACCAAGCTCTTAAAATCATCGTGATCTTATGTCCACTGCACAGAGCTTCCATCCTAGGCCAATCACTGAACTTAAGAAAAGTTTCAAAGGAAACACGTTATTCAGTAAGTAAAAGGTGATCACTTATTATTATACAGAAAGTGGGGAAAGGGTTTCCTCCTTCAGTTTTCAAGATTTATTTAAAAATTAAAAAAGGTCGAGTAGCTACTCTGTCAGGTACTATGTCAGGTGCTAAGGGTCCACTAATGACATAGTAATTGTCTCAGCTTTTGGAGGCCTTGGAGTTGGAGTCCAATGAAGTATTATCACTGCTGTTAATAAAGACATAACCCCAAACACATAACATTCACCATTTTCCTTGTCATGAGATGTGATGGTCACAATAGATGCATTGTTCCCAGTCATTACATTATCTCCTCTAGACCTTCCTTAGTTTAATATTTGTGTTTTAATCTTCTTGGGCTGTGCATGCAGTATTGCTCTCTCCCCTCTCTCAACCCGGCATATTGATTCTTTTCACAAGGATGCCCTTGGCCTTTAAGACTGATGCTCAGGACTGGTAGTTTTTACCACTGTTGTCTCCATACTACTACAATCCTCAAGAAAAATTCCTCACACTGATATTCCTACCACTGATGTCAGAACCACTATCTGCTCTTGTTTCGATGTGACTTATTTTCTACCTTTTTGTTTTTCTTGCTGTTCATGTTGGTTTGTTTGTTCCACAGCTCCCGTTAGAGTGAGGGCATATAGGCAGCAGGAATAAGGTCTCCTCATCCTTCTGAATGTCAGAACCCTTGGGATAGGATTCTGTGGACTCTCTGTAGGCTATCTAAGCTCAGCTCTTGGACCAATTGTTAGCAGGCTGGGTTGGCTGAGAGCACAGATGAGTGAATGCCTGTAAAAGTGAAGGGAACACAGAGATAAAAGGGTCAATCTTAGTGATGATGACAATGACAAGAACTGCTCATGTCAGCCTAAGTTAGCAGAAGGAGAAGGAGTGAAGGAGAGATGGTCTGTTATTCAGGTGCTGAGGGGTAATTCAAGGGAGTCACATTAAGATAATAATTTCATGCTGATTCTTAATTGCTAAGTCATATTTCTGGGTCCTAACCTTGACCTATTCCTATCCTCAGCCCTTCTTCAATGGGCTCAAACATAGCAATGATTTTGAGGATAATGTAGGACTGGGCTGTGTTTCGTTCTGTTGTACATAGGGTTGCTATAAGTCGGAACCAACTCAAGAGCATCTAACAACAACAACAGTTCAGTATAAATACAGCTCCTAAGAGTAATGATGCCCTTGTTTTATGCTTAAGGCTATCAATGTGAGCAAACAGCTGTATTCCCCATTTGTTCTGATTTTGAACTTACCTTAAAAGACATCTAGTTCCTTCTACACCTGACTTTGGAATCCCTCCTCAGCGTATCTGAGGAAAGGTAATTCAGCCTCTACTTGACACTTAACCAAGGCAGCCTCCTCCAATGTTAGATAGATCCAACCACCATAAAGTTTTTTCCTTATTAGAGAAAATTTCATGTGGTCATGAAGACAGAGGGATTTGAACTCAGACTCTGTATACAAATCCTTGGAGGACCGATGCAGGTGCTCTGAGCCTCAGTTTCTCCATCTGTAATATGAGATCTTCCAGAACTGAGATGAAATGTGATAATGTACATAGAACGCTCAGCACAGTGCCTATGATGCTTAACAAATATTGTCGTTGTTGTTGTTAGGTGCCGTCGAGTCAGTTCCAATGCATAGCAATGCTATAACAAATAGTTATTATTAATTAATGCCTTTTTTACTGTTATTGTTGTTTTGAGCTGAAACCTAATTCCAGGGCCACCATGGTGTACATTTTAATCTTTAGTTTTTGCTTTCTGGAAACTCTGTGGCAAACATTGAGTTAACCATGTTTCACAAAATGTGTTTCTGTAAAAACAGCGTAAGTGCAGTGTCTGATCTCCTCCAACTCCACAAGGGGGAAGGAGAACCAAGATCAACAGTGAAAGGCTGACTTCCATGAGGTGGAGGCCAGACAAGCCTTCTCTCTCTGCCATCTTCATCAATTGACACCACTTGTCCCTTCCACAGCACTCCCTGCCTGATTTAATAATTCTTCCCCCCCCCCTTTTTTTACTTGTACTTTAGATGAAGGTTTACGGAACAAACTAGCTTCTCATTAAACAGTTAGTACACGTATTGTTTTATCACATTGGTTAACAACCCCATGACATATCAACACTCTCCCTTTTCAACCCTGGGTTCTCTATTACCAGCTTTCCTGTTCCCTCCTGCGTTCTAGTCCTAGCCCCTGGGCTAGTGTGCACCTTTAGTCTCATTTTATTTTGTGGGCTTCTCTAATCTTTGAATGGATGGTGAACCTCAGAAGTGACTTCATTACTGAGCTAAAAGGGCGTCCAGGGTCCATACTCTCAGGGTTTCTCGAGTCTCTGTCAGGCCAGTAAGCCTGGTCTGTTTTTGTGTTAGAATTTTGTTCTACATTTTGCTCCAGCTCTGTACAGGACCCTCTATTGTGATTCCTGTCAGAGCAGTCAGTCGTTGTAGCTGGGCACCATCTATTTGTACTGGACTCAGTCTGGTGGAGGCCGTGGTAGTTGTGGTCCATTAGTTCTTTGGACTAATCTTTCCCTTGTATCTTTAGCTTTTTCATTCTCCCTTGCCCCTAAAAGGGATGAGACCAGTGGAGTATCTTAGATGACCACTCACAGGCTTTTAAGATCCCAGATGCTACTCACCAAAGCAGAATGTAGAACATTTTCTTTACAAATTGTTATGTCAATTGAGCTAGATGTCTCCAAGACCATGGTCCCTGCAGCTATCAGCTCAGCAATTCAGTCCCTCAGGAAGTTCGGATGTGTCTATGGAGATTTCATGACCTTGCCTTGGACAAGTTGTGCTGGCTCCCCCCGTATTGTGTACTGTCTTACCCTTCACCAAAGTTGTCACTTATCTCTTGTCTATTTAGTGTTTTTCCATCCCTGCCCTTCCACTCCCTCCTAACCATCAAAGATTGTTTCTGTTTGTGTGTAACCTTTTCATGAATTTTTATAGTAGTAGTCTCATACAATATTTGTCCTTTTGTTTCACTCAGCATGATGCCGTCCAGATTCATTCATGTTGTGAGATGGTTCCCAGATTCATCATTGTTCTTTATCGTTGCATAGTACTCCACTGTGTGTATGTACCATAGTTTGTTTATCCATTCATCTGTTGATGGGCAGGCATCTAGGTTGTTTCCACCTTTTTGCTATCGTGAACAATGCTGCAGTGAACATGGGTGTGCATATGTCTATTCATGTGACGACTCTTATTTCTCTAGGATATATCCCTAGGAGTGGGATTGGTGGGTCATACGGTATTTCTATTTCTACCTTTCTAAGTGCCTATCACTTTCCAAAATGGTTGTATTGTTTTGAATTCCTACTATGAGTACATAAGGGTTCCAATCTCCTCTCCAACATTTGTTACTTCCTGTTTGATTTGTGCCAGTAATGCTGGGTTAAGATGGTATCTCATTGTGGTATTGATTTGCATTTCTTTAATGGCTAGCAATTGCAAGCATTTCCTCATGTGTCTGTTAGCTGCTTGAATGTCTTCTTTGAAGTGTCTATTCATTTCCTTTGCCCGTTTTTTTAGTTGGATTATTTGCCTTTTTATTGTAGAGGTGTTGGATTTTCCAGGAGGTTTTAGAGATTAGACTTTTGTTAGATTTGTGAAAGCCTCAGTTTTTTTTCCAAGGCTGTAGGTTCTCTTTTTACTCTTTGGTGAAGTCTTTTGATGAGCATAAGTGTTTGATTTTTAGAAGATCCCAGTTATCTAGCTTATCTTCTGGAGTTTGTGCGTTGTTATGGTTTGTATCCTGTTAATGCTGTGTATTAGGGCCTCTAGTGTTGATCCTATTTGATAGTTGTGAGTTTATTGCTGTCATTTTGCAGTTTTTTGTTTTGTTCTGTTTTGTTTTTGTGGTGCTGACATTTTCTGTGTTCCTCTTACTCTCCTGTCCTGAATTCCTTTTGTTTGTGGATTTTTTGGTTTGTTTCGTTTTTGTAGAATTTGTTTTTACTGAGACTTTATGCTTCTCTTCTTTATTTTGATGAGTAAGTTTGTTAACTTTTTTTGTTCTTGCCTTGAAATTCACCCTTATCTTCCTAGGTTTGAACCAGTCTATTATTACTTAGTATCGCCTTCCCTTCCTCTTTCACTAGAAAGTTCTATATCTACAGCATTTATTCCCTCTTTCATCATTCTCATATTGTTGTCATTTACAGATGAATCTCTCTGGGTCCCTGTTGTAAATCTTTTGGTTTTTTGAATAGTCCTTGAGAGTTCATTTCCTAGGTTGGTATCTAGCTGGTGCGATCTTGTGTCCTAGGTTCAGGCTGTGGTCTGATGTTGTTTGTTCTCAAACAGGACTTCCTTTAATGATTCTTGTAAGTTTGGTTTGGTTTTTACAAATTTCTTTAATTCGTGTTTATCTGGAAATGTCCTAATTTCACCATCATGTTTGAATGAGAGTTTTTCAGGAGAGTTTTTCTTGGTTGGCAATTTTTTTCTTTCAAGGTTTTATGTATGTCATCCCATTGCCTTCTTGCCTGCATGGTTTCTGTTGAATAATCAATCACAGCATAGTCTTACTGTTTCCCCTCTGTATGTGACTTCATTTTTCTTGAGCTGCTCTCAGGATTCTTTTTTTGTCTTCGGTTCTAGCGAGTGTGATTATGATATGCCTTGGTGACTTTCTTTTGGGGTCTACCCTATATGGGATTCGTTGAGCTTCTTGGATGGTCAGCTTTTCATCTTTCATGCTGTTAGGAAAATTTTCTGTCAGCAATTCTTCAGTGATTCTCTCTGTGTTTTCCATTATCTTCCCCTGTTCTTGAACTCCAATCACTCACAAATTTTTGCTTTGATTGTATCCTACATCATTCTCAGGGTTTCTTCATTCTTTTTTCTGATTTTTTCTCAAACAAAGTTATATCCAAGTATTTGTCTTCAATTTCACTGGACCTGTCTTCCATTGTTTCCAACCTGCACCTCAGACCTTCTATGACACTGTCCATTTCTGAAATCTTGTTGTATATCTTTTGAATTTATAATTGTTCTTTTGTATGATTTCTAGTTGTGAATTTATTTTGACATTTTGTTCCTGCATTGTTTTCCTGAATTCTTCCATTTTTTTGTCTGTATTTTCCATGAATTTGTCTGGCTTTTCCATGAATATGTCTATTTTTCCCTCATTTTGTCTGCTTTTTGCTTCAACTGTTTTATAGCTCTCAATATTACAGATGTGAACTTGTTTTCAGGTAGTTTTAGTGCCCTTTATCTACTGGAAAGTCATGTAGTATCATATTCTAGTTGCCTACTGGAACCATTCTAACCAGTTTTTTAAATAATGTTTTGAAAATTTCTGATGTCTTTGGGCGATTCAGTAGTTATTTTCTTCATTTATTGATTGTAGATTTGTTTGTTTTGTACAGCTTTTTTTTTTCTTTGGTTATGTCTGAGCAGGCGGGCTGTGGATTCTTTCTTGTTTGCTCATCTGCGGGTATATTTTTTACCTCCTCGTCCAATGGGCAGGGCCAGTTGCTCAGCTATGGTGCAGCAGGACAGGTACAGCTGAAGGAGAGGGACTGAGATTGGTTGTTTGTGGCATGTACTGGGGCCGACAGGCAGGCTAGGAAGTCAGTGCAGGGGAGGTTTCAATAGGCCATGCCTGTGCTGCTTGGGGGTGTGATATTCACTGCTTGGTGCAGGTAGGCAGGAGTGGGGGAGGTTGTAATATGTGAGCTAAGATGTGCATGGGACCAAAAGCAATCTATACATTTAATGCAATTCTGATCCAAATTCCAACTACATTTTTTAATGAGATGGAGAAACAAATCACCAGCTTCATATGTAAGGGAAAGAGGCCCCAGATAAGTAAAGCATTACTGAAAAGGAGGAACAAAGTGGGAGGCCTTACTCTATCTGATTTTAGAAACTATTATACCACAACAGCAGTCAAAACAGCCTGGTACTGGTACAACAACAGACACATAGACCAATAGAACAGAATTGAGAATCCAGACATAAGTCCATCCACGTATAAGCAGTTGAAGTTGATATTTGACAAAGGCTCCAACACAGTTAAATGGGGAAAAGACAGTCTTTTTAACAAATGGTGCTGGCATAACTGGATATCCATCTGCAAAAAAAATGAAACAAGACCCACACCTCACACCATACACAAAAATGAGCTCAAAATGGATCAAAGATGTAAACATAATATCTAAAATGATAAAGATCATGGAAGAAAAAATAGGAACAACGTTAGAAGCCCTAATATATGGCATAAACAGTATATAAAACATTACTAACAATGCAGAAGAAAAACTAGATAACTGGAAGCTCCTAAAAATCAAACACCTACGCTCATCCAAAGACTTCACCAAAAGAGTAAAAAGATTACCTACAGACTGGGAAAAAGTTTTTAGCTATGACATTTCTGATCAGCACCTGATCTCTAAAATCTACGTGATACTGCAAAAAAGACAAATAACCCAATTAAAAAATGGGCAAAAATATGAACAGACACGTCACTAAAGAAGACATTCAGGTAGCCAACAGATACATGAGGAAATGCTCACGATCATTAGCCATTAGAGAAATGCAAATCAAAACTACAATGAGATTCTAACTCACTCCAACAAGGCTGGCAGTAATCAAAAAAAAAAAAACAAAATAATAAGTATTGGAGAGGCTGTGCAGAGATTGGAACACTTATACACTGCTGGTGGGAATGTAAAATGGTACAACCACTTTGGGAATCGATTTGGTGCTTCCTTAAAAAGCTAGAAATAGAACTACCATACGATCCAGTAATCCCACTCCTTGGAATATATGCTAGAGAAATAAAAGCCTTCACACGAACAGATATATGCTGCACACTCATGTCCATTGCAACACTGTTTACAATAGCAAAAAGATGGAAGCAACCAAGGTGCCCATCAACGGATGAATGGATAAATAAATTATGGTATATTCACATAATGGAATACTATGCATCGATAAAAAACGGTGATGAATCTGTGAAACATTTCATAACATGGAGGAATCTGGAGGGCATTATGCTGAGTGAAATTAGTCAGATGCAAAAGGACAAATATTGTACAAGACCACTATATAAGAACTCGAGAAATAGTTTAAACAAAGAAGAAAATATTCTTTGATGGTTACGAGAGGGGGGAGAGAGGAAGAGTGGGGGAGAGGTATTCACTAATTAGATAGTAGATAAGAACTACTTCAGGTGACAGAAAAGACAACACACAATACAGACACAGTCAGCACAACTGGACTAAACCAAAAGCAAAGAAGTTTCCTGAATCAACTGAATGGTTTGAAGGCCAATGTAGCAGGGGCAGGGGTTTGAGGACCATGGTTTTGGGGGACATCTAAGTCAATTGGCATAATAAAATCTATTAAGAAAACATTCTGCATCCCACTTTGGAGAGTGGCATCTGAGGTCTTAAACACTAGAAAGCGGCCATCTAAGATGCATCAATTGGTTTCAACTCAATTGGAGCAAAGGAGAATGAAGAACACCAAGGACACAAGGTAATTACAAGCCAAAGAGACAGAAAGGGCCACATAAACCAGAGACTACATCAGCCTGAAACCAGAAGAACTAGAAGGTGCCTGGCTACAACCGGTAACTGCCATGACAGGGAACACAACAGAGAACCCCTGAGGGAGCAGGAGAGCAGTGGGATGCAGACCCCAAATTCTCATAAAAAGACTAGACTTAATGGCCTGACTGAGACTAGAAGACCCCGGTGGTCGTGGCCCCCAGACCTTCTGTTGGCCCAGGACAGGAACCATTCCCAAAGCCAACTCTTCAGACAGGGGTTGGACTGGACAATGGGGTGGATAGGGATGCTGGTGAGGAGTGAGCTTCTTGGATCAGGTGGACACTTGAGACTATGTAGGCATCTCCTGCCTGGAGGGGAGGTGAGAGGTTACAGGAGGTTAGAAGCTGGCAAAATGGACAAGAAAAGAGAGAGTGGAGGGAGGGAGTGGGCTGTCTTATTGGGGGAAGAGCAATTGGGAGTATGTAGCAAGGTGTACACAAGTTATTGTGCGAGAGGCTGACTTGATTTGTAAACTTTCACTTAAAGCATGACAACAACAACAAAAAAGGTGGGTATGGGAAAGAAGAGAGAGAGGACAGAGAGAAACAGGATCCTAAAAAACAAACAAACAAAAAAGTGCTGAGGTAGGTTGCCATGAGAGTGCAAGACAAGAAACCAAGAAATGAAGAATAGGAAAGAAGAAAAAGAGAAAAAATAAAAATTAAAAAAAAAAAAGAAAAGAAAGGAAATGACCCCAGGGATTCCACCAGCGATAAGGGAAGTGGCTCCCAGGCCTCAGGGCACAGCCAGTCTAGAAGAGGCAGAGATGGCAGATGGTGCCAGGTACTCAGGAGACAGGAAAGGAAGGAAAGCAGAGAGAGATGAAAAACTGGGAAATGAAGAAAAACAAAAAGAAAAGAAAAAAAATAAAGAAAAAAGGCCCTCAGAGATCCCCCTGACATGGCTGTGCAGACCAGGGAAGTGGTTCTCAAACAACGCAGTACAACCTGGCTAGAAGGAGCAGAGATGGCACACAGTGCCTGGTATCCAGGGGACAGGAATAGAAGGGAAGTAGAGAGAGTGAAGAAATTGAAAAATGAAGAAAGACAAAAAGAAAAAAATAATAATAAAAACAAAGAAGTAAAAAGAAATAAAAGCTCCCTGGGATCCCACTGGTGCTGTTGCACAGAATGGAAGTGGCTCCCAAACCAGGCAGTACAGCCTGGCTAGAAAGGGCTCCCAATTTGCAAAAAGAAAAAGAGTACAAACCACAAAACAAAAGAAAAACAAAAAGGCTCCTGGGATCCAACTTGGGTGGTGGTGGGGACCAGGAAGGGAAGGAAGTTGTTCAGCTGAGTGGTGCTTCACAGCCTGCCAAGAAGCAGCACAGGTGGCACACGGTGCCAGGTGTTCAACAGAAAAGAGTGGGAGGAGGTGAGAGGCAGGGAGGAAACCAATAGAAGCCAAAAATGCAACACCAGCAACAAAGATATGAAACTTACAGGGCCAGCCTGTGTGGGCGGGGTGACTCCAAGCAGCAAGGATCTGGCACCTCCTGGGCCACAGTCACTTGGCCCAATGGGAAGCGGCGGAGGCCAAGCAGGGGGAAGAAGGGTGGGGGGTGGTAAAGCATATATCGCTGGTTATCAGGGGCTCTGCCTCCTGCTGGGAGCTCCGTGAAGCTGCTTTCCCCTATTCCCTGCCCGCCAGTCTTCAATAGGAGTCCAAGATGGCAAATCCGTGTTGTATTACCAGATAGGGGACCTCCGCTTGTATCTCTCCTCGCTCTCTGTTGTCTGTCAGTTTCTAATTCCATTCAGTACTTGGTTGAGTTGTTTATCTCTTCATTAGACACTTAGGGTTACAGGATTGATGCTTGTCTCTGTTTTACTTAGTTTTTTTGGTCTTTGCTGTGGAGGGACAGCGTGGTGCTTCTGTCTATAGTGCCATGTTGGCTCTGCCCCCTGATAATTCATTACAATGGTCACACAGAACTCACAGACCATACTCACAATTGTGGGGTTTATTAGGGAAGTAGCAGCTACAGTCCAGGCTTGGGAACACTCGGGATGCAGTTCTTTTATCAGGACAGCCTCTTCTCACCTGTGCTGGCAGGCACACCTCTCTCTGGCCCTAGGCCTCTCCCAAAGGCACTCAGCTTTCTCTCTCCATGGACTGAAAAGCCCACTGCACTGTCTCCTGCTACCACATCTCTGCTGCTGGCTCTCTCCTACTGGTCTCTCCTTCCTTGGTGGTGGTGGGCTTCTCCTTTCTGCTCTGGAATTGGTTCCCTTTTAAGGCAAAACTGACCAATCCCCTTGGTAAGTCACAATTACCCTATCACACAATCACCTGAGTGGGAGTTACAAGACCATGGCTAGAAAGGCCACACACAAAAGTAATTGATCCACCACATTTTCTCAGACCTAAGAACTGATATTGTCATGTTAATCTTTTGTCACAAACAAAAGAACATTTTCCCATTGCACATGTGGAAAACGGGGTCCCAATTTGCAAGCAGTTTTGTTTCCCCAGGTGGGAAATTTATTGCCTTTCGTAAGACTCAATTTGTCTTTTAATTTTGGAGCTGGGAAAGCATCAGCCCTATAACAAAATCTTTTAGCAAAAGAGGCAGGCAAGCCCAGAGCATTGGATTAAACACTGTTCCTCTAAAACTGGGATGGGAGATCCCCTCTCCCTCATATTAAATCTCATTTTCTTCCAGCAGGGATTTAATCCCCAGGGAACAAAGCAGCAACTCTGCATGAGGCGAAATGTTGGCTATGCAAGAGCCAGGTTTGGGTCAGTTTAGCCATTGATGTCCCTAAATTAATATTTGTGTTTTAAAAATAGACAAATGTTTTATTATTTACTTTGCCTACACTGCCTTCTATGTATTTTATATCTTTAGACTAATCAATGCCCATGCTGATTGAAGCGAAATCATTGAGGAGGCAAAGTTTGTTTTTTATGCATATCTCTCCTTTCAAAAATCTCTTCTCAACTCATCCGTTTCATCCACCTAAAATGACTATGTTTAGAGAATGTAATATCTGTCAAATTGGCTGGGCCATGATTCTCAGTGGTTTGCCAGCTACTTAATGATGCAATTTGGCAGTTATGTAATGATGTAAAGGAGTTCTTGTGGTGCGGTGATTACAGTTCTTGCCTGTTAACCGAAAGGTCAGCGATTCTACCACCAGTCAGTCACTCCATAGGAGAAAAATGTGGCAGTCCGCTTCGGTAAAGATTTACAGCCTTGGAAACTATATGGGGCAATTCTACTCTATCCTACAGAGTCACTAGGAGTCAGAATCAACTCGACAACAGTAGGTTTGGTAATGATGTAATTTGGCAACTATGTAATGATGTAGTCATCCTGCATTTTGCGATCTAATGTGGTCATTCCCCATTTTCACATAACACCAATATTCACATGATGACATGTCTTTGGAAACTAGCCATGGTTTTATATACATATATATATATAAAAAAAACATATATATGTATGTATAATTAAGCTTGTTAAATTGGATTTTCCTGTATCTTTTTACTAATTTATTTGTTTGATGTATTTCCATTTTTCTTACAGATTTGTTAAAATGTGTTAATTTTTACTAATAATTTTGTCAGTTTTCCTCTTATGTGCTTTGAAGCTATGTTGTTAGACATAAATTAGGTGAGAATCTTATGAGTCAAAATTGACTTGACTGCAACAGGTTTAGTTTTTTGGTTTTGGTTATATTTATTTGGTGAAATTTTGCTTATAAAACTTTAGAGTTTCTCTTTATATTACTGTTAATATTCCTGTGTCCTAAATTCTGTTTTGTCTATTATTAATATTGCTACACCAATTTTTTTTCTCTTTTCCAGACTTTGTTTCTATGTGTCTGTGTGTTTAGGTGTATATCTTACATGCAGTATTTAACTGATTTAAAGATCTAATATGATAATTTATGTATTTTAAAACATGAGTTTAATCTATTTACATATGTTGTAATAATAAATATGTTTGAAAGTATTTTATTGTTAGAAGCTGTAGTATTGGTATTAAAAATATGTATATTTAATTTGCACTCTAGTATAAGTAATTATGTTACTTATAAAAAAATTTTTTTATATTTAATTTGCACTCTAGTATAAGTAATTATGTTACCTATAAAATTTTTTTTTAAGTAACATAATTACTTATACTAGAGTGCAAATTAAATATACATATTTTTAATACCAATACTACAGCTTCTAACAATAAGGCTACTAAGTGAAGTTTGTGACTTCGCTTTGTCCTCGGAATATATGCCACTGCATATGTTCAGCCAAAACATTGTTTTCTAAATCCTGTGAAATAATTATATTCCTTCTGTGGTAATATTAAGACCCAAAACAAAAAACCCATTGCCCCCTAGAGTTTCCAAGAAGCTGGTGGTAGATTCATACTGCTGACCTTTTGGTTAGAAGACAAGCTCTTAACTACTATGCTACCAGGGCTCCATGGTAATATTACTAGCTTCATAAACGGATAAGTTCATTTATCTCTTTTTTTATTCTAATTTTATATATTTTTATTTTGAATTTTTAAAACATTTATGTGACTCCAAAATGAAAAGTATATTCAAATAATGTGTACAGATGCTTTATCTTTCTCTTTTCTTATACTACCCATGTGTGGTATGATGGCTTGTTTTTATATGGTCTTTCTTGCCATGGTCTTGTAATTCCCACCAAATGACTGGGTAGGATTATGCAAAGCAGGTGCTTGTGGACCACTAAGGGGATTGGATAGTTTGCTAATAATGCAAATAAAGTGCATGGCACCTGCGTGAGGGTGGGACCATGTATATAAGGTGTCTGGAACCCTAATGAGGGGATTGGTCAGTTTTGCCATTCTTCTAGGCTTAAAATGAACCATCCCAGAGGTGGAAAGGAATGGAAGAAAGACAGGAGTAGAGTGTATTCTTTGAACACAGGATCCCTGTGCTGAAGACTTCTTAGACCCAGAAGACAGAGACAGAGAGCTGTAACAATGAAGGCAATGAGAGATGCTGAGAAGTAGAGGCAGAGAAACAGTGGCAGCAGAGGAAGCAGAACCAGGACAGGAGACTGGTATAAGAAGGCACAGTGGACTTTCTGGCCCATGGAGCAAGGTGATTACAGTGGATATGCTGACCCACAGAGTAAGAAAGCTGACAGCCTTCGGGCAAGAGGCTTCCTGGTGGAGTGGAGTGTCTCCAGGCACTTGTTGGTGGCACTAAAGAGCTTTATAACATTTGTTCAAGCAGGGAAGAGGCCAGGCCAAGGGGCCAAGGGGCCAAGGGCCAGAGAGAGGCCTGCCTGTGGCCATGGCTGAGAAGTGGCTGTCCTGATTGGAGAATTGTGTCTTGAGTCATTTCAGATTCTGAGTTGTAACCTGTTACTTTCCTAATAAACCCCACAGCTATGAGTATGATCCATGAGTTCTGTGTCTACTGCAATGAATTATTGAACCTAGCAGAGAAGCAGAGAGCCATGGGAGGGACAGCTGGTGTAGGAATCTGTAAAAAGGTTTTAGGGTGGAGGTATGTCTGACCTCCATCTCAAAGGAATCAGCGTTGGGCTGTTGATCTTGATTCTCCTTCCCCTTTGCGAAGTTAGAGGAGGTCAGATGCCCCCTGCCAAGCCATTTTATACCATGTTTATTTTGCAAAATTTATCTTTCTGGTGCTTATTTTTATAAACATTTGCAAACTAAATATAAATATTTATACGTGTCATAAAGCAAAACCACAAAGTCTGAGAAAAAAATGAAAGTAAAGTTTTATTGAGGAAATAGAAACAACTGCAGCTGGGGAAATACTTCACTCAGTTGTAAAATGCTCTGAGGAGTTAAAAAGCATTTAGGAAATGTATACTGTTAAAGGAGGAACTGACAGCATAATATGCTGATTGGTTTACAGTGACTGAGGTCAGTCAAAGGTGGGGCAAAGCAAAAATGTTTAACAATATTGGTTACATGAATGCATCTAAGATATGTTGATTGGCTAAAAGACATAATTGCAAGATATGGGGTCATGGAGGGGGTCTCATGACTAGTCATAAAACAATGGCATGATCAAACGAGGGGGAGATTTCATCATTGGTTACAAAACAATGGCATGATGGATACTTTTCGTAACAGGCTGTTAAAAATTACCTTGCCCAGAGCATCAGATCTCCTGGGGAGATTTGAAACAATGAATTTTTATAAGATTTTAGCTGAAGACACCATGACTCCATGACTCGCAGTGTCCACATTCATAGGCCAACCACAAAGTAAAGCATTTACTTACTGATAGAGTTGGTCCCTAAGCAACAGGGTTCGAATCTGTGTGAAAGGTTATACTGAGACTAGCATTAGTTCAGCCATTTTACTTTTAGGTAAGATGCCTCTTTTGATTTTATATCCTATATCATACATATATTTACAAAGGAAATAAATATATTTTTATTTCCTCCTCCTTACACAAAAGGTGGTATACTAAAATTATTATTCTGTATTTTGCCTTTTTAAATTAACAGTATATCTTGGAGATCACCTTTTGCCAGTCCACAGAGAGCTTCCTCATTAGGCTTACCTTTTGTTAAAGATATGTAATTAAATGATGATTTTTCATTGGCAAAATCTACAGTTTCTCGGGATTTCTATTCTTTCCAAAATATAATGGTAACCTAAGATTTTACAAATTGAAGATCATACCACCACATATTGTTACTATTAGTATAATTTCAGTTTTAACATTTTATACAAATAGAGCTTTTATAATACATTAAATAAATTAGTTGTTTCTTCAAATTCTGTGCTCACAATTAATGTTTTTATTTCCACACAATCTCTTATTTCTCTACATTTACTTCTCTTGCTCAAAAATTTTTAATAACTCTTTTAATGTGGGCCAGTGGGTGGTAGGTAATATATCTTAGCCTTTCCGTGTCTGAAAGTGTCTTTATTTTGTTTTCACTTCGGAATGATAGCTTAAAGTGTCTTTATTTTGTTTTCACTTTGGAATGATAGCTTAGCTGGATATAAGTTTATTTTTGCATTTTGAAGATATTTGCCCCCTTCTGAAGATATTGGAGCCCTGGTAGTGCAGTTGTTAAGAGCTTGGCTACTAATTAAAAGGTCGGCCGTTCAATTTCACCAGCCACTCCTTGAAAACTCTATGGGGCAGTTCTACCCTGTCCTAAGGGGCTACAATCAGAATAGACTAGATGTCAACTGGATTTTTTTTGTTGTTGTTGTTGTTTTGTATTTTGAAGATATTAAGAGAAGTTTGCTGTCAGTGGAATTGTTATTCCTTAAGTATTCTTTCTTTTCTCTCTACTAGATTTTAAAGGTTTTCTTCTTATCCTTGATGATCTGAAATCTTTCTACAGTGTGTCTAGATATGGGTTTATTTGTCCCACTTTGTGATTGCAAAAATGGTGTTTAAAGGCTTCTTTCCTGTGGAGATACAAGGTAGATTGAGACAACAAGCCAGTGGGCAGCTTGGCTAGGTTCTGGTGAGACTGTGTTCACTTATCTCCTCAGCCCACAGTCTCCTATAAAGCTCCAGCCATGATCTGAAACAATTTTAAAAGTAAACATTCATATGCAAGTTGGCCTAACTTCAGGCCCACTTTTCACACCTGGATCTTCTGTCCCTCAAGAGCCACCCTCCTGGTTGCCACAGACTCATAACCTAGCTATTATCCTTTTATCTGTTACTTTCATGTCTTTCTTTGCATCCCTGGACATTTTAAAGATTAGATAGACCTAGCCTGAGAGGCTGAAGACTTTGCTTTCTTGTTTAGAGTCCCTGACTCTGGTTTACGCCATAGTTTCAGCAAGTTGTTCCATCCACCTAGGCCTAAATTTTCACTTTTGTAAATTAGATATGATTATTGCTGTTCTTGGGAGTCCCTGGATGTCTCAAACAGTTAAGAGAGATCAACTACTAGCAAAAAGGTTGGCAGTTTGAACCTCTTCAAGGTACCTTGGAAGACAGGCCTGGCAGTCAGCTTCTGAAATGTCACAGCATTGAAAACCCTATGGAGTAGTTCTACTCTGCACATATGGGGTTGCCATGAGTCAGAACAGACTTGATTGCAACAACAATTGCTATTCCTGCTTTCATAAAAATGGCTAACTCTGATTTACCATTCAGCTTTCAGTTTAAATGTAGCTTCTTCAAGAGTAGAGCACCCGCTTTTTATTTTCATTTTCTTAGCAATTACCACAATTTAAAAAACCTTATAGATGATTGTGAGAATGGCACAGGACTGGGTAACGTTTCATTTTGTTATGCCTAAGGTTGCTGTCAGTTGGAGCTGACTCGAAGGCATCTAATAATAATAACAACAAATATAAATTAATTTCAATTTTAATGTCTATATCCTCAACTCTCTTACAAATGCCTTAAGGTCAGGGCCTGAACAGTATCTATTTTGTTCATCATATTATCCATAGGGCTTATGGTTATAGTGAAACTGAATAAACATGTATTAAATTTAATGAGTAGATGGATGGATGGATGCCTATCTTTAAGATGGTAGGAATAAAAATATTTTGAGATGGCATTAGAAATTTCTAAAGAATTGAAAGATTTCTTATAGTCAACATTTGATTCTCTACTGACAAATGCTAGTCAGGTGTATAAATAACCCCTAATACCAGGTGTGAAGCCTGATGGCACAATGGCTAAGGGCTCAGGCTGCTAACCAAAAGGTCTTCAGTCTGAATCCACTAGTGACTCCTTGGAAACCCTATGGGGCAGTTCTACTCTCTCCGATAGGGTTGCTGTGAGTTGGAATCTACTTGACTACAAGGGGTAATAGGGTAATACTTCCACTTGGCTAGGCTATTGTGCCAAGTTGTTTGGTGGAATACTGGTCTAGATGTTGCTGTGAAATATTTACATGTGATTAGCATCTAAATCAGTTGGTCCTAAGTAAAGCAGATTACCCTCCAAAAGGTGGGTGGGTCTCATTCAGTCAATTGAAGGCCTTGAGAGCAAAACCAGAGGTTTCTTCAGGGGCATTTGGCCTCCAGCCATTCTGTCCAAATTTCTCTCACCTACTGCCTGTCCTAACAATCTGGGACATGAGTCTGCTGGAATTTCTAGTCTGTCACCTGACCTACAGATTTTGGTTTACCAGCCCCTACAATGGCATGAGCCAATCCCTCATAATAAATCTCTCTTTATGTATATATATACTATCAGCTATATACAAGACACTGGGTACTGTGGTTTACAGGCTTATCATTAATTCTCAAAACAACCTACAAGAAAATAATTTTTAAGCAAATAATGAAATTAAATTACAGGGAGGTTGAGTTACTTTCTTAAAGCCGTGTAATCAATAAGTGACTAGAATTTAAACCCAGATACTAAAAAAAAGCTTTTCTCTACTGCACCAGTAAATAAAAATCTGTAGGTCAGGTGACAGACTAGAAATTCCAGCAGACTTATGTCCAGCGTAATTCATAAATGATTCCAATATATGAAATAACTGCAGCAGTACATGAAAAACCATTTAATTTTTTGTTCTAAAAATTATGCATTTATTTCATAGGTGTTATTGCTTAGGACAATGCATTTATGTTACACAAAGTAAATTTGGAAAAAAAAATATATCATCATAGGTGAGAGGAAGATTTGACAAAAATCCCAAGTGTGGTACACAATGTCTGAGATGTGAAAATCACTGCACTACACCAAGTTGCTAGAGAGAAAGTATACCTTTTCAGTCCTTGTTTTACAAGTTGCATGTGATTCCATCATGGAATATAATTGCCAGAGCAACACTAAAAGCCAGGAAGCACTCACCCCAGCTCCAGTAAATACCTGATTACTCATCTCCGGTCACTACTAATCTTGCAGACCACCACATTCTCAGCTCCACATTCAACCTGCTCCACCCCCTTCACCCCAGAATTCTTGCTCTCTTTAGCTGCCTCCTCACGGCTTCCTTGATCTCCTTGTTGCGTAAGCTATAGATGAATGGGTTGAGGACAGGTGTGAGCACTGAGTAGACCACTGCCAGGGCCCGGTCGTAGTCCAGTGAGTAGCTCTTCTTTAGTCGTACGTACATGAAAAGGATGCTACCATAGAAGATAAAGACCACAGTGAGGTGGGAGGCACAAGTGGAGAAGGCTTTCCGCTTGCCTGCAGTGGAGGGAATCCTGAGCACTGTGTGGATAATTTGCACATAGGAGGTGAGGATCAGCAGGAAGGTGGCTAGGATCTTGCAGGAGTTGATAATAAAGTCCACCAGGACATTGATAGACGTGTCAGTACAGGCCAGGCTCAGCACAGGAGGAAAATCACAAAAGATGTGTTGAATGTGATTGGGGCCACAGAAGGGAAGGCGAGAAACCAAGGAAATTTCAGCCACTGACCCAGCCAAGCCTCCCACCCAACAGCCAATAACAACCTTGGCACAGAGTGCTGGGGTCATGAGGGTGGGGTAGTGGAGGGGCCGGCAGATGGCTAAATACCTGTCATAAGCCATGGCCGTGAGGAGGTAGCACTCAGTAGCCCCCAGGGAGTGAAAGAAATAGATCTGCAGGAGGCAACCAGAGAAAGAAATGGCCTTCTTCTCACTGAGCAAGTTGGCCAGCATCTTGGGGATTGTGGAAGCTGTGTAGCCAAGCTCCAAGAAGGACAGAATGCTGACAAAGTGGTACATGGGTGTGTGGAGCCGGGAGTCCAGGCGGACCACCAGGAATATCAGCAGGTTTCCCAGTATAGTGGTGAGGTAAGTGAGAAGTAGCAAGACAAAGAAGTAAGTCTGAACACCCCGGAGGTGACGGAAGCCTACAATGATGAACTCTGTTACCTGGGTCCAGTTACCAGTGTCCATCACTCACCATTCATGTCCCTAGAATGTAAAGTATGGGTAGATGCAGAAGACAGTCGAGTCATAGAAATCCTAACAAGAAAGTGACCCTCAGAGTACTTTTGTCCTTCCTCCAACCTTCACAGTAAAGCCCTCCCACTAAATGCTTTGAGAGGCCAGCATTTCAATTTTCCTCATCAGCCTCCTTCAGAGTAACCAAAAAATTCATTGCCATTTAATCAATTCTGACTCATAGCAACCCTAAAGACAGAGTAGAGTTGTTCCATAGGGTTTCCAATGCTGTAATCTTTATGGGAACAGGTTGCCACATCTTTCTCCCGTGATGGCTGGTGGTTTCAAACAGCAGGCCTTTTGGTTAGCATCTGAGTGCTTAGCCACTGTGCCACCAGATTTCCTTTTCCTTCAGAGTATCTACTTTTATAATGATATTTAAAATGCCTTCCACTATTAACCTAGACCATTTTTGGCACCCAATACCCATTCTGTAACCCATTCTGTAGCCCAGTTGTCTTCCTTAGCAGAACCCATATAGATTTTAGAATTTTAAAGTATTCCTTTTCCAAGGTATATATCATCATATGTACTTATTTCTTGTCCAAGGTGTAAATTATATGAGCCTGGTGGCACTATGCTTAAGAGCTTGGCTGCTAACCAAAAGGTCAGTGGTTCAAACTCACCAGCAATTCTGTCTGAGAAAAGACCTGGCAGTCTGTTCCCATAAGATTACAGCCTAGGAAGCCCTGTGGTACAGTTCAACTCTCTCCTATAGGATCACTATGAGTTGGAATTGACACAATGGCACACAACAATAACAACAGACATATTTCTTGTCCAAGATATAAATTATCATTTATACTTATAAATAATCATTTACACTTATAAATATTGCTAATGGGCTGGAACAAGGATATGTAATTGGAATTTTTTAATTTCAGTTTATTTTCTTTTTCACTGTTTTGGCTATCAAAGACTAAGTTTTGCATCTTCATCTTTCTCTCATTTCCTTTATGGGATTCTAGCTCTAATATCGTCTTCCATGGTTATGTAGATTATATTTTGAACTTGTTTGGATACACTGGTGAGAATCCCAGTCAAGGCTAAAGGGTTTCAGGTAAATAAAAGCTATAGGAAAGCAGGAGGCAAATCTCTCTCTGCATTTCTACTGTAAATAGTGGCCACTTAGTCAGTCCTTTCTATCACTTTTCATCTCTATCAATCTCAAACATACTTTTCTATTTATTGCTTCTCAGGTGGTAAGTAGTGTTTATATTACAATGTACCAAAAATTTATTGCATACTTTTTGTATTCCATGCATTATGCTTAGAATAGGGGCTAAATAAGTAAATAAGATATGACCACTGATATTATAAAATTAGTATTTTAGCTAAAAAAAGACAACTAATAACCATGCACATCTTTATTTTAACATTCCATTGGCACAGAAACATTATTTCACTTATTTAACAAACAAACAATAAAAGGCCTCTTCCCCCCAATTCTTCCCCTTAATCCACTTACCCTACAATCATGGATGCATTTCTTCCCCCCTCCCCACAAACAGAACTCCTCAAAAGAGTTACCTATACTTATCAGCTCCTATTCTTCCTTTTGGTTTATCCTTAGGCCCATTCTAATTAGACTTTCACCACCACACCATTGAAACTTCTCTTCTCATAGATACAAATTATCTACGATTTATTAAATCCAGAGGTTATTTCTCATTCATCCACCTGCTTGGATTATCAGCAGCTCTTGACAGTTTATCTATCCGGTACTCTTAACACATTTTTCACTTGATTTCCAGAGTACTATCCTTTTTTTTGTTTTAACTACCTAAGTGGTCACCTCTCAGACTTCACTTTTCTATCTAAATCCACTCTTTTGTTAATATCCAGTGCCATTGCTTTAAACACCATCTATGTGAGGAGGACTACTCAGTCAACACTTCTCTCCTTCATTCCAGAATCATATTAAACTTCTTACTCACATCTCCACTTGAGTGTTTAATAGGCATCTCAAACTGAAGTTCTCTGGGCTCTACTAATAGTCTTCTGCATCTCAAACGATGACAATTGCAACCTTTCAGTCACTGATTCAAAACACCCCCTGTCAGCATTGTTTTTATCTTTCTCTCATATATCCACCATCTGACTATTTTTCTTCATCTTGATTTGAGCCACCATCATCTCTCACCTAGATTACTCCCTTAGACTCCTAACAGATGTCCCTAATTCTAATCCTCGTCCTCCTATAACCTAATCTCAGCATTGCAACCAGAGTGATCCTTGTAAATTTTAAATCACTGCTCAGATCTGTTCAGTTCCTTGAACATGATAGGTGCATGTTTGTCTTAGAGCCTTTACTGTAACTGTTCCCTCTTCTTAGAATGCTCTTCCACCAAATACTCCTTGGATAATTCTTTCGCTTATTTCTAGCCTTTGCTCCAATCTCACGATCTCAATAGGCCCTACCTGGACTACTCTATATAATACTGAAGCCCGCCCCCTCCCCTATATTCATATCCAGTACTGCTTTCACATTTCCCTACTTTACTTTTAATTTTTATGGTAGTACTTATCATTTTCTAATGTACTTTATTATTCCTATTATTTATTATTCCTCTCTTCTGTGAGAAAGTCAGCTCTATGAATGCAAGGAATTTTATGTTCTGTTCACTGGTTTATCTCAAGTGACCAGAAGAGTGTATGGGGCATGGTAACATCTCAATAAATATTTGTTACGTGAATATGTGAATTTAGTAAGATAAACGCTAATTTACACATATGGTAGGTGTTAGAAGAGCAACAAAGGAGCCACAGGCTGGATATGAAGATCAAGAAGGTGTAACAGAAGAGGTAATCTTTATCTAGGAATGAAGGAAGAGTCAGAATTTGCCAGATGGAGGGGTATTCTAGGCACAAAGCAGTACTTGTATAAAGCAAAAATGCGTGAAAGACATCAAAGCTCCTCCATCTTCCAGCCTACTTATCATGTCTTGCATCTCCAGGATCCTGTAATTTTACCTAAACTCACTTTACTTACTCTGCTTCTCCCTGGCATACACTTTCCTGATCCCAGGCAATGTGCCCACTCCTTATATTGAAGCCTTTCTCATTTGGAGACTTAAGATAGAGTGTTTCTCTACTGAGATGCCAAAGAGCTACTTCCAGACAGATCTCTTATATTGGTGACCTTGCTTCATCAGGAGCATTTCATGGGTTTCCATCATGCCTTAATTTTTTTTTTTTTTAATTTCAATTCCATGTCTGTTCACTGCCTAATTCTGGCTCCTTCAAATCCCTGCCTCCTAAGAAGGATTACCCCTAAATTTCTATCCAACTCAAGTCCTTTATTCTATTTTTTGTTTTTGTTTTTAACATTCCTTCCCCTCTAAATATAAATCCCAGTTCCTGGATCTGCCCTTCCTTATCTCTAGCTTCACAATCCCACTTATGAATTGTCCAGAGTCCTTAACTAAACTTCCATATCTACTTGGGGTACTGGCTTCAAGGTTGAATATCAGAAGCCAATACCTTGGTCCTTTCCTTTCTTGAGACCCCATACCTTATTCTCTTCCTTTTCCAATCTGATTTTCACCCATTATTCCACATGACTCCAAAGATTTATTCACAAACCTTACATTGCTTCATTGCTGACCGATGACCTGCTGGTATTTACTGCCTGAAAACTCTGCCTGGGAAATAAAGGTCATCATGACCAAATCAAATACTATCTTCCACTGAAAAATAGCAACTTCACATTCCTAAATTCCTCAGTTTCCAATTCTCAGCGATTTTGATCATTCCCCTCTGTGTTTTGCACTCCACTAAATATGGCAAAAGGAACCCTTGTGGCACAGTGGTTAAGCGTTCTGTGGTTAATCTAAAAGTCCATGGTTTGAACCCACCGTCCCATCCATGGGAGAAAGATGTGGTCGTCTAATTCTGTAAAGATCACAGCCTTGGAACCCATATGGGGCAGTTCTACTCTGTCCTGTAGGGTCACTATGAGTCATAATCAACTCAATGGTCACAGGTTTGGTTTCGTTTATAAATATGGCCAAAAAATTTTGATGATTTCTCCCTCACATTGTTTTTTACTTCATTTCCTTTTACTATTTCTAGTTACAATTCTAATCGTAATCTAGTTTCTTTTACCATTTCTTATTACAAGTCTAATTATAACCCAGTTTCCATCACAAAGAAATACTGAATCGATGTTGGTTGGAGCTTTAACAACTGTAATTTTATGTTTCATTGGATCATTAAGAATATTATTAAATGCATCAAATTCCCACCAGTTTATAAAAATAAAAGACCTTTAATATTACAAATAAAAGGGAGTCTAAAATAGAATACAAATAAACAGTCTGCACCATTCTGTATATTGTGCTATGCTTTTCATTTTGATTCACACCAGTGAAAACTCAAACCTTCTCAACCATAAAGAGATCTGTGCCCACAAGTGGGCATCTAGCCTCTGCCTGGACTGACAGAACCAGAAGCTAACTCTCTGCCCCTATGAGACAGTTCTTTCCACTGTAGAAACACTTCACGTTGTTTAAACTTTTTCTTCCATTGACCTGAAATCTGACTTTCACCTATTATTCCTAGCTTTGCTCTGTGAAACTGCCCTGTTGCAAAGACCTCCATCTAGTATCTTCTGTCTCTGGTCCAGATTCATGCTTTTAAACATTAATTTCATCATCATCATAGAAACTTTACTGCTTACCAAACGAGCCCCTATACTTGGTCTTTATTCCTTTGTTTGCTGTGTACCCTCAATAGATACACACCTTCTTCTAATCAATCTATAGATATCTAAACTATTTTCTTTTATTATTATTGTTTCTTATTTTACTTTAGATAAAGGTTTACAGAACAAACTAGCTTTTCATTACACAGTTAGTACGCATATTGTTTTATGACATTGGTTAACAACCCCACAACATGTCAACACTCTCCCTTCTTGACCTTGGGGTCCCCATTACCAGCTTTCTTGACCCCTCCTGCCTTCTAGTACTTGCCCCTGGGCTGGTGTGCCCCTTTAGTCTAATTTTTTTTTATGGGCCTGTCTAGTCTTTGGCTGAAGGGCGAACCTCAGGAGTGACTTCATTTAAAAAAAAAAAAAAAATTACTGAGCTAAAAGTGTGTCCTGGGGCCATCTAAACCATTTTTGGGTTCATGTCCCTCACTTTCTTTCCTGACCACCCAAAGTGAACACTGATCTTCCTCACCTCCAAATTCCCAGTGGAATTTCTTTACTCTTCCTTCAATTATATGCTGTCATTCAAAGCAATTATTTTTTAATGCATACATGTCTTACCATCTCAGAGTAATTCTGTGTGATTTTTGAAATTGAGAAAGAAATCTCGTGCTATACCCCACATATCCCACACTGTTTAGCACAATGCTTGATACATCACAGTTGTGATGCCTGATGAAAAGATAATTGTGATGACTTTATATATCTCTTTATCTCACCACTAACTAGTTTTCTCCCAGTGGCCTTCTGATACTGGAGTCAGGGCTCTTGTAAAACATACTGCCTGCAGTACTAGCATTTATCTTTATGCCAGTTCTGTGCAATCACATTTATTTCCTCACTACAAGAAGCCTTTTAGAACAAATCTCTTGCATTCTATCCTCAAGTTCCCATGGTGGTATTATCTATAGCCCCTAATTATTTAGGCATAGGGTCAAAGAGCTGGGGGTTAGGAGGGCGATGGGAACTTAGGAATCCTCTCTTCCAGTGCTTTCACATACAGAAGAGGAAATGGATCCAGAATGAGGAAATGACTTTCTCAATATTGTACAGCTAGTTAAAAGCACAGTTGATTTTCTTATTCTGAGCTCAGATTCTTCACTATAGATTTTAAATGCAGAATATCTGTTTTAAAGAAAATGGTGTCTGTTCCAAATGATTTGTTCTGTGCACTCTTATTATTCTCTACCTCTCCTTATCATGGAATGTTCTAGTTCTTCTCCCAGTGCTGGGACTAGAGAAGACCATGAGGGTAAAAATGCCTGAATGACAAAATCCTTACCAAGAGTTGGATGGCAGAGTAACCTCTGCTAGGACTCAACCCTGGGAGCCCAGCCACTGGTTCAGGGACTGGATTTTTCAGAGAACTTCCAGCTCACTTCCCAACTCTCATTTGCAGTGTTACATCCACCCACTCTTGGGCCTGGAGGAGTTGAAGTTCAGCACTTTGATGAAACCCATGGTAGTAAGTTAAAACATGAGAGATCCTTCTCCCATGACCTATATTCTTGACAGTGTCCTTATATAGAAGCGGAAGCCCCCGAGCCTTCCAAGCCAGACTCTTGGGGCTGCTAAAGTGCACTCTCAGGAACAGAACTGCCGTATGGGAAGTTATAACCTATTAGCTTGCCACAGTATTAAAAACTAACAGTCCAAGTTGAGAAAGAAGTCTATCTTCTCAGGACAAAGTGTTTCTTCAATAAAAAATAATAATTGGCCTGAGACCCCTGGGCTCAAATCCTAGTTCTTGTGCTGTGTGACTTGGGAGAAAGCAATTATGATAGGACATTTCTAAAATGTTGCTTCCTTCTTGGATCCTGGGAGGGTGTTGAGGACACAAATGCTATATGGCAGATCCTGGTCCTTTCTGCCACTTATATTTATAGCAGTTTTATCCTTTCTTATACTCAGGATCTTTCTCTTTAGTGTTATCTTGCTCTGAAAATAATCTTTCTCAGGATCTTTGACATCAACCCCAGGTATTTTTGCAGTCATTTATGTGACATTGGCCATCTCATTGAATGTTTGATTTGCCATATTTAATACGAAGAAAATAGTACTTCCTCATAGGAAAATTATAGTAAAGTGAGAGTGGTAATGAATGGGAAAAAATGTTTTTATTTATAAACTATAATATATTCTATGAGAAGATTTAAATAATAGTTGAAAAGAGAGATTTTCAGATTGGTTAAAAAAATGGGAACAAACTCTATGCTACCTATAAAATCTACTTCAAACATAAAGACATAAATAGGTTAACAGTAAAGATGGAAAAACTACATACCTTGCAAACATTAATTTAATAAAATCTATAGTAACTAAACTAATATCAGAAAAAGCAGATCTAAGGACAAGGAATGTTAATAGAGATTTAAAAAATACATTACAGGCCGGGGCCAAGATGGCAGACTAGGTAGACATTATCTCGGATCCCTCTTGCAACAAAGACGTGGAAAAACAAGTGAAGCGATCACATACATAACAATCTATGAACCCTGAAGAACAAACACAGATTTAGAGACGGAGAATGAACAAATACAGGGAAGCAGCAACTGTTTTCGGAGCCTGGAGCCAGCGTCCCAGTCAGGTAACCTTGGTGCCGGGCTTAGGTTGGGCCCAGGAGAGCTGAACTCAAAATCTTATGATAGCGCAAACAAGGGGAGCAGCCCTACCCCCCTGAACTCACCCCGGGAGGGGGCCCAGCCGGTCTGAGCAGGTGGCGTGGCGACGCGGCTGGTGGGCGAAGTCCCTGGGAGGCAGTGACTGTTTTTGGAGCCGGGAGTGCAGCGTCCCAGCCGGGGAACCTTGGCACCGGGCATCTGACTGGGCGCTGTCATGGTGCAAGCACAGGGCTCAGCCCTACTCCCCTGAACTAACCCCAGGAGGGGGCCCAGCCTGTCCGCGGAGGCGGCGCAGCGACGCGGCTGGCAGGACGAGAAGTCCCCGGGAGGCAGCGACTGATTTTGGAGCCGGGAGTGCAGAGTACCAGCAGGGGAACCTTGACGTTGGGCTTTGGACTTGCAGCGGAGGATCTGACCACGGCTTCAGCGGGCCATACCCTCGGGGTCAATCTCCACACAGCTAGCACACATAGGCGACACGCCCCTCAGGAATCTCAGATAAAATAGTCATTCCAAGCAAGATAAGTAACTTTGGCTATATTCCGAAGTGCTACTCTCCTATTTCTCTGAACCCTCCCCCACCCTTCCCAGGTGGCTTCATTAACATTGGAATTTCCTGAGCCAGAGGGAGAATGGCTCCAGCTTCACGGCGGCTTTCCTTTCCCCCCCTTTTTTTTTCTTTTTGGTCTTTTCCTAACCCATTCTTCTGGCCTGAGAGAAGGAAACACAAAAAACCCAGGGACCAAAAATCCATCCCTAATTGGACTAAAAACACAGAACCAGCTACAGCCAAGCATATATGATCCATTTCTCGGATTTTCATCCTTACAGGGAACAAGGTGGCGGTTATAATCCAAAGGCAGTTCTGATAGGGATCTGCTCCATTTTTTTTTAGCAGATTTTCTGGAAAAACAAGTTTCCCAGGTCCGATATCTCTGCTTGTTCAACAGAGCCCTCACTGACCCACAACAGGGAACTGAGGGCTGAAGCTCCCCCCAGACCAACTAGCCTCTTGCCTTAGGGGTCTAAGGAGGGTGACATCTACCAATCAGTAGAGGTACTTGCATTGGGGGCCTAAGGTACAGCTGCAGTGCCCTCCCACCAAGGTGCTATAGGAATAGAGACACACCTACCTCACTGACACTTGGGGGAAGCCTGTCAACATCCTGCCCCCCCCGGAGGGTGAACCCCAGCTGCTAATAGAATCTGGTGCACACAACTATCACCACTACTTCTCGAGGTGGATAGGTGTTAGGGTGCAGCACACACCTGATGACCCAAAATCAGATTCTACTCAAGAATAGTGAATAGACTCAGGCATATATACCTGGCAACAGCCCAAACCAGCTGGTAATAGGTCATACGTAAGCCAAGGGCTACAATAAACAAGACAGCACAATCTAGTAGCCCATCCACGTATACTGAAAAAAAACAAAACAAGATAAGACTCAGTGAGCAATTATAGAATAAACCACTACAATATCTTAGTGATGGCTTGGAGACAGCAGTCGATATCAAACCACATAAAGAAGCAGACCATGACAGCTTCAACAACCCCCCAAACAAAAGAATCAAAATCTTTCCCAAATGAAGATACAATCCTGGAATTATCAGATACAGAATATGAAAAACTAATTTACAGAATGCTTCTTTTTTTTTTCAAGACATCAGAAATGAAATAAGGCAAACTGCAGAAAAAGCCAAGGAACACACTGATAAAACAGTTGAAGAAATCAAAAAGATTATTCAAGAACATAGTGGGAAAATTAATAAGTTGCAAGAATCCATAGAGAAACAGCATGTAGAAATCCAAAAGATTAACAATAAAATTACAGAATTAGACAATGCAATAGGAAGTCAGAGGAGCAGACTCGAGCAATTAGAATGCAGAGTAGGAAATCTGGAGGACCAGGGAATTAACACCAACATAGCTGAAAAAAAATCAGATAAAAGAATTAAAAAAATGAAGAAACCCTAAGAATCATGTGGGACTCTATCAAGAAGGATAACTTGCGGGTGATTGGAGTCCCAGAACAGGGAGGGAGGACAGAAAACACAGAGAAAATAGTTGAAGATCTGCTGACAGAAATCTTCCCTGACATCATGAAAGACGAAAGGATATCTATCCAAGATGCTCATCAAACCCCATTTAAGTTTGATCTAAAAAGAAAAACACCAAGACATATTATCATCAAACTTGTCAAAACCAAAGATAAAGAGAAAATTTTAAAAGCAGCCAGGGAGAAAAGAAAGGTCTCCTTCAAGGGAGAATCAATAAGAATAAGTTCAGACTACTCAGCAGAAACCATGCACACAAGAAGGCAATGGGATGACATATAGAGAGCACTGAAGGAGAAAAACTGCCAGCCAAGGATCATATATCCAGCAAAACTCTCTCTGAAATATGAAGGCAAAATTAAGATATTTACAGATAAACATAAGCTTAGAGAATTTGCAAAAACCAAACCAAAGCTACAAGAAATACTAAAGGAAATTGTTTGGTCAGAAAACCAATAATATCAGATACCAGCACAACACAAGGTCACAAAACAGAACATCCTGATATCAACTCAAATAGGGAAATCACAAAAACAAATTAAGATTAATTAAAAAAAAAAATGCTCATAACAGGGAATCATTGAAGTCAATATGTAAAAGATCACAATAATCAAAAAGAGGGACTAAATACAGGTGGCATAGAACTGCCATATGGAGAGTGATACAAGGCGATATAGAACAATACAAGTTAGGTTTTTACCTAGAAAAATAGGGGTAAATATTAAGGTAACCACAAAGAGGTATAACAACTCCAGAACTCAAGATAAAAGCCAAGAAAAACGTAACGACTGAACAAACATAAAGTCAAACACTACGAAAATGAGGATCTCACAATTTACAAAGAAAAATGTCTCAGCACAAAAAAGTATGTGGAAAAATGAAATTGTCAACAACACACATAAAAAGGCATCAAAATGACAACACTAAACACTTATTTATGTATAATTACGCTGAATGTAAATGGACTAAATGCACCAATAAAGAGACAGAGAGTCTCGGACTGGATAAAGAAAAACGATCCGTCTATATGCTGCCTACAAGAGACACACCTTAGACTTAGAGACACAAACAAACTAAAACTCAAAGGATGGAAAAAAATATATCAAGCAAACAATAAGCAAAAAAGAAGAGGAGTAGCAATACCATACAACCCAGAAATCCCACTCCTTGGAATATACCCTAGAGAAACAAGAGCCTTCACACAAACAGATATATGCACACCCATGTTTATTGCAGCTCTGTTTACAATAGCAAAAAGCTGGAAGCAACCAAGGTGTCCATCAACGGATGAATGGGTAAATAAATTGCGGTATATTCACACAATGGAATACTACGCATCGATAAAGAACAGTGATGAATCTGTGAAACATTTCATAACATGGAGGAACCTGGAAGGCATTATGCTGAGCGAAATGAGTCAGAGGCAAAAGGACAAATATTGTATAAGACCACTATTATAAGATCTTGAGAAATAGTATAAACTGAGAAGAACACATACTTTTGTGGTTATGGGGGGGGGCAGGGAGGGAGGGAGAGGGTTTTTTACTGATTAATTAGTAGTTAAAAACTGCTTTAGGTGAAGGGAAGGACAACACTCAATACATGTAAGGTCAGCTCAATTGGACTGGACCAAAAGCAAAGAAGTTTACGGGATAAAATGAATGCTTCAAAGGTCAGCGGAGCTAGGGCGGGGGTTTGGGGACCATGGTTTAAGGGGACTTCTAAGTCAATTGGCAAAATAATTCTAGTATGAAAACATTCTGCATCCCACTTTGAAATGTGGCGTCTGGCGTCTTAAATGCTAACAAGCGGCCATCTAAGACGCATCAATTGGTCTCAACCCACCTGGATCAAAGGAGAATGAAGAACACCAAGGTCACAGTATAACTAAGAGCCCAAGAGACAGAAAGGGCCACATGAACCAGAGACCTACATCATCCTGAGACCAGAAGAACTAGTTGGTGCCCGGCCACAATCGATGACTGCCCTGACAGGGAGCACAACAGAGAACCCCTGAGGGAGCAGAGGATCAGTGGGATGCAGACCCCAAATTCTCATAAAAAGACCAGACTTAATGGTCTGACTGAGACTAGAGGAATTCCAGCGGTCACAGTCCCCAAACCTTCTGTTGGCACAGGACAGGAACCATTCCCGAAGACAACTCATCAGACATGAAAGGGACTGGACAGTGGGTAGGAGAGAGATGCTGATGAAGAGTGAGCTAATTATATCAGGTGGACACTTGAGACTGTGTTGGCATCTCCTGTCTGGAGGGGGAATGGGAGGATAGAGAGAGTTGGAAGCTGGCAAAATTGTCACGAAAGGAGAGTCTGGAGGAGCTGACTCATTAGGGGGAGAGCAAGTGGGAGTATGGAGTAAGATGTATGTAAACTTATATGTGACAGTCTGACTTGATTTGTAAACGTTCACTTGAAGCTCAATAAAAGTTCATAAAAAAAATAATAAAAAAATACATTACATAAAGATTAAGGGGTCAATTCACCAAAGAGACATAATAATCCTGAATATGTAAATTCCTAGCAACAGAGCCTGGAAATGCATAAATAAAAACTAATATAATTGGAAGGAAAAATAGACAAAATTTCAATTATATTTGGAGACTTTAAGATTCCTTTCTCAGCCCGGCCACCACCACTGACTGCTCTGACAGGGATCACAATAGAGGGTCCTGGACAGAGCTGGAGAAAAATGTATAACAAAATTCTAACTGAAAAAGAAAGACCAGACTTGCTGGCCTGGTAGAGACTAGAGAAGCCCTGAGAGTATGGCCCCTGGACATCCTTTCAGCTTAGTAATGAGGTCACTCCTGAGGTTCACACTTCAGCCAAAGATTAAACAGACCCATGGAAAAAAAACAGACTAAAGTGGTGCACCAGCCCTGGGGCAAAGACTGGAAGGCAAGAGGGAACAGGAAAACTGGTAATAGGGAACCCAGGGTTGAGAAGGGGGAGTGCTGACATGTTGTGGGGTTGTTAACAAATGTCATAGAACAATGTGTGTACTAACTGTTTGATGAGAAACTAGTTTGTTCTGTAAACCTTCATCTAAAGTACAAGGAAAAAAAGATTACAAAAAAAAAGACTATGCCCTATAAAACAAACCTTATTAAAAGAATTAAAATTCTACAAAGTATGTTACTGTACTATAAAAAATTAAACTCAGAATGAATAAGAACATGATGTCTAGAATATTCATAAATATTTGTAAGTAAAATAACACGCTTCTCAATAACTCATAGGTCAAAAAGGAAATCACATGTAAAAATATGAAACATTCTGAACTGAGTTAAAATGAAAACGCAACGTGTCAAAATCCGTGAGACTGAGCTAAAGCAGTATTTAGAAGAAATTTATAGCATTAAAAGCTTATATTAAAAAAGAAAAAAGTCACAAATCCATGATTGAAGTCTCCACCTTAATAAACTGACACAAAAAAGGATAGCAAATTAAACGCAAGCAAACAAAAGAAGGAAGTAATAATGATAAGAGCAGAAATAAATGAAACAGAACAGAAAACAACAGAGAAAATCAGTGTAGCCAAGGTTGGTTCTTTGGGGGAAAAATCAATAAAATTGACAGTCCTCTAACTAGACAGCCACAAGAAAAAAGAGAGAAAGAGAAAAGAAACAAATTAAAAATATCAGGACTTAGAGAAGGAAAATAATTTTCAGTGCTACAGACAGGATAATACTATAGGATGTCAATAAAATGAAAATCTTGACAAGTTCATCAGCTTAGTTGAAATGGGAAAATTCCTAGATTAACACAAGCTCCCAAATCTCATACATACATACATACATACATATATAAATGGAATCGTTTTATATTTATAGAGTTATAAACTTTCCAACAACTGAACATTCAATGCCTAGGTGACTCCCCTGGAAAATTCTACCGAACAGTCAAGGAAGAATAAATAACAATTCTATATGAACTTTTACAAAGTATGGAATAGGAGGAAACACTTCCCAACTCATCAGGTGAAGCCAACATTAACAGGATACTAAAACCAGACCAAGACATCACAGGGAAATAAAAATTACAATTCAATATTCTTCATGAGTAGAGACGCATAAATCCTCAAGATTTTAGCGAATGAAATTCAACAATAATAAAAAGGGTAATACACCGTAATGAATTAGAAATGAAAGTTTGGTTCAGCCTTTGAAAACAATCAATGAAATTCACCATATCAAAAGACTAAAGGAAAAAAACGTATATCATTCTTTCAAAAGTCCCGGAAAAAGCCTTTAACAAAATTCAATACTCACTCATGATTAAAAAACAACAACTTTTATCACTTTCTCAAATTAGAAATAGAATGGAACTTTCTCATCCTGAAAAAGGGCATCTACAAAACACTTGTGGCTGCAAGTGTGAGCTCAAACATAGTAACAATTGTGGGGAAGGCTCAGGACCTCATAAGTTTTAGTTTGTTATACGTAATAAGGTCGCTATGAGTTGCAACTGACTTGAGGGCACCAAACAAAAAAAAAGAAAAAATGACACTAACAACATATTAATGGTGATGGACTGAAATTTTTCTTTTACAAGAAAAAGTAGATATTGTAAATTAAAAACAAAAAATTATAAATAACATAGATTATCTCTGTAGAAAATCACAAAGAGTCTTTTCAAAAAAGCTACTAGAACTAATAAGGGACTTAAGCAAGGCTATAGGTTATAATACCAATATATAGGAATTAATCCTATTGCTGTACAGTTTCAGGAAGCCCTAGTGGCTCAGTGGTTAAGTGCTCCACTGTACATTGACCACTCCTCAAGAGGAAGATGTGGCAGTCTGCCTCCATAAAGATTTACAGCATTGGAAACTCTATGGGGCAGTTCTATTCTGTCCTATAGGGTTGCTATAAGGTAGAATCAACTTGATGGCAACAGGCTCTATGTACATTCACAAAACAGAAATTAAAATTTTATAAAAGTTGTATTTACAATAGCATAAAAAAGTTTATGTCTTACAAAATATCTAAAAGGTCTGTAAGCTAAAAACTTCAAAGCAATGATAAAATCAAGGTGACAAATAAGTGGAAATACATATCATGTTTGTGGATTGAAAGTCTCAAAACTGTAAAGATCTCAACTCTTTCAAATTGATATCATGAGTCAAAAAATTACCATTAAATTCATTTCTTTCTTTTTTTTTTAGAAATTGTCGTGTTGATTCTAAAACTTACACAGAAAACAAAACAACTAGAATAGCCAAAACAATTTTCATACAAAACAAACTTAGAAGACTCGTAGTACTTGTCTTAAATATTTAGTATAAATATATGGTAATCAAGACAACATCATTTTGAAAAAGGATAGAGATAGAGTTCAATGGAATAGTTTTAAGAGTTCAAAAATAAATAAATAAAATGGGCCCATACATACAGCCTCAACTGATTTTTGACACAGGTGAAAAGGTAATTCAATGGAGAGAATAGTTTTAAAATACATGTTGCTGGACAACTGGATATCCATAAGCCTTGGTGTTTTCCCATATTAATAATACTGTGCCAAAGTCAATTTCCTGGTTTTGACAATGTACTATCATTACATAAGTTATTATCATTGGGGATATCCAGATGAAGTCTACACAAAAACTCTCCATACTATTTTTTTTAATTTTTTTTAATAATTTTTATTGTGCTTTAAGTTCAAGTTTACAAATCAAGTCAGGCTGTCACATATAAGCTTATATACATCTTACTCCATACTCCCACTTACTCTCCCCCTAATGAGTCAGCCCACTCCCTCCTTCCAGTCTCTCCTTTCCTGACGATTTTGCCAGTTTCTAACCCTCTCTACCCTCCTATCTCCCCTCCAGACATAAGATGCCAACACAGTCTCAAGTGTCCACCTGATACAAGTAGCTCACTCTTCATCAGCATCTCTCTCCAACCCATTGTCCAGTCCCTTCTACTTCTGATGAGTTGTCTTTGGGAACGGTTCCTGTCCTGGGCCAACAGAAGGTTTGGGGACCATGACCGCCGGGATTCTTCTAGTCTCACTCAGACCATTAAGTCTGGTCTTTTTATGAGAATTTGGGGTCTGCATCCAACTGTTCTCCTGCTCCCTTAGGAGTTCTCTGTTGTGCTCCCTGTCAGGGCAGTCATCGGCTGTGGATGGGCACCATCTAGTTCTTCTGGTCTCAGGATGATGTAAGTCTCGGGTTCATGTGGCCCTGTCTGTCTCTTGGGCTCACAGTTATCGTGTGACCTTAGTGTTCTTCATTCTCCTTTGATCCAGGTGGGTTGAAACCAGTTGATGCATCTTAGATGGCCCCCTGTCAGCATTTAGGACCCCAGATGCCACATTTCAAAGTGGGATGCAGAATGTTTTCATAATAGAATTATTTTGCCAATTGACTTAGAAGTCCCCTTAAGCCATAGTCCCCAAACCCCCGCCCTTGCTCCGCTGACCTTTGAAACATTCAGTTTATCCCGGAAACTTCTTTGCTTTTGGTCCAGTCCAGTTGAGCTGACCTTCCCTGTATTGAGTATTGCCCTTCCCTTCACCTAAACTAGTTCTTATCTATTAACTAATCAGTAAATATCTCTCCCTCCCCCCCTCGTAATCACAAAAGTATGTGTTCTTCTCAGTTTATACTATTTCTCAAGATCTTATAATAGTGGTCTTGTACAATATTTGTCCTTTTGCCTCTGAATAATTTCACTCAGCATAATGCCTTCCAGGTTCCTCCATGTTATGAAATGTTTCACAGATTCGTCACTGTTCTTTATCGATGCGTAGTATTCCATTGTGTGAATATACCACAATTTATTTAACCATTCATCCGTTCATGGACACCTTGGTTGCTTCCAGCTTTTTGCTATTGTAAACAGAGCTGCAATAAACATGGGTGTGCATATATCTGTTCGTGTGAAGGCTCTTATTTCTCTAGGGTATATTCCGAGGAGTGGGATTTCTGGGTTGTATGGTAGTTCTATTTCTAACTTTTTAAGAAAACGCCAGATAGATTTCCAAAGCGGTTGTACCATTTTACATTCTCACCAGCAGTGTATAAGAGTTCCAATCTCTCTGCAGCCTCTCCAACATTTATTATTTTGTGTTTTTTGGATTAATGCCAGCCTTGTTGGAGTGAGATGGAATCTCATCGTAGTTTTAATTTGCATTTCTCTAATGGCTAATGATCAAGAGCATTTTCTCATGTATCTGTTGGCTGCCTGAATATCTTCTTTAGTGAAGTGTGTGTTCCTATCCTTTGCCCACTTTTTGATTGGGTTGTTTGTCTTTTTGTGGTTGAGTTTTAACAGAATCGTATAGATTTTAGACATCAGGCGCTGGTCAGAGATGTCATAGATGAAGATTTTTTCCCAATCTGTAGGTGGTCTTTTTACTCTTTTGGTGAAGTCTTTAGATGAGCATAGGGATTTGATTTTTAGGAGCTCCCAGTTATCTGGTTTCTCTTCGTCATTTTTAGTAATATTTTGTATTCTGTTTATGCCTTGAATTAGGGCTCCCAACGTTGTCCCTATTTTTTCTTCCATGATCTTTATGGTTTTAGGTCTTTGATCCACTTGGAGTTAATTTTTGTGCATGGTGTGAGGTATGGGTCCTGTTTCACGTTTTGCAAATGGATATCCAGTTCTGCCAGCACCATTTGTTAAAAAGACTATCTTTTCCCCAATTAACAGACACTGGGTCTTTGTCAAATATCAGCTGCTCATATGTGGATGGATTTATATCTGGGTTCTCAATTCTGTTCCATTGGTCTATGTGCCTGTTGTTGTACCAGTACCAGGCTGTTTTGACTACTGTGGCTGTATAATATGTGCTAAAACCAGGTAGAGTGAGGCCTCCCACTTTCTTCTTCTTTTTCAGTAATGCTTTACTTATCCGGGGCTTCTTTCCCTTCCATATGAAGTTGGTGATTTGTTTCTCTATCACCTTAAAAAATGTCATTGGAATTTGGATCGGAAGTGCATTTTATGTGTAGATGGCTTTTGGTAGAATAGACATTCTTACTATGTTAAGTCTTCCTATCCATGACCAAGGTATGTTTTTCCATTTATGTAGGTCCTTTTTAGTTTCTTGCACTAGTACGTTGTAGTTTTCTTTGTATAGGTCTTTTACATCCTTGGTAAGGTTTATTCCTAAGTATTTTATCTTCTTGGGGTACTGTGAATGGTATTGATTTGGTGATTTCCTCTTCAATGTTCTTTTTGTTGATGTAGAGGAATCCAAGTAATTTTTGTATGTTTATCTTATAACCTGAGACTCTGCCAAACTCTTCTATTAGTTTCAGTAGTTTTCTTCAGGATTCCTTGGGGTTTTCTGTGTATAAGATCATGTCATCTGCGAATAGAGATAATTTTACTTCCTCCTTGCCAATCCGGATGCCCATTATTTCTTTGTCTAGCCTAATTGCTCTGGCTAAGACCTCTAGCACAATGTTGAATAAGAGCGGTGATAAAGGGCATCCTTGTCTGGTTCCCGTTCTCAAGGGAGATGCTTTCAGGCTCTCTCCATTTAGAATGATGTTGGCTGTTGGCTTTGTATAGATGCCCTTTATTATGTTGAGGAATTTTCCTTCAATTCCTATTTTGCTGAGAGTTTTTATCATGAATGGGTGTTGGACTTTGTCAAATGCCTTTTCTGCATCAATTGATAAGATCATGTGGTTTTTGTCTTTTGTTTTATTTATACGGTGGATTACATTAATGGTTTTTCTATTATTAAACCAGACTTGCATACCTGGTATAAATCCCACTTGATCATGGTGGATTTTTTTTTGATATGTTGTTGAATTCTATTGGCTAGAATTTTGTTGAGGGTTTTTGCATCTATGTTCATGAGGGATATAGGTCTGTAATTTTCTTTTTTTGTGGTGTCTTTACCTCGTTTTGGTATCAGGGATATGGTGGCTTCATAGAATGAGTTGGGTAGTATTCTGTCATTTTCTATGCTTTGAAATACCTTTAGTAGTAGTGGTGATAACTCTTCTCTGAAAGTTTGGTAGAATTCTGCAGTGAAGCAGTCCGGGCCAGGGCTTTTTTTTTGTTGGGAGTTTTTTGATTACCATTTCCATCTCTTTTTTTGTTATGGGTCTATTTAGTTGTTCTACTTCTGATTGTGTTAGTTTAGGTAGGTAGTGTTTTTCTAGGAATTCATCCATTTCTTCTAGGTTTGCAAATTTCTTAGAGTACAATTTTTCATAATAATCTGATATGATTCTTTTAATTTCAGTTGGGTCTGTTGTGATGTGGCCCATCTCGTTTCTTACTCGGGTTATTTGTTTCTTTTCCTGTATTTCTTTAGTCAGTCTGGCCAATGGTTTTATCAATTTTGTTAATTTTTTCAAAGAACCAGCTTTTGGCTTTGTTAATTCTTTCCATTGTTTTGCTGTTCTCTAATTCATTTTTTTTTTTTAATTCATTTAGTTCAGCTCTAATTTTTATTATTTCTTTTCTTCTGGTGCCTCATGGATTCTTTTGTTGCTCGCTTTCTATTTCTTCAAGTTGTAGGGACAGTTCTCTGATTTTGGCTCTTTCTTCTTTATGTATGTGTGCATTTATCGATATAAATTGACCTCTGAGCACTGCTTTTGCTGTGTCCCAGAGGTTTTGATAGGAAGTGTTTTCATTCTCGTTGCATTCTATGAATTTCTTTATTCCCTCCTTAATGTCTTCTATAACCCAGTCTTTTTTCAGCATGGTATTGTTCAGTTTCCAAGTATTTGATTTATTTTCCCTAATTTTTCTGTTATTGATTTCCACTTTTATGGCCTTGTGGTCTGAGAAGATGCTTTGTAATATTTCGATGTTTTGCATTCTGCAAAGGGTTATTTTATGATCTAATACGTGGTCTATATTAGAGAATGTTCCATGTGCACTACAAAAAAAAGTATACTTTGCAGCTGTTGGGTGAAGTGTTCTGTATAAGTCTATGAGGTCAAGTTGGTTGATTGTAGCAAGTAGGTGTTCTGTGTCTCTATTGAGCTTCTTATTGGAAGTCCTGTCCTTCTCCGAAAGTGGTGTGATGAAGTCTCCTACTATAATTGTGGAGGTGTCTGTCTCACGTTTTAGTTCTCTTAAAGTTTATTTTATGTATCTTCCAGCCCTGTCACTGGGTGCATAAATATTTAATATGGTTATATCTTCCTGGTCTATTGTCCCTTTAATCATTATGTAGTGTCCTTCTTTATCCTTTGTGGTGAATTTAACTTTAAAGTCTATTTTGTCAGAAATTAGTTTTGCTACTGCTGCTGTTTTTTGCTTGTTGTTTGCTTGATATATTTTTTTCCATCCTTTGAGTTTTAGTTTGTTTGTGTCTCTAAGTCTAAGGTGTGTCTCTTGTAGGCAGTATATAGACAGATCGTGTTTCTCTATCTAGGCTGAGACTCTCTGTCTCTTTATTGCTGCATTTAGTCCATTTACATTCAGCATAATTATAGATAAGTGTGTGTTTAGTGCTGTCATTTTGATGCCTTTTTGTGTGTGTTGTTGACAATTTCATTTTTTCACTTACTTTTTTGTGCTGTTTTCCTTTGTAAATTATGTGTTCCTCATTTTCATAGTATTTGACTTTATATTTGCTGAGTTGTTATGTTTTTCTCGGTTTTTATTTTGAATTATGGAGTTGTTATACCTCTTTGTGGTTACCTTAATATTTACCCCTATTTTTCTAAGTAAAAACCTAACTCGTATTGTCGTATATCGCCTTATTTTCCTCTCCATATGGCAGTTCTATGCCTCCTGTATTTAGTCCCTCTTTTTGATTATTGTGCTCTTTTACATATTGACTTCAATGATTCCCTGTTTTGAGTGTTTTTTTTCTTTTTAAAATTAATCTTAATTTGTTTTTGTGATTTCCCTATTTGAGCTGATATCAGGATGTTCTGTTCTGTGACCTTGTTTTGTGCTGGTATCTGATATTATTGGTTTTCTGACCAAAAATTTCCTTTAGTATTTCTTGTAGCTTTTGTTTGGTTTTTGCAAATTCTCTAAGCTCGTGTTTATCTGTAAATGTTTTAATTTTGCCTTCATATTTGAGAGAGAGTTTTGCCGGATATATGATCCTTGGCTGGCAGTTTTTCTCCTTCAGTGCTCTATATATGTCATCCCATTGCCTTCTTGCCTGCATGGTTTCTGCTGAGTAGTCTAAACTTATTCTTATTGATTCTCCTTTGTAGGAGACCTTTCTTTTCTCCCTGGCTGCTTTTCAAATTTTCTCCTTATCTTTGGTTTTGGCAAGTTTGATGATAATATGTCTTGGTGATTTTCTTTTTGGATCAGTCTTATATGGGATTCGAAGAGCATCTTGGATAGATATCCTTTCATCTTTCATGATGTCAGGGATGTTTTCTGCCAACAGATCTTCAACTAGTCTCTCTGTATTTTCTGTTATCCCTCCCTGTTCTGGGACTCCAATCACACGCAAGTTATTCTTGTTAGAGTCCCACATGATTCTTAGGGTTTCTTCATTTTTTTAATTCTTTTATCTGATTTTTTTTTCCAGCTATATTGGTGTCAATTCACTTGTCCTACAGATCCCCCACCCTGCATTCCAACTGCTCGATTCTGCTCCTCTGACTTTCTATTAAGTTGTCTAATTCTGTAATTTTACTGTTAATCTTTTGGATTTCTGAGTGCTGTCTCTCTATGGATTCTTGAAGCTTATTAATTTTTCCACTATGTTCTTGAATAATCTTTTTGATTTCTTCAACTGCTTTATCAGTGTGTTCTTTGGCTTTTTCTGTAGATTGCCTTATTTCATTTCCGAGGTCATCCCTGATGTCTTGAAGCATTCTGTAAATTAGTTTTTTATATTCTGTATCTGGTAATTCCAGGATTGTACCTTCATTTGGGAAAGATTTTGATTCTTTAGTTTGGGGAGTTGTAGAAGCAATCATCGTCTGCCTCTTTATGTGGTTTGATATCGACTGCTATCTCTGAGCCATCTCTAAGATATTGTAGTGATTTATTCCATATTTGCTCACTGAGTCTTATCTTGTTTTGTTTTCTTTCAATATACATAGATGGGCTACTAGATTGTGCTGTCTTGATTGTTGTAGCCCTTGAATCACTTATGTCCTGTTACCAGCTGGATTGGGCTGTTACCAGATATATAAGCCTAAGAGTCCATTTACTATTCTTGAGTAGAATCTGATTTTGGGTCATCAAGTGTGTGGTGCAGACTGTCACCTCTCCACCTAGAGAAGTAGTGGTGATAGTTGTGTGCACTAGATTCTAGTAGCAGCAGGGGGTCACACTCCAGGGGGGGCAGGATGCTGATAGGCTTCCCCCAAGTGCCAGTGAGGTAGGTGTGTCTCTATTCCTAAAGCACTTTGGTAGGTGGGCTCTGCAGCTGTACCTTAAGTCCCCAATGCAAGTACCTCTACAGATTGGTAGGTGTCACCCTTCTTAGAACCCTAAGGCAGGAGGCTAGGTGGTCTGGAGGGAGCTTCAGCCCTCAGTTCCCTGTTGTGGGTCAGTGAGGGCTCTGTTGAATAGGCAGAGATATCAGACCTGGGAAACTTGTCTTTCCAGGAATCCGCTAAAGCAATTACAGTCAAATCCCTATCAGAATTGCCTTTGCATTATAATAGCCACCTTTTTCCCTGTAGGGATGAAAGCCCAAGATTGTGGATCACATATATTTGTCTGGGAACTGGTTCTGTATTTCTAGTCCAGTTAGGGAAGGATTTTTGGTCCCTGGATTTTTCGTAGCTGCTTCTCTCAGGCCAGGAGAATAGGTTACGAAAAGACCAAAAAAGAAAGAAAAACTGCAGAGCACTTCACTCTCTGTCTCAGGGAATTCCATTGTTAATGAAGCTGCCTCGGAAGGGGAGGGGAGGGTTCAGATAAATAGGAGAGAGTAGCACCCAGGAATATAGACAAAGTTACTTATCTTGCTTGGGATGACTATTTTATCTGAGATTCCCGGGGGGTGCGTCAAATGTGTGTGCTGGCTGGGTAGAGATTGCCCTCGAGGGTTAGGCCTGCGTCCCGTGCTTGCGCTGTCTCAGAAGCTGTGGTTAGTTCCTCCACTCCCAGTGTAATGCCCCTCGCCAAGGTTCCCCGGCTGGGACACTGCACTCCAGGTTCCAAAACCAGTCGCTGCCTCCTGGTGACTTCTCCTCCTGTCAGCCACGTGGCTGCACTGCCTGTGTGCACTGGCTGGGCTTCCCCTGAGGTCACTTCTGGAGGCTAGGGCTGCATCCCTTGTTTTTGCCGTCTCAGGATGCTGTGCTCAGCTCCCCTGCGCCCAGTCCAAAGCCCGGTGCCAAGGTTCCCTGACTGGGACGCTGGCTCCAGGCCCGAAAACAGTCGCTGCTTCCCTGTGGTTGTTTGTTCTCAGTCTCTGTCACTCAGGTCAACTCTTTAGATCTGTGTTTGATGGTCAGGGTTCATAGATTGTCATGTATGTGATCGATTCACTTGTTTTTCCTAGTCTTTATTGCAAGAGGGATGCGAAGTAGCTTCTACCTAGTCAGCCATCTTGGCCCTGCCTCCTCTCTATACTATTTTTGTAATTTCCATGAGTCTTTATTTTTTTTTAAATGAAAGTTCATAAAAAAAGAACCTTGATATATACCTCAAACCCCATGTGATGGTTAATTTTTTATGTCAGCTTGTCTAAGCTATGGTTCCAAATTGTTTGGTCAAACATTAGTCTTGTTGCTGCTATGGAGTAATTATATGGGATTTAATCAGTTAGCCTTAAGAAAAGCGGTTAACCGTTCATAATTAATTTAATGTAATGTAATCAATCATGAGCTAAAAAGAGTTTGCCTGTGGCATTTTCTGCCTCCAGACTATAAATAGATGTTTTGGCAGAACCCTCACTCTCTTTATCACCTGTGGAGCTTGGGATGCAGACCTGTAGGAGTCTGCAGCCTGTCACCAGGGCTACAGATTTTGAGCTTTCTAGTCCCTCCCCTGCAATCATGCAAGTCAATTCCTTTCCTTGAAGTAAGTTTCTCTCTCTCTATATATATATATGTATAAACCCCCCAAAAAGAAAAAGAAAAAAAGCCTGTCTCCTGTGAAGCCACTGGTGGTTTTGATTGGCCAAACTTTTGGTTAGTAGTCAATCACTTTAACCACTGCACCACAAGCACTCTCTCTCTTTTTCTTTCTCTCTCTATATGTATACACCAAAAAACTCAAACCTGTTGCCTTTTAGTCAATTCCAACTCACAGTGACCCTGTAGGACAGAGCAGAACCGCCTCATAGAGTTCCCAAAGAGCAGTTGGTGGATTCAAACTGCTGACTTTTGGTCAGTAGCCAAGCTATTAACCACTATGCCACCAAGGCTCCTGTTTTTCTATAGAATCTTACTAAGACATTTTGGTACTAAGAGTGGGATTGCTGCTCTAACAAGTACCTAAAAAGTGGAAAGGAATTTGGAATTGGGAAATGGGTAGATAGACACTGAAGGAATCTTGATGCACTTGATAATAAGAACCTAGATTGCCTTAAAGTGACTGTTGGTAGAATTATGAACATTAAGGGTGATTGTGATTAGGGTTTAGAAAGAATTGAGAGCTGTGAGGAAAGCTTCTATTATCATGAACACAATCTTGTTTGAAATGTAGTTGTTGAATGTGCTTCTGGTGAGACTTTAAAAGTAAATGATGAACATGTTATTTAACACTACAGGAAAAAAAATCCTTTGTATAAAATGGCAAAAAAAAAAACTTGTCTGAATTATGTTTAAATGTCTGATGGAAAGTCAAACTTGTAAGTGATGAGCCTGGATATTTAGCTGAAGAGGTTTTTAAGCAATATATTAAATGGGCATAATGGTTTCTCCTTGGTGCTTATGGTAAAATGCGGAAAGAAAGAGATAGATACAGAAATAAATTGAGTAGGAAAAAAAAAGAACTTAAAAAAGAAATAATGTACTACTTCCTCTCCTCACTTATCCACGTGATTAGGTTCCAAAGACCAGGTCGTTATGTGAAATTGGCATTATATGAAAATGGAGGATGACCACATCAGGTCACAAAAATGGAGAATGATTACATCATTACATAGCTGCCAAATTATGTCATTACACAACTGCCAAACCACTGAGAATCATGACCAAGCTGACACAAAACCTTAACCATAACAGCCAGCGTTACTCTTATCTTGTACCTTGGTGTTCATTACTGCTAGATGTACATTGTTAATGCACAAAATAGTCAGATAGTAGATGTTTTACTATTGTTGTAAATGCAAAATGTCAGGTAATAAGACAGTCAATAGTTGAGCAGGAGGTGTATTCTTTGATGTTGCACTGACCCTTGTCATATGGAACCAAAGTAAAATATTCACATATTAACCCTAAATTTCTGCTTACTGTCTGAGAGAAGGCAGAGATGGAACTGAGATTCTGTCTGCTGCTGCTGACCTTGGACACTAGCTACAAGGGACCTATGCTGAGTTTGAGTACTGGTTAAGCTTTATCCCTGAGACCTCTTGTGAAAGGTAAAAGCCTGAAGTGTAAAGATTTAGACTCTAATCATTGAACTAACAGTGTAATTGTAATTGTTAATTCTGATTCTCCAGTTCTAAACGAATGTTTTGAGGTCTAACTTGAATGCCTTGCCATGACTATCTTGGAGTAGACTAAACAAGTATGTGCTTGACAAACCTAAGTATCTCTCACCAATATTCTAAGAGAAAATCCTACACAACACTAAGACATTCTATAAAACCATTAAGTCAAAATTGATTATAGCTTTAATTATAAAAACTAAAACTGTAAATTATCTAAAGAAAAACATTGTAGAAAATCTTTGTGACCTGTGTTAGACAAAGTTTTCTTAGATGTAACACTAAAAGCATGACCCATAAATGAGTAAAAGTAATAATTTGAACTTCATTAAAATTAAGAACTTCTGCTCTTCTATATGGAGCCCTGGTGACCCAGTGATTAAGAGCTCAGGCAGCTAACCAAAAGGTTGGCAATTTGAATCCAGCAGCCACTCCTTAGAAACCCTGTGGGACAGTTCTACTTTGTTCTCTAGGGTCACTATGAGTCAGAATTGACCGGATGGCTCAGACTGAGAGAAAATATTTGAAAATCACATACCTGATAAAGTAGTTGTATCCAGACATATAAATATTTTTTTTAAAAAAGGTCAATAATGAAGAATAAATTTTAAATTTAAAGCATAATGAGATATCACTAATACCTATCAAATTATCTGAAAACAAAAACTGACAATGCCATTGCTGGAAAGGATATGTAAAAACTAACCTCTCATACATTGGTGGTCAGAATACAAAATGACGTATCTTCTTTGGAAAATAGTTAGGCAGTTTCTTATAAAGTTAAATATATACTAATCATAAAACCCGTTGCCGTTGAGTCGATTCCGACTGATAGTGACACTATAGGACAGAGTAGAACTGTTCCATAGGGCTTTCAGGTAGTGCCTGGTAAATTCGAACTGCTGACATTTTGGTTAGCAGCCTGAGTTCTTAACCGCTACACCACCAGGGTTTCCATAGATGTATACAGATATATATCTATAATAGATACAGATAATACAAAATACAGATATGGATATACATACATATAAATATATTAATATATTTTAATCTTTGGTTGTCTCCATACAGATTATGCATTTTGCAATCCCTCGCCTAGTTGTGGAGACTTGGTGGCACATTGGTTAAGTGTTTGGCTGCTAACCAAAAGGTCGGCAGTTCAAATGCACGAGCAGCTCCTTGGAAACCCTATGGGGCAGTTCTACTCTGTCCTATAGGGTCGCTATGAGTTGGAATCAACCCGACAGCAACGGGTATTTACCTAGTTGTAGCTCTGCACAATAAAGGTGTTAAGGTGTCAAGAACAGTAGCTAGCACATAGTACTTAATTTACCTGGACTGAGGAGATTAAAAAAAAAAATTCAGGTAAGTGACCTTACAAGAAACTGGGAATCCGGTCAAAACAAAGATGAGTTTCTGTTTTGTAATTTGTGAATCATTTTGCTTTCTGTTTTCCACGGGAATTTAGGTTCTGCTACATTAAAACGGTATGGAAGAGATTCAAGAGAAGGGAAAAGATGCTATCTGTCTCAGCATTAGAAAATAAGAAGAGATAGTATGAAAACTTCCTGCTCTCTGCATCACCACACACCTCTAGGGACCATATGGAGAAATAATACTATAGAGAGAGAAATAAATTACAAAAATAGGAAGAAAGTAAAATAAAAATATAGGTAAAGAAAGACCTGGACAATCTCATCTGTAAACGGCTATCACAATTTCTGTCTTCCTTGTTCTATGAAATTATAAAAGTTATATATATATATATATATATATATATATATATATATATATATATATATATGTAAACCCTTTTCTGTCCCGTGGATTTTGACTGATAGAGACATTGTAAGACAGAATAGAACTGCCCATAGGGTTTCCAAGGCTGTAATGTTTAAGAGAGAAGACTGCCACTTCTTTCTCCCAGGGAGTGGCTGGTGGGTTTGAACTGCTGGTCTTTCGGTTCGCAGCCAAGTGCTTAAGCACTGTGCCATGGCTGCCCAGTGGTTAAGCACTCAGCTGCTAACCAAAAGGTCAGCAGTTCAAATCTACCAGCTGCTCGTCGGAAACCCTATGGAGCAGTTCTACTCTGTCCTATAGTGTCACTATGCATCAGAATCTATAGAACAGCAATGGGTTTGGGTTTTTTTTTTTTTTTTTGCATATGTTGTTGTTGTTAGGCGCTGTCAATTCCAACTCATAGCCACCCTGTGTACAACAGAACAAACTGCCTGGCCTTGTGCCATCCTCACAATCATTGTTATGCTAGAGCACATTGTTGCAGCCACTATGTCACTCCATCTCATTGAGGGTCTTCCACTTTTTCACTGACCCTTTACTTTCCGAAGAACAATGTCCTTCTCCAAGGACTGATTCTTCCTGGTAACATATCCAAAGTATATGAAACATAGTCTCAGCATGCTTCCTTCTAAAGAGCATTCTGGCTGTACCTCTTCCAAGACAGATTTGTTTTGGCCATCCATGATATATTCAATATTTTGTGACAATACCGTAATTCAAAGGCATTGATTCTTCTTCGGTCTTCCTTATTCATTGTCCAGCTTTCACACGCATATGAGGCAATTGAAAACACCATGGCTTGGGTCAGGTGCACCTTAGTCTTCAAGGTGACATCTTTGCTTTTTAACACTTTAAAGAGATCTTTTGCAGCAGATTTGCCCAATACAATGCATAGTTTGATTTCTTGACTGCTGTTTCCATGGGTTTTGATTGTGGATCCAAGTAAAATGAAATCCTTGACAACTTTACTCTTTTCTCCATTTATCATGATGTTGTTTATTGGTCCAGTTGTGAGGATTTTTGTTTTCTTTATGTTGAGGTGTAATCCATATTGAAGGCTGTAGTATTTGATCTTCAAATCCTCTTCATTTTCAGCAAGCAAGATTGTGTTATCTGCATAATACAGGTTACTAATGAGTCTTCCTCCAATCCAATGCCCTGTTCTTCTTCCTATAGTCTAGCTTCTCAGATTATTTGCTCAGCATACAGGTTGAATAGGTATGGTGAAAGGATGCAACCCTGACGCGCAACTTTCCTGACTTTAAACTGCTCAGTAATTCCTTGTTCTGTTGGAACTACTGCCACTTCATCTATGTACAGGTTCCTCATGAGCACAATTAAGTGTTCTGGAATTCCCATTCTTTGCAATGTTTTTCTATAATTTGTTATGATCTGCACTGTGGAATGCCTTTGCATAGTCAATAAAACACAGGTAAACATCCTTTTGGTATTCTCTGCTTTCAGCCAGGATTCATCTGACATCTGCAATGATATCACTGGTTCTTCTGAATCTAATTTGAATTTCTGGCAGTTTGTTGTTGGTATACTGCTTTAGTTGCTTTTGAATGATTTTCAGCAAAAAAAAAAAATTGTATATATATTCTATTAATCTTCATAGCTAATAAAATCCTCTAATTTAAATAATTGTTTGAATATTCAGAAAATTTCATAGACATTCCAGGAATCTATACTATTTCTGGGAAACTTGTGGCTCAGAAAAAGAAACCTCCTCGGAATTCAAAGGCCACAAAAGACATACAAGAAAGCAAAGGGTTAAATGGAATCTTAGAATTATACAATGTTAGCAATCAGCATCATCTAGAGATAGTTTATCTACCCACCAGAGTTTGTAAATGATGACATACATATCCAGAGATGTTAACTGAGTGTGGTCGTATATTTAGTGGCTAAGCAAGGCATTATCCAAAGAGGTCCAAAAGGCAGATATGGGACTAGATGAGGCTGGTTGAAGGAAATACAGAGGTTAGTGAAATTAAGGTAGACAAAAGCATTCTATGGAAGAGTGGGCTCAAGTAGTGATTGGAATCAAGATGGGATTATTAAAGTTGACAGAGGTGGGTTATTCATTTATGTTTTTTTGTTAGCAAATTTTTATTGAATATTCACTGTGTTTTGACACTGGGCTAAATTCTGGGCATATGCCCAAAAACAAAACATATATGATTTCAGACCAAATGTAGTTTATAGACTTTTAGGAAAGAATGATAATCATCTATACCTATATCTATATCCATATGCATATCCATATCTATATCATCTATCTACGTATACACAAAAATGCATACACATATAAATTGTGATAAGTATTTTGAAGGAAAACAAAGCATACAAAAAGACTAAAATAAATGAAGCTGGGTGTTCAGAGGTTGTCTCAAAGATAGTATCATTTGAAGATACTTGAATAGAAACTCACACAATGAGAAGGAATAAGCAGAATAAAGATTTGGGGAAAGAATGGTGCAAGCATCCTGAAACCAGAAAGATCTTAATGAATTTGGAGAACTCAAAGAGTGATACTATGGCTGGGGAAGAGTATGCTGAGGGGGAAGAGGTGGGAGCCAATGCTGAGAAGGCAGGTAAGAATTTTGCAGAACCTTATAAAGCATGTTAAGGATTTTGAATTTTAGCTTAAGTGCAGTTGGGAATCTTTGAATGGTTTTAGAGAATGGCATATCCAATTTACATTTAAAACATATCACTTTGGATTGTATGTGGAAATATGTTAGAGTTGAACAAGAGTAGAAGCAAGGACGTCAAGTGGGATATCACTGTATTAATCCAGTTGAGAGATGTTAGTGATTTACATCAGGGTAGTATATTGATTTCTATGAGAGTCATAAGTGACTGGATGGCAATGGATTTTAGTAACATTGAAAAGAAAGAGAAATAAACATATTTAAGAGGGATATATTGGAAGAATGATTGACATAGGTTAATAATAAATTAAAAGTGGAGATGGAAGACTAGGAAATGAAACATATTATTTAAAACTTTATGGACCAAGCACAGGAAAACAAAATCATCAAGCCTACTGGGCTGGAAATTTGAAGATTTAATTTTTGACATGGTAAGTTTTAAATTCCTGGGAGACATCCAGTTAGGGTTATTTTGGTCTGGAGATATAAATTCAAGAGTTTTTGTCATAGGCAAGGTAGTTAAAACCATAATGACTCTGAGCATGTAAGAAGATAGTGCCAGAGGAAAAAAGAGACTGAAAAAAGCCTGATAAGAGAGATAAGAAGAAAGTCAAGAGATAATTATGTCATGGAAGCTAAGAGACAAACTATTTCAAGAAGTAAGGGCTGGTCATGTGTGTCAAGAGTTCAAGAAAAAATGAGGACAATAATGGTCTAATGGATTTGGCAACATAGAAGTGTCCTTGACCACATATTGTTTGAAAGATCTGATCCAATGCCAGATTGAAATAGGCTGAAAATCGAATAGGAAGTGAAGAAGAGAGTATATATTGTGTCGATAATTATGTTGAAAAGTTTGATTGAAAAGGGGGCAGAGAAATAGAGCTGTAGCTGGATGTGAATATGTAACCAAAGATATGTGTGTTTGTTTTTAAGAAAGGAGATGCTAAAGAATTCTTAAATATTTAAAACATTGATCAAGTAAAAAGGAAAGCATAAAGGCTTAGATGATTGAAATGTGAAAGTTGGAAACAAGAAGGATCTGTAGTTGGAAAATTTGGCCTTGGTGATAGAAATGACGCCAGAGATCGCACTACAGAATTTTACAAGAACGATGACTTATCCCTCGCGAATGGTTTTTTCAACAACATAAATGGCAATTTGACTGTACACATGGACCTCATCTGATGGAAAACACAGGAATCAAATTGATGACATCAACCAAGTGTTAGAAGTTGGAACAGAATGAGGGAATACTACCTGGTTTAAAATTAGGAAAGGTGTGCATCAGGGTTGTACCTTTTCACCATACTTATTTAATCTGTACGCTGAGCAAATAATTCGAGACTATATGAAGAAGAATGGGGCATCAGGAATAAAGGAAGATTAATTAACAACCTGTGATGTACAGATGACACAATCTCGCTTGCTGAAAGTGAAGGGGAATTAGCGATGAAGATCAAAGACTACAGTTTCAGGATGGGTCACACCTCAACAAAAAGAAAACAAAAATTCTCACAACGGGACATTATGATAAACAGAGAAAATGTTGTCAAAAATTTCACTTTACTTGGATTCGCAATCAACATCCATTGAAGTAGTAGTCAAGAAATCAAACAACATATTGCATTGGGCAAATCTGTTGCAAAAGACCTCTTTAAAGTGTTACAAAGCAAAGATGTCACTTTGAAGACTATGGTGCGCCTGACCCAAGCCATAATATTTTCGATTGCCACATATGCATGTGAAAGCAGGACAATGAATAAGGAAGACTGAAGAAAAATTGATGCCTTTGAATAACAGTGTTGATGAAGAATATTGAATATACTAAGGACTGCCAGAAGAACAAACAAGTCTGTCTTGGAAGCAGTACAACCAGAGAGCTTCTTAGAAGCAAGGATGGCGAGAGTTCATCTCACTTACTTTGGCCTTCTTATCAGGATGCACCAGGCCCTGGAGAAGGATATTATGCTTGGTAAGGTAGAGGGTCACTGAAAAAGAGGAAGACCCTCAACAAGATGGACTGACATAGTGGCTGCAATAATGGGCTCAAACACAACAACAATTGTGAGGATGGCACAGGACCAGGCAGTGTTTTGTTCTGTTGTACATAGGGTCACTATGAGTTGGGATTGACTCGACAGCACCTAAAAACAACAACAACAAAGTTGTAGGAGACAGAAAAAAACACATAAAGATATAAAGTGTTTAAAAAGGAGAGAGGAAATGAAATTCAGGCCAAAGGTACGGTACGTAGGACTTTTACGAGGCCAACATTAAAGTGGGGGAGGAGTTGTAGTAGAAAATCAGTGATGAGTGGGATGAGCTTTCCCACACTTACGGAAGATTGTCCTCTTGATAGCCTTAATGAGCTCCTTGTTACGAAGACTATAGATAACTGGGTTGGCCAATGGTGTTAGTACAGAGTAGACTACAGCAAGTGTCTGATCAAGGGTCAGTGAGTAGCTTTTCTTTAGCCGCACATACATGAAGATGATGCTCCCAAAGAAGATGAGGACCACAATGAGATGAGAGGTGCATGTAGAGAAAGCCTTCTTTCTTCCTCCTGCTGTTTGTATCTTCAGCACAGCCTCAATGATTCTCCCATAAGAAACCATGATAAATAGGAAGGTGATAAGGATGATGAAGGCATTGATGAAAAAGTCCACCAGGACATTAATGGAAGTATTCTTGCAGGCCAGGAACAACAGAGGTGGAAAGTCACAGAAAATGTGTTGGATTTTATTGTAGCCACAGAAAGGGAGCTTGGAAACCAGAATGACCTCAGAAATGGGGCACAGGAAGCCACAAGTCCAACAACTAACAGCCATCTTGACACAAAGTGTTGGAGTCATAATTGCAGGGTAGTGGAGGGGGCGGCAAATGGCCAGGTATCTGTCATAGGCCATGGCTGTAAGAAGATAGCATTCAGAGGCCCCTAGGGAGTGGAAGAAGTATGTCTGAAGGAGACATCCAGCAAAAGATATGGTCTTCTTCTTACTGAGAAGATTGGCTAGCATCTTAGGTATGGTGGTGGCCGTATACCAAAGCTCCAAGAAGGAGAGAACACTGACAAAGTGGTACATGGGTGTGCGTAGAGTTGCATCCAGTTGTATGACTAAGAAGATGAGCAAGTTTCCACAGATGGTGAACAGGTATGCCAACAGCAGTAGGACAAAGAGCCATCCCCTAACATCTCCCACATTGGGGAAGCCTAGGAGCACAAATTCAGCCAGGCTTGAGTGGTTGTATTGCTCCATGGGGGACTTGGGTTGGAAAGGAAAGGAGGGAAAACTAGATTCAGGTTACTACCAGATCCAGCTCAAAACTCTTCTTCTGTGAATGCAGTTTAATTACTACCATTATTTCTATTACCATTACTACTACCCTAAAAAAAAAAAAAGTAATAGCTAACACTTATTAGTACTTACTACGTATCAAGCATTTTTCCATGTGTTCTGCATTTAATATTTTACTTAATTTTCACACATCTGACTGGATAAGTACCATTGATTTATCATTTTACAGATAAGAAAAGTCAGAGATGGAGAGAATGGAGATGTTATGTCATTTTTCAAGTTCATATATATACTAGGTCACAGAAACACAATTTCAGCTTTTGTGCTCCATGTTGTTTACCTACATATTATGTGGTCTCCTCCAAACATACTAGGCTCCCTCCCAGGCCATATTTTTCCTTCAGTCAAGTATCAATGGGTGAATTTTGTATATGAAATTCATACAGTGCCAAGTTTTTTGTTTTTTAATTGTTCATTTCACCTCTAAAAACTTTGTCAGGCATTAAAAAAAAAAAACTAATTTCTGTCAAGCCAATTCTGACTCAGAGTGACCCCATGTATTGCAAAATAGAAATTTGCTCCATAGGATTTTCCAGACTGTGATCTTTCAGAACACGATCACTAGGTCTTTCTTCCAAGGCTCCTCTGGGTGGGGTCAAACCATCAACCTTTTGTTTAGTAGTCATGTGCTTAACTGTTTGCACCTGTCGCCTGGATACTAACCAAAAGAGATACCTATGTCAGGCATAAAGAGTAAAATATTCAATGAGGAACAATCGCTGTCACCAGAAAGTTTATAACCTCATAAAGTAGGCTGACCCAACAATTAGTCATCTCAGTGAAGTACAGGACACTGCAGAATGTCAAGAAAGAGGCTAATTTCTCAGCCCAGGAAGACAGGCCAGGACAATGCCCTTGAGTTGAATTTTCAAGGGAGGGTAGGAGTTGTACATTTTCAGACAATAACTCATGCACAGACCCTGAGTAGTAAGCAGCCTGAGTTAGGAAATGCGTGTTCCTCCGAACTGTAAAGCAGCTGGGGGGAAGCTCACCAAATTATTTGGGACTTCATTTTTTATTTTATTTTTTTTTATTCCAAGAGGTGTAGGGCACCACTGAAAACTTAGATAGATGAGTGGCAGGGCCTGATGTGCATTTTAAAACATCACTGAAATGTAACTATTCCAACCTCAAGCCCAGAGACGGAGGTGTGAATTTGCCCTGTGGGTGTTACTGACAGAAAGATGAGTGGGGCAATAAGCATAAACCCTGCATTTTCAGAAAACATATAAATACTCGCTTGATGAAATTTTATACCAAAAAAAAAGAAGGATTGGACATTCTAACTTTTTCTCAAGCAAGTTGTGAAGCAGTTGCAAAAACAAACAAAACAAAACAAAATATAAAACAAGAACGACAGCAACAAAGCAATAACAACAAAAATACAAACAATATGACTTCTAATGAGTCACAAAGATAATGTGAGTCAGACTGCTCACTGCAGGTCATGCTGCATTTGGCCAGGGCTGCTCAGTTCCAGCCACTACACTGGCAAACTGCAGTCTCTTGCTTATATTTGTAATTTTAATACTCGGCATAATTTTAACACTCACTGAACTCTTTAAAAAAGAATTCAGTAAGAAATTGTTTAATCAAACTAATTAATTTAATAATTTGTAGGCCAATTCTTTCCCTTTGCCTCATATTTATCACCCAATTCTAAATGTTGCTATAGAAATGGCCTGGGCAGAGGCCTCTGATCTCCTCTAACTTCAGGAGGAGGAGAGAGAACCAAGATCAAAGAGGCTGATTACCATGAGGCAGACAGCAAACATACCTCCACTCCTCAGCCCTTTTTACTAATTCTGACACCATCTGTCCCTCCCACAGCACACTCTACTTCTCTGATGAGTTTGATAATTTGTTGCAATTTTGTTGTTGTTGTTAGCAAGCGAACCCATGCACAACAGAACGAAACACTGCCGGGTCCTGTGCTCGAGCTCATTGTTGCAGCCACTGTGTCAATCCACCTCGGTGAGGGTCTTCCTCCCTTCTGTTGACCCTGCACTTTGTCAAGCATGATGTCCCTCTCCAGGAACAAATGCCTCCTGACAACATGTTGCAATAGTCACACAGAACTCAGAGGTAACACTCACAAATATGGGGTTTAGTTCTGGTTCAGGAACACTCAGAATAGAGTTCTTCCATCAGGACAGCCTCTTCTCAGCAGAGCCTGAAACCATGCCTCTCCCTGGCCCTTCAGCCTCTGTCCTGCTCTAAAAAATGTTACAAAGCTCTTTTAGCTCTGCCAGTAAGTGCCCTGAGTCACCCCACTCCACCAGTAAACGCCCACCAGAAGGCCCTCAGCTCTAGCTCTCTGGGTAGGCAAACCTAGCTCTACCAAGTGGCCGGAGGTAACCTGCTCTTGCCCAAAAGCACTCAGCTTTCTCACTCTGTGGGCCAGGAAGCCCACCGTGCAGTCTCTTGCTGGTCTCTTCCTGGTCTTTTGCTGGTCTCCTGCAGTCTCCTGCCTCTGCTGCCATCATTTCTCTGCTGCCACTTCTCACCACCTTTGGCGTTACAGCTCTTCCTCTCACTTGGTCTCACGGTTTCAGGAGCTTCTCAACACAGGGATCCTGGATCCAAAGGACACGCTCCACTCTTTCCTCTTCTTTCTTGGTTGGGGTGAGAGCCTCCCTCTCCGTCTGTCTCTGGGATGGCTCATTTTAAGTCTAGCGGAATTGCAAAGTTGGCCAATCCCTTCTCCAGGGTTCCATGTTAACTTATTTGCATAGTTCCACTCAATCATTGTGTGTGAGTCACAAAGACTATGACTAGAAGGGCGATATTAAGCAATTCATTGCAGTGAGATTGCCCTCAAACCTAAGTGCCCTGAAAGAGAAATAAACTTTTGGATTTGCTATTTTAAAATGCTAAATTCATTCAAAGCAAGTAGTGTTTAAGGACTCTTCTTGAACTCATTCTATTTTAAAGGGCCTGTGCATTCACCTCTCCAATTGCAGGAGACAAATCTGTGAAAACAGAGACCCTTGCTTCCTTATTTTTCTGGCACCTTTGTCCTTCCTGACCATTTGCTTCTGGTTTTCCTTCCTCCCTCTTTTCTTCATATGACAGTTGCTTCCCAATTTTCAAAATCAGGTCAAATATTAACCCTTTACTGAGTCTTTCTTGACTTCTCTAGGAAAGTTACTTATTCCTTCTTCTATGTCCTCAAAACAGTTTCCACTTAGCACACTATATCACTTTTTAATGAGTCTATCCTTTCCATAAAATGGTGAGATCTTTAAGAGTAAATGCAGTACTTTATTGATTATTGTATATCCTCCTGCCAAGGCTTAACACAATGAAATAGCACAGATGCTCAATTAATATTCTTGAATACGATTGAATTTTTTCCTAGCCTAAATTTTATTACTTTTTTTTCAATTGTACCTGAATACATCCTTCTTCTCCCCTAGGCTTCTCAAGCTCAAAAAATCCAAAATAAACTTAACATCTCAAATTTAGTCTTCCCCCACCTCCCCTAACGTTGTTGAAAAACCCATTACTCCCACTCACCCAGAGAAATTCAGTTCAAGAAACATTTGTTTGCTCATTTTTTGTGTGAAAAGAGCTGTTACTGATGATGTTTCCTCTTTCTATGCATTAGCTTTTCTGAAGTCAACTGTATGTTTAGACTGAGTAAGGTCTTGCAAACATGGAACAATTTCCAGATTACTGGAAAGAACTCTGGACCCTACCTTTTTGCATCAAGTGTCTTTAATTCTCCAATTAGAGAATAATTGCACAGTCCTCTGATTGCACAGTGGTTAAGCGCTTGGCTACTAAATGAAATATCCACTGTTTGAACTCACCAACTGTTATGCAGGAGAAAGATGTGGCAGTTTGTTTCCATAAAGATTACAGCCTTGGAAACCCAATGGAGCAGTTCTACTCTGTCCTATAGGATCGGTATGAGTCAGAATCAACTTGACCGCAACGGGTTTGGTTTTACGTTTTGGTTCTAGGAGAAATACTTTTAAATGCACCATCCCTTGAAAGAATACAATACCTTATTAGGTCTTCTTAGTCACAGCTTCTATGGCATGAGAGATTTTGTCAGAAACCCCTGCTTTCTGCCATAAGTGTGAGCAGAAAGAGGGTCTGTGGCACCACACAGGGCAATTCTTGTCTCTCAAGAGGAAACAGGTGCTTCCTCAAAGAATGCTAGCCAATTTATTGGTAGCAGAATGAATTTAAGTATCAAATGGGAGAGGAGGGTGTAAAAGATGGTCTTTAAAGTCTCTTTTAACTCTGATAGTCTATGATTCCCAAAACTGGACATTCTAAGTTGCACTTATGTTCCGGAAGTAATGTTTCCACTAAACCAACTCTGATCTCAAAATTATATCCGTTTTCAGATTCCTTGCTATTGGTCTCACCTCTCAGATCCCCATGCACTACGGCTAGCATAGCCCCCAAATCACCTACCAATTACTGAACATCACTCTTTGCTCTTGCCTGGGTCAGTGCATCTGTGGGAGACTGAGACTGGATCTAAGAGAACTTCATCCTCTTCAGTAAGTTCTACCCCATGTGGCAGACACCCCAGAGTTAATCCTGACTGTTTCAGGCCACAGAAGGCACAGGCAAGGGAAAGACCCAGCCCCCGATGTGGGTAAGAGTCAGTCTCAGATTAGGCTCCTGGGAGGCCAAATCTGTCTTCTCCCAGGTGGGCTCGGAAAAGCCTTTCCCCAAACACTGTCATCTCATTGCTTAAAAGTCTAAATAAATTGTGTATCACTCCTCATCTTTTCAGCCAGTTGCTCTTCTTAATCGTGTGCCTGATCCAATCCATCATCACTCTTCCTTCCTTCCAACACTGTCTGATAGAGAGATTCCTATCCAGGAGAAAAAAAAAATAAAAATAAAAGGTTTTGGAGCCTAAAAAACTTAATTTGAATTCTAGACTTCAATAAAACACCCATTTATGGAGCATTTACTAGGTAACACACACCATTCTAAATACATTGCATTTATTAACTAATATGATCCTCACATTCACACTATGAATCTCATATTATTCTCATTTTACATTTGAGAAAACCAAGGCACAGAGAGTTTAATTATGAACCAAAGCACTTTGACCTCAGAGCATGTGCTCATCACTTCTAAGCTCCACTGACTCCAGAGTGTTGATAGTGGTTGTTGTTGTGTGCCATGGAGTCTGCATAATAGACCACGATGGCCCCATAGGGTTTCCTAGGCTGTAATCTTTGCAGCAAGTTTCAGAGTCTCTTCTGACATCCATTTTGGTCTTTTCTTTCTTTCCTGTCTTTTTGATGACCTTTTGTTTTCTTCATGTTTGATGTCCTTGATGTCATCCCACAATTCTTCTAGTCTTTGATTATTAATGTTCAATGTGTCAAATCTATTCTTGAAATGGTCTCTAAATTCAGTTAGGATATACACAAGGTCATACTTTGGTTCTCGTGGACTTATTTTTATTTTCTTCTGATTCAGCTTGAACTTTCATATGAGCAATTGATAGTCTGTTGCACAGTCAGCCCCTGGTTTTGTTCTGACTGATGATATTGAGCTTCTCCATCATCTCTTTCCACTGATGTAGTTGAGTTGATTCTTGTGTATTCCATCCAGTGAGGTCCATGTGTATACTTGCCGTTTATGTTGTTGAGAAAATGTATTTGCAATGAATAAGTTGTTAGTCTCACAATATTCTAGCACGCAATCGTCAGCATCTTTTCTATCACCAAGGCCATCTTTTCCAACTACTGTTTCTTCTTCTTTGTTTCCAACTTTCACATTCCAATCACAATCAATGCATCTTGATTGTATATCAATTTCAGCCTGCAAAGGTTGGTAAAAATCTTCAATTTCTTCATCTTTGGCATTACTGGCTGGTGTGTAAATGTGAGTAATAAACATATATGGGCTCTTGAAAGTAGAGCAGCTAAAGAAAATGAAAGAAATGATGAAGTAAAAGAGCTGAACAGAAGATTTGAAAGGGCAATTTGACAAGACAAAGTATTACAATGAAATGTGCAAAAAGACCTGCAGTTAGAAAACAAAAAAGGGAAGAACACTCTTGGCATTTCTCAAGGTGCAAGAACTGAAGAAAAATTCAAGTTTCTAGTTGCAGTATTGAAGGGTTCTATGGCCGAAATATTGAACAATGCAGGAAGCATCAAAAGAAGATGGAATTCACAGAATCATTGTACCAAAAATAATTGAACAACATTCAACCATTTCAGGAGGTAGCATACGATCAAGAACTGATGATACTGGAGGAAGAAGTTCAAGCTACACTGAAGGTATTGGCAAAAAACAAGTTGCCACGAATTGATGGAATAACAACTGAGATGTTTCAACAAATGGATGCAGCCCTGAAGGTTCTCACTCATCTATGCCAAGAAATTTGGAGACAGCTTGTAAAAACGGCATTGGGACAGTGTCTGACTGCCTCTAACTTCACAAGGGGGAAGGAGAACCAAGACTAACAGCCCAAGACTTATTCCTATGAGGTGTAGGTCAAACATGCCCCCCCACTCAGCCATCTTTACCAATTCTGACACCAACCATTCCTTCCAGAGCACTCTCTACTTCTCTGCTGGGTTAAATAATTCATTGCAATGGCCGTACATAACTCACAGACCATTTTCACAATTGTGGGGTTTATGAGGGATGTTACATTTTACAATTCAGGCTCAGGAACACTCAGAGATACAGTTCTTCCATCAGGATAGCCACTTCCCAGCCATACTTGCAGGCATGCCTATTCCTGACCCAAAGACACTCAACTCTCTCGATCAGTGAGTGGGGAAGCTTACTGTGATGTCTCCTGCTGGTCTGTCTTGCTGCTTTCTCCCTCCTTCCTGGTAGTGGACTATTCTCTCTATCACCCCTGGGGTGGTTTATCTCAGGCCCAGTGGGATGGCAAACCTGGCCAATCCCTTTGGTGGGCCACAATTACCCTATCACACAGTGGGAGTTACAAGACCATGGCTAGAAAGGCCACACAAAAATGATCCATCACACCACACAGCTACTTGGACAACCGACTGGAAGAGAACCATATTTGTGCCCATTCCAAAGAAAGGTGATTCAACACAATGTGAAAATTATTGAACAATATTGTTAATAATACGTGCAAGTAAAATTTTGTTAAAGATAATTCAAAAGTGGTTGCAGCAGTACGTTGACAGGCAACTGCCAAAAATTCAAGCCAGATTCAGAAGAGGACGTGAAATGAGGGATATCACTGCTGACATGAGATGGAACTTGGCTGAAAGCAGAGAATACCAGAAGGATGTTTACCTGTGTTTTATTGATGATGCAAAGGCATTCGACTCTATGGATCATAACAAATTATGGATAACATTGTAAAGAATGGGAATTCCAGAACACCGAATTGTGCTCATGAGGAACCTATACATAGACCAAGAGGCAGTCATTTGAACAGAACAAGGGGATACTGTACGGTTTAAAATCAGGAAAGGTGTGCATCAGGGTTGCATCCTTTTACCAAACTTATTCAGTCTGTACGCTGAGCAAACAATCTGAGAAGCTGGGCTATATGAAGAAGAACATGGCATCAGGATTGGAGAAAGACTCGTTAACAACCTGTGATATGCAGACGACATAAGCACTTACTGAAGATCAAAGACTATAACCTTCAGTACGGATTACACCCCAACATAAAGAAAACAAAAATCCTCACAACTGGACCAATAAGCAACATCATGATAAATAGAGAAAATATTGAAGTTGTCAAGGATTTCATTTTACTTGGATCCACAATGAACCCCCATGGAAGCAGCAGCCAAGAAATGAAATGACATTTTGGAGCAAATCTGCTGCAAAAGACATCTTTAAAATGTTAAAAAGCAAAGGTGTCACTTAGAAGACTAAGGTGGCCTGACCCAAGCCATAATATTTTCAATCATCTCATATGCATGTGAAAGCTGAACAGTGAATAAGGAAGACTGAAAAATAATTGATTTATGATTTGGCAAAAGAATATTGGATATACTATGGACTGCCAGAAGAAGAAACAAATCTGTCTTGGAAGAAGTACAGCCAGAATTCTCCTTACTTAGTCTTAAGTACTTTGAACATGTTATCAGGAGGGACTAGTCTCTAGAGAAGGACATGATGCTTGGTGAAGTAGAGGGTCATCAAAAAGAGGAAGACCTTTAAGGAGATGGATTGACACAGTGGCTCCAAAGATGGACTCAAGCATAGCAATGATTGTGAGGATGGTGCAGGACTGGGCAGTGTTTCATTCTGTTGTACATAGGGTTACTATGCATTATAACCGGCTTGAAGGCACCCAATAACAACAATCTTTGTGGAAGCAGATAGCCAGGTCTTTCCCCCTATGGAGCTGCTGGTGGGTTCAAACCACCGACCTTTCACTTAGTAGCCAAGTGCTTAATCATTGTGCCACCAGGGCTCTCAACCAAGGTCACATAGTCATGAAGTGGCACTTGCCTCAAGGCCTACGCTCTTGAACATCACTCATTATCTATGTGCCCTTTGGGAGTCATTTTGCCTATTAGAATCTAAACGATCTCACTGTGTGTTGTGAGGATTAAATGAGATAAAAATACAAAAAAGCTAAAGGTATAAATACTAGTTCAAAATGTTAGTCTGCATATCCTGCTCCACATAGTAGGTGTAGAATAGATGTATGTTTATTAAACACTCTCCAAATAACTCTGCAAAATTGCCTAATTACTTAAAATCTCACAGCCTTATTTTCTTCACCTTTAAAAAAGACATGGAGTTCCCAGGTGACACAAATATTTAAGCTCTTGGCTACTAACAGAAATATTGTTGGTTCAAACCCACCCAGAGGTGCTTTGAAAGAAAGGCCTGGTGATGTGCTTCTGAACGGTCACAGACTCAAATACCCAATGGAGCAGCTCTACTCTGCACGCATGGAGTTGCCATGAGTAAGAACTGACTCAATGGCATCTGGTAGTAAAGAGGGCATATCTGGTTGATTTGACAAGCAAGGAGCCCTGGTGGCACAGAGGTTGAGAGCTTTGACTCCTAATCAAATGGTCAGTGGTTCTATTCTACTAGTTGCTTGTTGGAAACACTATGGGGCAGTTCTACTTTTTCATATAGGGTTGCTATGAGTTGGAATTGACTCGACAGCAACGGGTTTGGTTTTAGGTTTTTGAGAGTCAAACAAAATATATCATTGCCTTCCAGAACAGGAATGCATCTATTGTTCATTGGTCTTAACTAACATATTGCAATGAGAGAGATCACACGCCACGGGAAGTATGGAGCCTCTCAGTAAAAGGGTGTTAGAAAGGAATTATTATAGGATTGAGGCTCACATTAGGTGACTTAGGGGTGCTTTCAAGGAAGTAGGGCTTTTTCTGGATTGGATGCTAACAGTTACTGGGGATAAGTCTATGTTTGGGTATCTTAATGTATCTTATCTAGAAGGAACTAAAGCTATAATTGACAAAGAAGTAGCAGTCACTCATATCAGCCAGAAGAGGGGGGTGTTTGGTTTTCTTCTGGTTTGTACAATAATGCTGTTTTTGCATGTGCTTAGACATAATTATTAAATTGTCTTTTTTTTTTTAAATCTTACATCATCATGATCACAGAGTGAACATGTCTGATGTTAGTATTTGTGAGATTGTTTATATTCATCAGGAGAACAACTTGGGTTTTGAATGCCTTCTTCATTCTCAGACAAAATGCTTAAAGGACAAATACATAAAGGGCCAAATCTAAAATTCATTTTTTGTCTCACAGTTTTGGAGGCCAGAAGTTTGAATTCAGGGTGTCGGCAGGGCCATGCTCTCTCTGAATGTTTTAGGGGAAGATTCTTTCTTACCTCTCTCAGCTCTGGTAGCCCTGGAAATGCCTGGACATGGAGAGGCAGCATAACTTCAATCTCTGCTTCCATCCTCACATGGTGTTCTTCCTTCTGTGTGTGTTTGTGTCTCTTCCGTGATTAAGTGCTCAGCTACTATCTGGAAGGCTGGTGGTTTGAACCCACCAGCTGCTCCATGGGAGAAAGATGTGGCAGTCTGCTTCCGTAATGGTTTACAGGCTTGGAAACCCTATGGGGGCAGCTCTGCTCTATCCTGTAAAGTTGCTGTGAGTTGGAATTGATTCAATGACAATGGGTTGGGTTCATACAGGATTAGGACTCAACCTATTCTCCTATGACCTCATCTTAATTTAGCTGGTAGTATCTTCCAAGGGCCTACTTCCAAACAAGGTCATATTCACTGGTAGGTGCCTGAGGTTAAAACTTCAACATATCTTTTTGTAGGACACAAGTCAATCCATAACTGTAGGTGATGCATAAACATTTTCTCTCCTTGCCAGCTACTGTATTGTTTTCCTTTTTAGAGTTTCCAACAATAATTGACACTTTTCCCATTAAGGACTTCATTGTGCCCGATCTCCCAACTCTTATTCTGTTCATTGCATCCTGTTTATTCCTTTTACAGAACCTATTACAAATTTTAATTATGTATATATGTGTTTATTTCTCTTTTTTCACCAATCAACTATTAGGGCAGTGAAGACAAGGATCAAGTTTTTTCAAAACTATCATTCAGTGCCTAGTATATTTCCTTGCACAAAGTACATGTTCAAAAATTATTTTTTGAATGAATTAAGAAAAGGCTTCACTCTGCTAACTCAGAACTGAAACTACTCCCGAAGCCCACTTTTCAGGCGAAGATTAAACAGGCCTTTAAAAACAAACAATAACACACGTGAAGAATGTGTTTCTTGGTTCAACCAAATATATGAGACCAAACAGGTAACTCCTGCCCAAAAACAAGATGAAAAGGCAGGAAGGGACAGAAAATGGACCAATGGGCAAAGGGAACCCAGGGACGAAAGGGAGAGCCTGCTGTCACGTTGTGGGGATTGCAACCAATGTTGCAAAACAGTATGTATATAAGTTTTTGAATGAGAAATTAACTTGAGCTATAAACTTTCACCTAAAGCACAATAATATTAAATAAATAAGAAAAAGTTTCTCTGATATCCCTTTCCCCCACAAACACACATATGTACACAGCATTTGCAATCAGAATAGGCTAGATTCTTCTGTTATTTGTTTGCACAGCATTCAGCATTTCTGAATTTGTCACATATCTAATAACTTATCCAGCATATTTCAAACTAGATTGTAAGCTTTATGATTGCAGGATTCATATTTGTCTCTTCAGTGTTACAGCCCTATTGCCGAACACAGTAGAAACCATTCAATACACTCAATTGGAAACCAACATGATAACAATATGCGACCACTTAGTAATTTGTCCTGAGAATACAAAGATTATAATTTAATCAGTACAAAGTTTATCAACCTATACATTATAGGATACCATTTCGGTACTTTAGGGTAAAAAAAAAAAAAAAAATCCATTGCAGTGGAGTTGATTCTGACTAACACCGACCCTATAGGACAGAGTAGAACTGCCCCACAGGGTTTTCAAGGAGTGGTTGGTGGATTCAAACTAGAGACATTTTGGTTCGTAGCCAAGCCCTTAACCATTGCACCACCAGGGCTGCATTTTAGAATAAAAACCAAAACCAAAATCAAACCCGATGCTGTGGAGTCAATTACAACTCATAGTGACCCTATAGGACAAAGTAGAACTGCCTCATAGAGTTTCCAAGGACTGCCTGGTGGATTTGAATTAGGGTAGAGGCCGGCAAATATTTTCTTAAAGGGCCAGAAAACAAATATTTCAGGTATTGTGATTCTCACATTCTCTGTCATACTCAACTCTGCCATCGTAGGGCAAAATCAGCCATAAACAGTATGTAAATGATTGAACGTGGCTGTATTCCACTAAAACTTTATTAAAACAAGTCACATGTCTAATTTGGCCCCTGTGCCAACCTAGCCCCCCAGATTGCAATTTGGCAAACTCAACCCTCTCTCCCTCCCTGCCTTCCCCCCTCCATAGACACATAAAACAGTTGCTGAAGAGTGGAGTCTGACTCATGACATCCCCATATGTGTCAGACTCATAGGGTTTTCAGTGGCTAATTTTTTGGAGGTAGATTAAAAAAAAAAAAAAAAGTTTTTTTTTTTTTTTTTAGATTGCCAGGACTTTCTTTCAAAAAGTTCTCTGGGGGGGGGGGCTAAGATGGCTGACTACGTAGAAGCTACCTCGAATCCCTCTTGCAAAAAAGACTCGGAAAAACAAGTAACTCGATCACATACATGACAAACTATGAACCATGACCATCAAATACAGATCTAAAGAGTTGACCTGAGTGACAGAGACTCAGACAGTGCAAGCAGGCTGCACATTGACGCGGCTAACAAGAGAACAAGCAATCGTGAGGAAGCAGCGACTGTTTTCAGAACCTGGAGCCAGCGTCCGAGTCAGAAAACCTTGGGGCCAGGCTTTGGACTGGGCACAGGGGAGTTGAGTACGGCATTCTCAGACGGCGCAAACGCAGGACGCAGCCCTAGCCCCCAGAAGTGACCTCTGGGGAAAGCCAGCCAGCACACGCAGGCAGCGCAGCGATGCAGCTGACAAGAGGAAAAGTCACTGGGAAGCAGCAACTGGTTTTGGAGCCTGGAGCGTGGCATCCCAGCCAGAGAACCTTGGTGCTGGGCTTTGAACTGGGAACGGAGGAACTGACCGTGGCTTCTGAGACAGCACAAGCACAGGATGCAGGCCTGACCCTTGGGGGCAATCTAGACCCAGCCAACACACACGGGCTACACGCCCCTCAGGAATCTCAGATAAAATAGTCATCACCAAGCAAGATAAGTAACTTTGTCTATACTCCTGGGTGCTACTCTCTCCTATCTATCTGATCCCTCCCTTCCCCTTCCCAGGGGGCTTCATTAACATTGGAATTTCCTGGGCCAGGGAGAGAAGTGCTCTGCAGTTTTTCTTTGTTTTTGTCTTTTCCTAACCCATTCTCCTGGCCTGAGAGAAGCAGATACAAAAAACCCAAAGACCAAAAATCTTTCCCTGACTTCCCAAAATTGGACTAAAAATACAGAAGCAGATCCAGCTAAGCATATGAGATCCACAGTCTTGGACTTTCATCCCTACAGGGAACAAGGTGGCTATTAAAATGCAAAGGCCATTCTGATAGTGATCTGACAGTAATTGCTTTAGTGGATTACAGGAAAGACAAGTTTCCCAGGTCTGATATCTCTACCTATTAAACAGAGCCCTCACTGACCCACAATGGGGAACTGAGGGCTGAAGCTCCACCCAAACCACACAGCCTCCTGCCATAGTGGTCTAAGGATAGTGACACCCACCAATCTATAGAGGTACATGCATTGGGTGCCTAAGGTACAGCTGCAGAGCCCATCTACCAAAGTGCTTTAGGAATAGAGACATAACTACCTCACTGGCACTTGGGGGAAGCCTGTCAGCATCCTGACCCCCCTGGAGTGTGACCCCCTGCTGCTACTAGAATCTGGTGCACACAACCATCACCACTACTCCTCTAAGTGAATAGGTGACAGTCTACACCACACACTTGGTAACTGAAAATCAGATTCTACTCAAGAATAGTGAATAGACTCTTAGGCTTATATATCTGGCAACAGCCCAAACCAGCTGGTAGTGGGACATAAGTGATTCAAAGGCTACAACAATCAAGACAGAGCAATCTAGTACCCATCAACGTATATTGAAAGAAAACAAAACAAGACAAGACTCAGTGAACAAATACAAAATAAATCATTACAATATCTTATAGATGGCTCAGAGACAGCAGTCATTATCAAACCACATAAAGAAGCAGACCATGATTCCTTCTACAACTCCCCAAATTAAAGAATCAAAATCTTTCCCAAATGAAGATACAATCCTGGAATTGCCAGATGCAGAATCTAAAAAACTAATTTACAGAATGCTTCAAGACGTCAGGGATGACCTCAAAAATCAAATGAGGCAATCTACAGAAAAAGCCAAGGAACACACTGATAAAGCAGTTGAGAAATCAAAAAGATTATTCAAGAACATAGTGGAAAAATTAATAAGCTTCAAGAATCCATAGAGAGACAGCATTCAGAAATCCAAAAGATTAACAGTAAAATTACAGAATTAGACAACACAATAGGAAGTCAGAGGAGCAGACTCGAGCAATTGGAATGCACAGTGGGGGATCTGGAGGACAAGGGAATTGACACCAATATAGCTGAAAAAAATCAGATATAAGAATTAAAAAAAATGAAGAAACCCTAAGAATCATGTGGGACTCTATCAAGAAGAATACCTTCCGTGTGATTGGAGTCCCAGAACAGGGAGGGATAACAGAAAATACAGAGAGAATAGTTGAAGATCTGTTGGCAGAAAACTTCCCTGACATCATGAAAAACGAAAGCATATCTATCCAAGATGCTCATCGAACCCCATATAAGATTTATCCAAAAAGAAAAACACCAAGAGACATTATCGTCAAACTTGCCAAAACCAAAGATAAGGAGAAAATTTGAAAAGCAGCCAGGGAGAAAAGAAAGGTCTCCTACAAAGGAGAATCAATAAGTTCAGACTACTCAGCAGAAACCATGCAGTCAAGAAGGCAATGGGATGACATATATAGGGCACTGAAAGAGAAAAACTGCCAGCCAAGGATCATATATCCAGCAAAACTCTCTCTCAAATATGAAGGTAAAATTAAAACATTTACAGATAAACACAAGCTTAGAGAATGTGCAAAAACCAAACCAAAGCTACAAGAAATACTAAAGGAAATTGGTCAGAAAATCAATAATATCAGACACCAACAAAACACAAGGTCACAGAACAGAATATCCTGATATCAACTCAAATAGGGAAATCACAAAAACAAATTAAGATTAATTTTAAAAAGAAAAAAATAGAACAGGGAATCATTGAAGTCATTACATAAAAGATCACAATAACCAAAAAGAGGGACTAAATACAGGAGGCATAGAACTGCCATATGGAGAGCAAAACAAGGTGATATAGGACGATACAAGTTAGGTTTTTACTTAGAAAAATAGGGGTAAATATTAAGGTAACCACAAAGAGGTCTAACAATTCTATAACTCAAAATAAAAACCAAGAAAAACATAGCGACTCAGTAAACATAAATTCAAATACTATGAAAATGAGGAACACACAATTTACAAAGAAAAACGTCTCAGCACAAAAAAGTAACTGAAAAAATGAAATTGTCAACAACACACACAAAAAGGCATCACAATGACAGCACTAGACACGTACTTATCTATAATTACGCTGAATGTAGATGGACTAAATGCAGCAATAAAGAGACAGAGTCTCAGACTAGATAAAGAAACACGATCCATCTATATGCTGCCTACAAGAGACACACCTTAGACTTACAGACACAAACTAAAACTCAAAGGATGGAAAAAAATATATCAAGCAAACAACAAGCAAAAAAGAGCAGGAGTAGCAATATTAATTTCTGACAAAATAGACTTTAAAGTTAAATCCACCACAAAAGATAAAGAAGGACACCAAATAATGATTAAAGGGACAACAGACCAGGAAGATATAACCATATGAAATATTTATGCACCCAATGACAGGGCTGCAAGTTAATAAAGCAAACTTTAACAGAACTGAAAAGTGAGATAGACACCTCCACAATTATACTAGGAGATTCATCACACCACTTTCAGAGAAGGATAGGACTACCAGTAAGAAGCTCAATAGAGACACGGAAGACCTAATTGCTACAGTCAACCAACTTGACCTCATGGACTTATAAAGAACACTCCACCCAAAAGCTGCAAAGTACACTTTTTTTTCTAGTGCACACATAACATTCTCTAGAATAGATCACATATTAGGTCATAAAACAAACCTTTGCAGAATCCAAAACATCTAAATATTACAAAGCATCTTCTCAGACCACAAGGCCGTAAAAGTGGAAATCAATAACAGAAAAATCAAGGAAAAGAAATCAAATACATGGAAACTGAACAACACCGTGCTGAAAAAAAGACTGGGTTATAGAAGACATTAAGGAGGGAATAAAGAAATTCATAGAATGCAACGAGAATGAAAACACTTCCTATCAAAACCTCTGGGACACAGCAAAAGCAGTGCTCAGAGGTCAATTTATATCGATAAATGCACACATACATAAAGAAGAAAGAGCCAAAATCAGAGAACTGTCCCTACAACTTGAACAAATAGAAAGTGAGCAACAAAAGAATCCATCAGGCTCCAGAAGAAAACAAATAATAAAAATTAGAGCTGAACTAAATGAATTAGAGAACAGAAAAATAATTGAAAGAATTAACAAAGCCGAAAGCTGGTTCTTTGGAAAAATTACCAAAATTAATAAACCATTGGCCAGACTGACAAAAGAAATACAGGAAAGGAAACAAACAACCCGAATAAGAAATGAGATGGGCCATATCACAACAGACCCAACTGAAATTAAAAGAATCATATCAGATTATCATGAAAAATTGTACTCTAACAAATTTGCAAACCTAGAAGAAATGGATGAATTCCTAGAAACACACTATCTGCCTAAACTAACACAAACAGAGGCAGAACAACTAAATAGACCCATAACAAAAGAAGAGATTGAAAAGGTAATCAAAAAACTCCCAACAAAAAAAAAGCCCTGGTCCGGAAGGTTTCACTGCAGAGTTCTACCAAACTTTCAGAGAAGAGTTAACACCACTACTACTGAAGGTATTTCAAAGCATAGAAAATGACGGAATACTACCAAACTCATTCTATGAAGCCACCATATCCCTGATACCAAAACCAGGTAAAGACACCACAAAAAAAAGAAAATTACAGACCTATATCCCTCATGAACATAGTTGCAAAAATCCTCAACAAAATTCTAGCCAATACAATTGAACAACACATCAAAAAAATAATCCACCACGATCAAGTGGGATTTATACCAGGTATGCAAGGTTGGTTTAATATTAGAAAAACCATTAATGTAATCCACCATATAAATAAAACAAAGGACAAAAACCACATGATCTTATCAATCGATGCAGAAAAGGCATTTGGCAAAGTCCAACACCCATTCATGATAAAAACTCTCAGCAAAATAGGAATTGAAGGAAAATTCCTCAACATAAGAAAGGAAAAATTTTTTTTTTTTTTTAATACAAAGCCAACAGCCAACATAACTCTAAATGGAGGGAGCCTGAAAGCATTTCCCTTGAAAACAGTAACCAGACAAGGATGCCCTTTATCACTGCTCTTATTCAACATTGTGCTAGAGGTCCTAGCCAGAGTAATTAGGCTAGACAAAGAAATACGGGGCATCCGGATTGGCAAGGAAGAAGTAAAATTATCTCCATTTGCAGATGACACGATCTTATACACAGAAAACCCTAAGGAATCCTCCAGAAAACTACTGAAACTGAGAAAAGAGTTTGGCAGAGTCTCAGGTTACAAGATAAACATAGAAAAATCACTTGGATTCCTCTACATCAACAAAAAGAACATCGAAGACGAAATCACCAAATCAATACCATTCACAGTACCCCAAGAAGATAAAAACACTTAGGAATAAACCTTACCAAAGATGTAAAAGACCTATACAAAGAAAACTACAAAGTACTAGTGCAAGAAACTAAAAGGGACCTACTTAAGTGGAAAAACATACCTTGCTCATGGATAGGAAGACTTAACATAGTGAGAATGTCTATTCTACCAAAAGCCATCTATACATACAATGCACTTCTGATCCAAATTCCAATGACATTTTTTAATGTGATGGAGAAACAAATCACCAACTTCATATGGAAGGGAAAGAAGCCCTGGATAAGTAAAGCATTACTGAAAAAGAAGAAGAAAGTGGGAGGCCTCACTCTTCCTGGTTTTAGCACATATTATACAGCCACAGTAGTCAAAACAGCCTGGTACTGGTACCACAACAGGCACATAGACACATAGACCAATGGAACAGAATTGAGAACCCAGATATAAATCCATCCACATATGAGCAGCTGATATTTGACAAATACCCAGTGTCTGTTAATTGGGGAAAAGATAGTCTTTTTAACTAATGGTGCTGGCATAACTGGATATCCATTTGCAAAAAAATGAAACAGGACCCATACTTCACATCATGCACAAAAATTAACTCCAAGTGGATCAAAGACCTAAACATAAAGACTAAAACGATAAAGATCATGGAAGAAAAAATGGGCACAACATTAGGAGCCCTAATACAAGGCATAAACAGAATACAAAACATTACTAAAAATGATGAAGAGAAACCAGATAACTGGGAGCTCCTAAATATCAAATCCCTATGCTCATCTAAAGACTTCACCAAAAGAGTAAAAAGACCACCTACAGATTGGGAAAAAATCTTCAGCTATGACATCTCCAACCAGTGGCTGATCTCTAAAATCTATATGATTCTGTTAAAACTCAACCACAAAAAGACAAACAACCCAATCAAAAAGTGGGCAAAGGATATGAACATGCACTTCACTAAAGAAGATATTCAGGCAGCTAACAGATACATGAGAAAATGCTCTCGATCATTAGCCATTAGAGAAATGCAAATTAAAACTACGATGAGATTCCATCTCACTCCAACAAGGCTGGCATTAATCCAAAAAACACAAAATAATAAATGTTGGAGAGGCTGGAGAGAGATTGGAACTCTTATACACTGCTGGTGAGAATGTAAAATGGTACAACCGCTTTGGAAATCTTTCTGGCGTGTTCTTAAAAAGTTAGAAATAGAACTACCATACAACCCAGAAATCCCACTCCTCGGAATATACCCTAGAGAAATAAGAGCCTTTACACGAACAGATATATGCACACCCATGTTTATTGCAGCTCTGTTTACGATAGCAAAAAGCTGGAAGCAACCAAGGTGTCCATCAACAGCTGAATGGTTAAATAAATTGTGGTATATTCACACAATGGAATACTACACATCGATAAAGAACCGTGACGAATCTGTGAAACATTTCATAACATGGAGGAACCTGGATGACATTATGCTGATTGAAATGAGTCAGAGGCAAAAGGACAAATATTGTATAAGACCACTATTATAAGATCTTGAGAAATAGGATAGACTGAGAAGAACACATTCTTTCGTAGTTACGAGAGTGGGGAGGGAGGGAGGGAGGGAGAGGGTTATTTACTGATTAGTTAGGAGATAAGAACTACTTTAGGTGAAGGGAAGGACAATACTCAATACACGGAAGGTCAGCTCAACTGGACTGGACCAAAAGCAAAGAAATTTCTGGGATAAACTGAATGCTTCGAAGATCAGCGGAGCAAGGGTGGGGGTTTGGGGACCACGGCTTAAGGGGACTTCTAAGTCAATTGGGAAAATAAATTCTATTATGAAAACATTCTGCATCCCACTTTGAAATGTGGCGTCTGGGGTCTTAAATGCTAACAAGCGACCATCTAAGATGCATCAGTTGGTCTCAACCCACCTGGATCAAAGGAGATGAAGAACACCAGGGTCACACGATAACTATGAGCCCAAGAGACAGAAAGGGCCACATGAACTAGAGACTTATATCATCCTGAGACCAGAAGAACTAGATGGTGCCCGGCCACAACCAATGACTGCCCTGACAGGGAGCATAACAGAGAACCCCTGAGGGAGCAGGAGAACAGTGGGATGCAGACCCCAAATTCTCATAAAAAGACCAGACTTAATGGTCTGACTGAGACTAGAAGAATCCCAGCGGTCATGGTCCCAAAACTTTCTGTTGGCCCAGGACAGGAACCATTCCCAAAGACAACTCATCCAACATGGAAGGGACCGGACAATGGGTTGGCGAGAGATGCTGATGAAGAGTGAGCTACTTGCATCAGGTGGACACTTGAGACTGTGTTGGCATCTCCTGTCTGGAGGGGAGATGGGAGGGTAGAGAGTGTTAGAAATTGGCAAAACGGTCACGAAAGGAGAGATTGGAAGGAGGGAGCAGGCTGACTCATTAGGGGGAGAGTAAATGGGAGTATGTAGTAAGGTGTATATAAGCTTATATGTGACAGACTGACTTGATTTGTAAACTTTCAATTAAAGGAGAATAAAAATTATTTTTCCAAAAAAAAAGTTCTGGGTGGACTCGAAACTCCAAACTTTTGATTAGCAGCCTATCTATTTAATTATTTGCATCACACAGAGACTTTCTTTCCTTGCGCATGGGTGCAGCTACTTGCACACATTTTATTTTGAATAAAAGTTATCAGACGCTAGCAACTTGACTGCTCCCATTTGTTATGATGCTTGAAAAGCTATCTCTTTCTATCCCAGAAAACACTGATCCAGCCAAAAAGGGTAAATGTCTTTAAAGCAAATAGATGTTCTCCTGCAAGATTTCTCTTATTTGGGCTTCAATGTCCTTTACAAATACAGACTCTTAGAGCCCATATCCACCATGAACCCTGTCTTGGACTTGCAGGCAATGTCTTTTTAAGGCTAGTTTGGCTGGGCTATGGCAGAGATAACTCCAGGCAAACTCCTGGTGAGGACAGTGGTTACAGTGGAAACATTGCATAAGCCCCTTTTTGAGAAAGGAAAATATGAAATCACAAAAATAACCGTCCTATTAAGGAGGAAATAAGCTATAACTAAAAGGATGCTGTAAAGCATATGACTTACACCTGGAAGTTTGTTTAGAAACTTTTGTTGTGAGTCTCTTGATTACTGTTGATAAGAGAAACTAAAGGATATAATTATGTACAAGCCAGGGCGGTAGATAAATATGCATACTAAACAAAGTGTAACAAAGTTCTTAGGTAAGATTAACATTAACTGCACTGCAGTCTATTGTAAGCCTAAATCTCATCCATTGTGTTTCTATGCATTCAAGGAAAGAAACAAAGGCTGTATTGGTGTTAATTTTTATTATGCATGTAGACCGCAAACCGTCATGTTTGATATGATTCCTAACCATTATTTGGCAGATTCTAGGGAGTCATAAAGCCTGTTCAGTATGAAAGATTAAGAATGATTCACAAATGGTATTTGTGTTTAATCATTTCAGATGTATCTGAATCTGGTATTTTCCCACCAAAAAAGTAGATAGGTAGGTAGGTAGACAGGTAGGTAGATAGATAGATAGATAGATATAGGTAGATGATGATGATAGATAGATTAGATAGATAGATAGATGATAGATAGATAGGTAGGTAGATAGATAGATGATAGATAGATAGATAGATAGATAGATAGATAGATAGATAGATAGATAGATAGATAGATAGATAGATAGATTAGATGATAGATAGACAGATAGACAGATAGATAGACAGATAGATAGATAGATAGATAGACAGACAGACAGACAGACAGACAGACAGACAGACAGATAGATAGATAGATAGATAGATAGATAGATGATAGATAGATAGATTAGATGATAGATAGATAGATAGATAGATAGATAGATAGATAGATAGATAGATAGATAGATAGATAGATAGATAGATAGATAGATAGATAGATAGATAGATAGGTAGGTAGGTAGGTAGGTAGGTAGGTAGGTAGGTAGGTAGGTAGGTAGGTAGGTAGATAGATAGATGATAGATAAGGCTCAGCCTTTATTTTCAAAATATATATGTCATTCTTGTTGTTAGATGCCATTGGACTTTGTTGAATGTTTTTTCTGCATCAATTGAGATTATCGCGTGATTCTTTCCTTTTATTTATGTGGTGGATTATGTTGATTGCTTTTCTGATATTGAACCATCCTTGCGTACCTGGTATGAATCCTACTTGGTCGTGTTGTGTTCTTTTTTTGATATGATGCTGATTCTATTGGCTAGAATTTTGTTGAGAATTTTTGCATCTATATTCATGAGAATACTGGTCTGTAATTTTCTTTTTTGGTGGTGTCTTTGCCTGGTTTTTTTATCAGGGTTATGCTGGCTTCATAGAATGATTTCGACAGTATCGCTTCCTTTTGTATGTTCTGAAATACTTTGAGTAGTACTGGTGTAAGCTCTTCTCTGAATGTTTGGTAGAATTCTCCAGTGAAGCCCTGTGGGCCACGGCTTCTTTTTTGTTGGGAGTTTTCAGTCTCTTCTCTTGATATGGGTCTGTTCAGATTTTCCACATCATTTTGTGTTAGCTCGAGTATGTAGTGTGTTTCTAGAAATTTATTCATTTCCTCTAGGTTTTCAAATTTGTTATAGTTTTTCATAATGCTCTGTTATGATCTTTTTTGTTTCAGTTGGGTCTGTTGTAATATTCCCTATTTCATTTCTTATTTGGGTTATTTGCATCCTCTTCTGTTTTTCTTTTGTCATATTGGCCAGTGATTTGTCTATTTTGATGATCCTTTCAAAGAGCCAACTTTTGGTTTTGTTGATTCTATTGTTTTTCTATTCTATATTTAATTTATTTCTGCTCTGATTTTTATTTCCTTTCTTCTAATGACTGTGGGGGATACCACCAGTGTGGTTGCTGGTCTGGGGAGCTGTTCCCTAGTTGAGTGGTGCTTCATAGCCTTTCAAGAAGAAGCAAAGGTGTAACACAGAGCCAGGTGTTTGAGAGAAAGGAGGGGGAGGTAGTGAGATGCATGGATAAAAACAAAAGAAATGGAAAAAAAGCAACATCAGCAACAAATGAATGGCACTCTGGGAGCCAGCCAGTGTGGGTGAGGTGTAGCCAAGCAATGAGAGGCTGAAGCCAGTACCTCTTGGCCAAGAGACTGTGGCTGGCAGGAAACAGAGGAGGCTCAGCAGCAGGGGGGAGGAGAAAGGGGGGTGGGAAAGCATATATCACTGGTTACCAGGTGCTCTGTCTCCTTCTAGAAGCTCCTATAAACTGCTTTCCCATACTTCCTGTCTGCAGGGTGAATTCAAACAGCAAGGACCCTGCACTTTTCAGCTGGCTGAGCAACTGCAGCCAGCTATGCAGCAAGGGTGGTTGAGAAAGGGGGAGAGAAGGGGGGCGGGTGGGAAAGTGTATATCAGTGGTTACTGGATATTCCGTCTCCTGCTGGGGGCTCTGCGAAGCTGCTTTCCCATACTCCCTGTCCGCTGATCTCCAACAGGAATCCAAGATGGCAAATCCGTGTTGTGTTAGCTGATAGGGGACGTCTGTACCCGTTTCTCGTTGCTCTCTTTCCTCTGTCAGTTTCTTGTTCATTCAGTGCTTGGCTGAGTTCTTTAACTCTTCGTTTGATGGTTAGGGTTCAAGAGTTAACATTTGTCTCTGCTTTACTTAGTTTTTTGGGTCTTTGCTATGGAGGGATGGTGTGGTGCTTCCATCTAAAACTCCATGTTGGACAGAAGACTTGCTGCTATTATAACTGTTGTTCTTTAATTATGTGTTTGATTTTTACTTGTATACAATACAGTTGGCTTTCTTTTCAGTTGAATTGTATCTATCAAGCTTGTTAACTGCTATATTAATTCTAATAATTTATCTGAAGTTCTGTTTATGTTTCAACATAAATTAGAATATCATCTGCAAATAATTTGCAGGTTTTTGTTTTTTCTTTCCAATATTTATACTTCTATTTTCTGTACTCCTCTTTTTTTATTTGCTGCACTAGGCAGTATATCTCTTGAGCAATGATGATTAGAAGTTGTATTAGCCATTAGTCTTATTTTGTTTATGTTCTTAAGGGAATTGATTTTCACTCTTCACTTCTAGATTTGTTGCATGTTTTTACAGGATGCCCTTTAATAGGATAAGGAAGCTTTTTTCTATTTGTAGATTTGTTTTTATTGTTGTTTCTTTCTTTTTTCTAATTAGATAGCAATGCTTCTTGAATATTGGATATTTGAAATGGATATCGAATGTTTTCTTCTTTATTTTTGCATTGAATGAGATAATCATGCTTTTTCCTTTTATTTTGTTAATATGATAGATGACATTATTCAATTTTCAAATATGAAACCTATTTTACATTCTTGAGATAAACCAAACTCAATCATTACCACTTTGTACACATTGTTGGACTTGGTTTAGGAGTACAGTATTGTGGATTGGGGTGGGGAGGTTGCATTTATGCTAATGAGTAAGATTTGCCTCTAATTATTTTCTCATTGTTCTGGTTTTTTTCATTATGGAATATGTGCTAGGCTAGCTTCTTAAACTTTGTTGTTAAATTGTATTTCCAGTGTTTCCATTCTCTGAAAAGTTTATGTAAAAATAAGAATTATCTTTTTCTTCAGTATTTAGTAGAACTCACTTGTTAAGCAACTTGGACCTGATTTTTTTCTTTTCAGAAATATTTTTGACTTCTAATTCAATACAATTCATATTTTTCTATTGCTTGTAAGATTGGTACTGGGAATTTTCAATTTTCTGGAAATGAATCTAATTTAACTTTTTAATGAATTGGCAGTAATAGTATCATTTTATTGTTTTAAACTTTGCTGTACTTGCTGTTGTATTAATTGTTCATATTCAATATTTCTTATTTTTCTCCCCCCCTTTTATTCTTTGTTAATCTTGTCAAAAATTTGATTTTTTTAAACTTTTCTTCCAAGAATCAGCTTTTTGATTTATAAGTCAAATATAAATCTGCTTCTATAGTTATTTTTTTCTTCCTTCTATTTTCTTTGTTTTTCCCCTGTTGTGATTTTTCTGGTTTCCTAATTTGGATGCTTAGCTAATTAAATTTGCACATTTCTTCATTTATAGTGTAAACATTTAAGGTTATGAATTTATCTAAGAAGGAGTTTAGCTTCATCCCAAAAGTTTTGTGATTATGATGGTTATTATTGCTCAGATCAAAAAAAAATTTTTTTTTCCTTATAATTTATTCCGAGATTTACAAGATGTTCAGAAGTGTTTTATTTTAATACCAATTATATGAACATTTTAAAGGTTCCTGTGTGGCACAAACAGTTTATATTCAGCTGTTAAACTAAAGGTTGGTGGTTTCAACCCATCCAGAGCCACCAGGTAAAAAACGTGTGGTAATCTGCTTCCTTAAGATTACAGTCAAGAAAAAACTATGAAACACAGTTCTTTAACACATAGGGTTACCATGAGTCAGAATCAACTTGACAGCAACTATTTTTTTTTTTCTTTATGGGCATTTTAAACTTACATAGTTATTTATTTCCAGGTTAATTAAATCATGATTAGAAACTGTGGTCTCTACACTAATTCGCTTAACTGTTTTGAGGCTTTGTCTATGGCCTACCAAAAACCAAACTCAAACCCACTGCTGTTGAGTTGATTCCGACTCACAGCAACCCTATGGCCTAGCGTTTGTTTAATTCTACGTGTGCTTGAAGCCAGTCTATATTCTGTATATCTTCAGTCAGTGGATCTTGTTAATTATTTTCTTCAAATTTTTTATGCCCTTAAAAAAACCCTTGTGATTTATCTGCCTGTTATATTAAGCACTCAGGAAAGGATTTTATCAAGCAGTGCTGAAAGCCACAGACTTCCTCAACTGGGCAAGTCCCTTCCACCACAAAGCAGAGAGCAGAGCAGAACACACAGACTTGACAGACTGACTGACAAGGAGAGAGGAAGAGGCTAGATTACTCATGCCTAGTTCCTCCTTCCAAACTCACCAAACAGGTTAGATAAGAGGTTTTCAAACTTTAGTTTGCTTCTGAATTATCTTGATGGCTTGTTAAAACACAGATTGCTAGGTCCCACCCTCAACCTGTCTAATATAGTAGGTCTGGGATACACATCCTCATCAAAAAAAAAAAAACACAAACTTGTATGAGTAAAGTTTCCCTGAGGCAATTCCAAGTGGTTTTATAAGCCTTATTTATTCCGTAGGAGCCTTGGTTGCATGGTGGTTAAGAGCTCAGCTGCTAACCAAAAGCTCAGAGGTTCAAATCCACCAGCTGCTCCTTGGAAACCCTATGGAGCAGTTCTACTGTGTTCTATAGGGTTGCTAAAGTCAGAATCAACTTGACGGCAATGGTCCCCGCCCCCCCCCCCCCCCCCGCCACACACAACTAATCCGTGTCCCCATCTTTGGGGAAGACTCAAAAAGCCTTGTTCACTAAGCAAGTCAAAGAACTGGGTGAAGAAATTATCCTCAAAATATTGGCATAATTTTTGCAACTTTATAACTGTAGAAGACAAAATACTTTTCCAAAAATGACTTTGCAGGCTCGTATAAATAAATCTTGGCTCAAATAAATCATATTTAAAGGATTTTGTCTTTCTAGCCCACATTTAAATAAAAGGTCATTTAAGTAAAATGTAATTTAAATGAAAGGTCCTATGGTCATTATGTGGCCTGATTCCTGTGTTTCACAGAGACTGAAAAATCTGCAACTGACAGGTATGGTAAAGAGGATAAAGACTCAGTCAGCAGGATCGGATTCTCTTTGCTTTTCAAAATGTTGTCCTTCTTTTCTCTTGCCTTGATTGATTAGCAGCTGAGCTCTTAACCACTGCACCACCAGGGCCTCTAGTTAAAAAAAAATATTAGGACCTGTGAAATGTCGGAAAAGACAGTGTAGTCCAGATCTGGTCTAAATGATCAGGGAAAATGTACCTGTGCAGCATCGTTATAGAAAAACCTCAAAATGGACAAACCATTCTAAAAACGGATAAACCATTAGTGATTAAGAACACTCTGTGAGCCCAGTCAGGATGACTGAGTCGGGACGGAAGTCAATGCTACTGTGTTTTACCCCACACAAACTTTCCTCCCAGTAAAATAACTTACAATGAATACTAAGTCATCCTTGCTTAGAAAAAAAGTCTTTGAACATTATTATTTAAAAACAGGAAACAAAAACCTTATCATAAAAACAAACAACAAAACCTCGCACAGGAGAGATATTTTTCAAAAGAGTTTTCTTTTAGTATTTCCAGTAGACCTGTGGTCATGTTAGCCTGAGACACGGAATGTCATTTGTTGACGCCATGGCTCCATGACTGGTTTGAAGAGAACCTGCAAAGAAGTAGAAACTGAGTACCTAGGTTATTAGGATACCAAAGTCTGAGGCTTGTGGAAAATGTCAGAATAAACACGGTGAGACTTACTTTTGTTTTTCCCATTCTTTCCTTGCCAATCCATGCACTCCCTTCGCCACTTTTCATGACCTCACACCACCGCAGATGCACATACAGTAAAATGGAAAAGTTTATTTCTTGGTGTTAGTCAATATGACCTGCTGCAGCTGTTGCTGCTGCTGTGATGTGTGTGTGTGTGAGTGTGTGTTTGTGTGTATGTGTTTGTGTATGAGAAAGAGGGAGAAATGGCTCTTTAAAACAAAATGTAATTTCTTTGAGAACAGAAATGATGTCTACTTTTTATGTCTCTGCTTTGTTCCCAGAACTAATTTTGCATTCGAGGGATTCCATGAATGGTGCTTCCTGTTGAGTAACCTACATTTCAAATCCAAAAGTCAGAATACATTTTTATAACTTACTTAGATCATCAACACACCCAGAACCCTTCCTCTTCCTCTTCCCCATTAGAAAATAAATTCTCAGCTCCCACTTTAAACATCCTTTTATTGCAGGATCACCCAAGAACACTTGACTCCTCTCTTATGAGTCTTTCTTCCAATTGCTCACCAATTCACATATAAACATTTACTCAAGCAATTCTTTTTTTGCCAGTCTCATTCATTACTTTCTTCTCAGTCTTTCTATAGGTATTCTATCTTGACCATAGCCCCCACAGCCACTTCTATTCTTCTCAAATCACTCAACATAGTTCTACCTTTAAGTTCTAAGTCTACCTAAAAATTTTTACTCACACCCTTATTTTTTTGTTTTGTTATATTTTTCATTTATATATCCTTTCTCCCATTTTAGACAGGCATGGTTTCAGAGACAATATTCTCCTTCCTCTGCACTGCCTAATTTGTCTAAATCCAAGGCTCTGATCATTTTATTTGGCATATGCAGTATGTTTGAGAAACAATTAATGTTCTGTTATATTGCATCTGATTAGCTGATTGACTAATGAACTGATTTTTTTAAATTATTGAGTAGATGGTCTCTGACCCTACAGATCCTCAGGGTCCCTTTAACACAGCCTTAATCCTCTGAATGACTCTCTTCACAGCCTCTTTAACTTCCTTGTTACGAAGGGTATAAATAATGGGGTTAAGGAAGGGGGTAAAAAGAGTGTACACCAAGGCAATAAGCTTGTCCATGCCCTTAGCCGGAATCCCAGGAGGCCCCACATAGACAATGAAGGCAGAGCCAAAGAAAAGGGTCACTACAGTCATATGAGAAGAGCAGGTGGAGAAGGCCTTGGCACGACTGGCAGCTGAGGGCAGGTTCAACACAGTTCTCAGGATGCCCCCATAGAGTCCCAAAATGAGTACAAGGTTGCATGCATTGATCAGTCCAATCACCACAATGTGGACCCAAGCATGCCATTTTGTGTCCACGCATGCCAAACGCATAAGTGGTGCCAGGTCACAAAAATAATGGGCCACCTCCCTCAAGCAGAAAGGAAGAGTGGCTGTGAGACTGGCAGGTACAAGTGCTGCTGAGAAGCCAGCCACCCAAGTGGTCCCTGCTAGCCATAACTGTACCTGTCTGCTCATGAATGCATGGTAGTGGAGTGGGTGACAGATAGCAAGGTAGCGGTCCAGCGCCATGACAGTCAACAAGTAGCACTCAGTCATGCCCAAGGAGTGGAAGACATAGAGCTGGATGAAACACAAAGCAGACGAGATAGGTGAACATCCATGGAGCAAGGTATGCAGCAGTGTGGACACCGTGGTGCTGACATACCAGAGCTCCAAAAAGGAAAGAACATTGATGAAGAAGTACATGGGTGTGGACAGTCCAGAATCTGCTTGAACAAGGACAATGATGAATAGATTCCCTGCCAGGGTGAGGAGATAGATGCACAGGGTCCCCAAGAAGATAAGCGGTTGCAGAGTCCCAGTAGTAGCGAAACCAGCAAGAATGAAATCTTGGGTCGAAGTGTGGTTGGCATGATCTATCATTCTTAGGACTGAGGGGTGAAGACAGAAGATTAATTACTTCAGGCTTCTTTCTCACTTGCGAAATTTCCCAAGAGAAAAGGCAAAGAACACATGAGTTTGAAAGGATCTTACACATTATAAAATCAACTCCCCTCACTTTGTAAAAAAAAGGAACTGAAGACCAGAAGGGAGATGTGATTTACTCTATATCACAATCTGTTCCTGAAAAGTTGGAGTGGCTTCCAGTTTCCCTGATTTGCAAGCCAGTACTTTTCTTATTGTACAGACATGGCACCAGAGTTGCAGGCCCTGGTATTTTCTCCTACATACTCTACCAGGAAAACTGCCAACTCATCTCTTCTACAGCCCCTAATGAAATGTCCCATGATTCTTTAAGCATCCACTTTGTATCCAACGATCAGCTATATTGAGCTGTGGAGAAAAGAAATATATATTTTCTAAGAATTTAACCCTGAGGCTCCTTCAGGGAGCCTCCTTGAAGTTCGGGAATGTTCTCAGTAAGGACTGAAGGAGGATGAGATGGGAAAAGAAAAAAATGAGGATCCTCTGGTTACAGTCCCTCAACACTCAGAACAGTAGAGCCCAGAAGAGGATATCAGTGAGTAAACAGTGGGCATCTTAAGGAAAGGTTCCCAAAGGGGGCATGCACCAGGAATTACTAACAGGGAAAACTGAGGGGGTTTTGGCCCCCGTGGTGTTTGGTATAGAAGCTCTGTAGTATAAGAGAAGGATCATCCTCTTTAGCAACTGGGCTGATAAACTTGCCCTGCCACTAACTCTCAATGGACATTGGGCTGGGCCATTTCTCCCCTCTTTACCTTAAATCCCTCTTCTCTAAAAGAAGAAGTTTAAATAGATGTTTTATGCTGCTTAAAGCCCTGGTAGTCTATGGCACCCCAAAGTCACCAAAAAATATTTATCGGGTAGGAGTGGGGGTGGGTGGTCAACACTAGTGTCCCAAGAGTTTTTCTCCCACATTCTAATAGGCCTCATCCAGGAAAGGATCAAAGCCCTTTTCTAGTTCTCTTCTTCAACTACTCTCATTTCTGCTTCGCCATCCCTGCCTATTACATGTTTTGATGATATTAGAACTTGTAGCTTTCTCCTTGGAGCCCTTTCTACCCCCAAGGCACTTCCCTATTTATATTTAATACTCATGGAAATGCTAACCTTCCAGAGCCTCCTTACTGTCTATTCCCTGGGGCTGCCTGGTGTAACTAGCTCTTAATAGGGGGTCCTCTGGGGCACAAAGTTAAGCACAGGGAAGTGAAGCAGATCATCGCTACTCCTCAAATGACTTTTCTCAACTCTGCAACTTCATTGTTGGGATCTGGAATCCAATCTCAGAGGTATTTCTCCCTCTGGGTCAGTAGCACTTTTGCAAATCCCACATTGTTTTTCATGGTGAGAAAAGATCCATCCCACATGTGCATACATGGAGGCTAACACCTTTAGCTCCCCAGCAGTGAGTCTCATCCTCTTAAAATTCTCCTTGCAAGGAAATTTGTCATTCATCTTCTCACTCTGATCAATATCAACCTCACCACCATGTGAGCACAATCAACATGACACTACCAGCACTTCTGTCTATGCTGAGCATCTCCACTGCTGTTACTGTCACCACCACCTCTACTTTTAACACATCCATGATCATTTACCCATTAATTCAATCACAGTTTATTGAACAAGTCTTTCTTCCATGGAGCCAAGTTGGGACAGTGGTTAAGAGCTCGGCTGCTAACCAAAAGATCAGCAGTTGGAATCCACCAGCCACTCCTTGGAAACACTATGGGGCAGTTCTACTCTGTCCTATAGGTTACTGTAGGGTCACTATGAGTTGGAATCAACTCAACAACAAAGGATTATTTTTTCTTGTTCCATGGATTCAATGTGTGGTTTCTAATCATCAACCTTTAGTTTAGCAGCTGATAGAAAACCACTTATGCCACCCAGGCTCCTCTTGCATGTGGTACACTGTTCTAAGCTCCCACTATCATTACTTACACCATCACCACCATTATTTTTACCCGGGGTATCCCTATGATGCACATACACTTTTTCATGATCACTTTTATTTCTATCTGTATCATCAATATCTTCATCAAAGTCCTGAAATTGTTATTTGAGCTCTGACCTCAGCTGAGCACTGTAGGCATGTACATAAATGGATATGGAGTCCAGGTAAATTGTAGAATAAAAGTATCTATCTATTCAAAATAGAATATCTATTCAAAGTCCCCAACATGTCTGTCAGTTAGTTGTATTGTGGGGGCTTGTGTGTTGCTGTGATGCTGGAAGCTATGCCACCAGTATTCAGATACCAGCAGGGTTACCCATGGAGAACAAGTTTCAGCTGAGCTTCCAGACTAAGAGAGACCAGGAAGAAGGGCCCAGCAGTCTACTTCTGAAAAGAATTAGCCCATGAAAACCTTATGAATAGCAGAGGAACATTGTCTGATATAGTGATAGAAGATGAGCCCCCCAGGTTGGAAGGCACTCAAAAGATGACTGGGGAAGTGCTGCCTCCTCAAAGTAGAGTTGATCTTAATGACATGGATGGAGTAAAGCTTTTGGGACCTTCATTTGCTGATGTGGCACAACTCAAAATGAGAAGAAATACCTGCAAACATTCATTAATAATCAGAACCTGGAATGTATGGAGTAGGAATTTAGGAAAACTGGAAATCATCAAAAATGAAATGGAACGCATAAACATCGATATCCTAGGCATTAGTGAGTTGAAAAGGACTGGTATTGGCCATTTTGAATCGGACAATCATATAGTCTACTATGTGGGGAATGACAACTTGAAGAGGAATGGTGTTGCATTCATCGTCAAAAAGAACATTTCAAGATATATCCTGAAGTACAACGCTGTCAGTGATAGGATAATATCCCTACGCTTACAAGGAAGACCAGTTAATACAACTATTATTCAAATTTACACACCAACCACCAGGGCCAAAGATGAAGAAATAGAAGATTTTTATCAGCTGCTACAGTCTGAAATTGACCTCACGTGCAATCAGGGTGCATTGATAATTACTGCTGATTGAAATGTGAAAGTTGGAAACAAAGAAGAAGGATTGGTAGTTGGAAAATATGGCCTTGGTGACAGAAACAATGCCAGATATCGAATGATAGAATTCTGCAAGATCAGCAACTTCTTCATTGTAAATACCTTCTTTCACCAACATAAATGGCGACTATACACATGGACCTCGCCAGACAGAACACACAGGAATCAGATTGACTACCTCTGTGGAAAGAGACGATGGAAAAGCTCAATATCGTCAGTCAGAACAAGGCCAGGAGACAACTGTGGGGGGAAAAAAAAGTGGAAGAGACCATTAATTGCTCATATGCAAGTTTAAGCTGAAACTGAAGAAAATAAGAGCAAGTCCACGGGAGCCAAAATATGACTTTGAGTATATCCCACTTGAATTTAGAGACCATCTCAAGAATAGATTTGATGCATTGAACAGTAGTGGCTGAAGACCAGATGAGTTGTGGAATGACATCAAGGACATCATACATGAAGAAAGCAAGAGGTCGTTCATTGAAAAGACAGGAAAGAAAGAAAAGACCAAGGTGGATGTCAGAAGAGACTGTAACACTTGCTCACAAACATCAGGCAGCTAAAGCAAAAGGAAGAAATGATGAAGTAAAAGAACTGAACAGAAGATTTCAAACGGTGGCTCGAGAAGACAAAGCAAAGTATTATAATGACATGTGCACAGAGCTGGAGATAGAAAACCAAAAGGGAAGAACATGCTCAGCATTTCTCAAGCTGAAAGAACTGAAGAAAAAATTCAAGCCACAAGTTGCAATACTGAAGGATTCTATGTGGAAAATATTAAACAATGCAGGAAGCATCAAAAGAAGATGAAAGGAATAGACAGACGCTTCCTCCAGCCATCTTTACAACAAAGACCTGAAAATACAAGTGAAATAAGTATATTTGTGACAAGTTAAGAGCACTGATTATCAAAGGCAAGCTTAGAAAATGAACTGAGGGGTAGGGGGAGGAAGAGAGTTCAGAAGCAGAGAGGAGTTACCGGATCTGAATCACGGGGAGCCCTCAGGCACCATTCCCTGGAGAAGCAGCCAGCCACACAGCCTACTCACACCTCCGAAACCAGAGAAGAATAGCGCTCTTCGCAAAAGCTAAGTACTTGCATATATTTTACTGCCCACCACCCCCTATCCCCACCAAGGCAGCTTCAGCAGCTGACTTCCCTGGGCCTGAGATAGGCCCTTTTGAGTACCTAGAGCCAGCCTCCTGGCCTTGGAGAAGGAATAAATTTGCAATTGGGGGGAAAACATAATTTGCCAGCTCCAGTAACTGGAGGAGCTCAGGACAGAAGTGGCTCCTATCTAGGCATAAACAATCTGTGGACTGTGAGTACCTTTCTTCTCTGCATGGACCTGTGTGGGCCTATTTCAGGAGAATAGGCCCTTGTTGGCAGACTCCAACCCTTTCAGCTGTGCGGTGGACAGTTGGGTGTTTGATGTTTGCCATTCCTTTGCATATTAAACAGGGTCCTCACCCACCCACATCAGGGGCATAAGGACTGGTAGCTCCACTCAGGTCACCCAGCCACCTGTGACAGGGGTCCAAGGATAACTTGTACCTCCCAGTCCTTATGACCAAAAACATTGGGTGCCATGGTCCGTCTGCAGGACCTACCTGCCTGTACCCTCTAGGGAACAGGGACATGCTTTCCTCAGAAACACTGGGGGGACAATTCTCAGCACCCTGCCTTGTACAGAGAGTGACTCCCTACTGTAATCAGATACCGTTACCTATGCCAATCACCCCTGCCCCTCTAATACTGTAGGACAGAGCCTGTACCACACACTTGATGATCAGATACCTGGACACCTGAACTGAATTCATACAAGAAAACTGAATGGACTCCTAGACTGATATACCTGATAACAACTCTAGCCATCTAGGGACAGGACGTCAGAGCTGCAAAGGTGAGAATAATCAAGCTAGCTCACTCAAGCAACCCATGTGGACATATCAAAACAAAACAAAGCAAAAAGCTATGACACAGAAAGCAAACATAAAATAAACTAGTGCAATAACTTATAGATGGCTCAGAGACAACAGTCAATATCAAGTCACATAGGGAAACAGACCATGATCACCTCAACAAGCTCTCAAAACAAAGAATCAAGGGATCTTCTAGATGAAAGTGCACTTCTGGAGTTACCAGAGGCAGAATACAAAAGGTTAATACACAGAACCCTTCAAGACATCCGATAGGAAATGAGATAATACGCAGAACAAGCCAAGGAACACACAGATAAAGCAATTGAAGAAATTAGAAAGATTATTCAGGAACTTAATGAAAAATTTAATAAGGTGGAAAAATCCATAGACAGACAGCTATCAGAAAATCAGAAGATTAACAATAAAATTACAGAAGTAGACAGCACAATAGAAAGTCAGAGAAGCAAATATGAGCAAGTGGGAGGCAGAATTTCTGAATTTGAAGATAAAGCACTTGGCACAAATATATTTGAAGAAAAATCAGATAAAATAATTAAAAAAAATGAAGAAACCATAAGAATCATGTGGGACTCTATCAAGAGAAATAACCTATGAGTGATTGGAGTAACAGAACAGGGAAGGATAACAGAAAATACAGAGAGAATTGTTGAAGATTTGTTGGCAGAAAACTTCCCTGATATTGTGAAACACAAGAAGATGTCTATCCAAAATGCTCATCAAACTCCACGTAAGGTAGATTTTAAAAGAAAGTCATCAAGAAGTATTATAATCAAAATTGCCAAAACCAAAGATAAAGAGAGAATTTTAAGATCAGCTAGGGATAAACGAAAAGTCACCTACAAAGGAGAGCCAAAAAGAATAAGCTCAGAATACTCGGCAGAAACCACACAGGCAAGAAGGCAACGAGATGACTTACATAAAAACTGAAGGAAAAAAATTTCCAAACAAGAATCATATATCCAGCAAAACTGTCTCTCAAATATGAAGGCAAAATTAGGACATTTCCACATAAACAGAAGTTCAGGGAAATCGTAAAAACCAAACCAAAACTACAAGAAATACCAAAGGGAATTCTTTGGTTAGAAAATGAATAATAGCAGGTTTCAAACAAAAACTAGAACACTGGGCAGAGCAATCTAAAGTCAACCCAGACAGGGAAATCAAAAAAATAAAGATGAGAAAAAAAAAAAAAAAAAACACTGAAAACAGGGTAACTGTGATGTTATTATGTAAAAGAAGAAAAAATTAAAACAATAAAGAGGAATTAAGAAATGTAGTCATAGATCTTTCATATGGAGAGCAAGACAAGGCGATACAAAGAAATAAAAGTTAGGTTTAAATTTAGAAAAACAAGGGTAAATAATAAGGTAACCACAGAGAAGACAAACTATCCTACACATAAAAAAAAATACAAGAAAAGAATAGAGACTCAGCAGAAGCAAAATGAACAACCCATATGAGGAAAAGACAATATATAAAGATAATCTAGTCAGCACATAAAATTAAGTGGGAAAAAGAAACTGTCAACGACACACAAAAAAAGACATCAAAATGATAGCACTAAATCCATACCTATCCATAATTAAGCTGAATGTAAATGGACTAAATGCACCAATAGACAGTGGCACAATGGATTAAAAAACAGGGTCCGTCTATATGTTGCCTACAAGAGACACACCTTAGACTTGGAGACAAAAACAAACTAAAACTCGAAGGATGGGCGGGAAAAATACATCAAGCAAACAACAATCAAAAAAAACAGCAGGAGTGGCCATATTAATTTCTGACAAAATAGACCTTGAAGTTAAATCCATTATAAAGGATAAGGAAGGACACAATATAATGATTAAAGAGACAATATACCAAGAAGATATAACCATATTAAGTATTTATGCAGCCAATGACAGGGCTGCAAGATACATAAAACAAACTCTGTCAGCATTGAAAAGTGAGATAGACAGCTCCACAATAATAGTAGGAGACATCAACACACCACTTTTGGTGAAGGACACGACATCCAGAAAGAAGCTCAATAAAGGCACAGAAGATCTAAATGCCACAGTCAACCAACTTGACTTCATAGACATATACAGAACATTCCAGTCAGAAGCAACCAAGTATACTTTCTTTCTAGTGCACATGGAACATTCTCTAGAATAGACCATATATTAAGTAGGTCATAAAGCAAGCCTTAGCAGAATCCAAAACATTGAATATTACAAAGCATCTTCTCTGATCATGAGGCCATAAAAGTGGAACTCAATAACAGAAAAAGAAGGGAAAAGAAATCAAACACTTGGAAACTGAACAATACCCTGCTCAAAAAACACTGCATTATGGAAGACATTAAGGATGGAATAAAGAAATTCATAGAATCCAACGAGAATGAAAACACTTCCTAGCAGAAGTGAGACACAGCAAAAGCAGTGCTCAAAGACCAATTTATATCAATAAATGCACACAAGAAAAAAGGGCCAAAATCAAAGAATTATCCCTACATCTTGAACAAGTAGAAAGAGAGCAAAAAAAGAAACCCTCAGACACCAGAAGAAAACAAATGATAAAAATTAGAGCAGAACTAAATGAAATAAAAAACAGAAAAACAATTAAAAGAATTAACAAGACCAAAAGCTGCTTTTTTGAAAAAATCAACAAAATTGATTAACCATTGGCCAAACTGACAGAAGAAAAACAGGAGAGGAAGCAAATAACCCAAATAGGAAATGAGATGGGCAATATTACAACAGACCCAACTGAAATTAAAAGAATCAGATTACTATGAAAAACTGTAGCCTAACAAATTTGAAAACCTAGAAGAAATGGATGAATTCCTAGAAACACGCTACCTACCTAAACTAACACAAACAGAGGCAGAACAACTAAATAGACTGATAACAAAAGAAGAGATTGAAAAGGTAATCAAAAAACTCCCAACAAAAAAAACCCTGGTCCGGACAGCTTCACTGCAGATTTCTACCAAACTTTCAGAGAAGAGTTAACACCACTACTACTAAAGGTATTTCAGAGCATAGAAAAGGACAGAATACTACCAAACTCATTCTATGAAGTCACCATATCCCTGATACCAAAACCAGGTAAAGACACCACAAAAAAAAAAAAAAATTACATACCTATACCCCTCATGAAATTAAATGCAAAAATCCTCAACAAAATTCTAGCCAATAGAATCCAACTGCATATCAAAAAAAAAAAAAAAAAATCCACCATGACCAAGTGGGATTCATAGCAGCTATGCAGGGATGGTTCAACATTAGAAAAACAATTAACACAATCCATCATATAAATATAAACAAAAGTAAAGAATTACATGATTTTATCAATTGATGCAGAAAAGGCATTTGACAAAGTTCAACACTCATTCATGATAAAAACTCTCGGCAAAATACGAATAGAAGGAAAATTCCTCAACATAATAACAGGCATTTTTACAAAGCCAGTAGCCAACATCACCCTAAATGGAGAGAGTCTGAAAGCATTTCCCTTTAGATCGGGTACCAGACAAGGATGCCCTTTATCACCACTCTTATTCAACATTGTGTTGGAGGTCCTAGACAGAGCAATTAGGCTATGTAAAGAAATAAAGGGAATCCAGACTGGCAAGGAAGAAGCAAAATTACCCCTATTTGCAGATGACAGGATCTTATACACAGAAAATCCTAAGGAATCCTTAAGAAAACTACTGAAACTAATAGAAGAGTTCAGCAGAGTATCGGGATAAAAGATAAACATACAAAAATCAGTTGGATTCCTCTACACCAACAAAAAGAACATTGAAGAAGAAACCACCAAATCAATACCATTCACAGTAGCTCCCAAGAAGATAAAATACTTAGGAATAAGTCTTACCAGAGGTGTAAAAGACTGTTACGAAGAAAACTACAATACACTTCTGCAAGAAACCAAAGGAGACCTACACAATTGGAAAAACGCTGCTCATGGATAGGAAGACATAATATTATAAAAACGTCTATTCTACCAAAAGCAATCTATGGATTTAATGCAATTCCCATCCAAATTCCAACGATATTCTTTAAAAGATGGAGAAACAAATCACTAACTTCATATGGAATGGAAAGAGGCCCCGGATAAGTAAAGCGTTACTGAAAAAGAAGAACAAAGTGGGAGGCCTCACTCTACCTGATTTTAGAACCTATTATACCACCACAGTAGTCAAAACAGCCTGGTACTGTTAAAACAACATATACAGAGACCAATGGAACAGAATTGAGACTCCAGACATAAATCCATCCACATATGAGCAGTTGATATTTGACAAAGGCCCCAAGACAGTTAAATAGGGAAAAGATAGTCTTTTTAACAATTGGTGCTGTCATAACTGGATATCCACCTGCAAAAAAATGAAACAAGACCCATACCTCACACTATGCACAAAAACGAGCTCAAAGTAGATCAAAGACCTAAATATAAAATCTAAAATGATAAAGATCATGGAAGAAAAAATAGGGACAACATTAGGAGACCTAACACATGGCATAAACAGTATACAAAACATTACTAACAATGCAGAAGAAAAACTAGATAACTGGGAGCTCCTAAAAATCAAACACCTATGCTCATCGAAAGACTTTACCAAAAGAGTAAAAAGATTTCCTACAGACTGGGAAAAAGTTTTTAGCTATGACCTTTCTGATCAGCACCTGATCTCTAAAGTCTACATGATACTGCAAAAACTCAACAACAAAAAGACAAATAACCCAATTTAAAAAATGGGCAAAAGATATGAACAGACAATTCACTAAAGAAGACATTCAGGTAGCTAACAGATACATGGGGAAATGCTCACGATCATTAGCCATTAAAGGAATGCAAATCAAAACTACAATGAGATTTCATCTCACTTCAACAAGGCTGGCATTAATCCAAAATACACAAAACAATAAACGTTGGAGAGGTTGTGGAGAGATTGGAACACTTACACACTGCTGGTAGGAATGTAAAATGGTACAACCATTTTGGAAATCGATTGAAGCTTCCTTAAAAAGCTAGAAATAGAACTACGGTACGATCCAGCAATCCCACTCCTTGGCATATAACCTAGAAAATAAGAGCCTTTACACAAATAGATATATGCACACCCATGTTCATTGTAGCACTGTTTACAATAGCAAAAAGATGGAAGCAACCAAGGTGCCCATCGAGGGATGAATGCTATATTCACACAATGGAATACTACTCATCGATAAAGAACAGTTATGAATCTGTGAAACATTTAATAACATGGAGGAATCTGGAAGACATTATGCTAGGTGAAATTAGTCTGTTGCAAAAGGACAAATATTGTATAAGAACTGGAGAAATAGCTTAAACAGAGAAGTGTTCTTTGATGGTTACGAGAGGGGGAAGGAGGGAGGGTGGGAGAGGGGTATTCACTAATTAGATAGTTGAAAGACAACACACAGTACAGGCAAGGTCAGCACAACCAGACAAAGCCAAAGACAAAGAAGTCTCGTGAATAAACTGAATGCTTCGAAGGCCTGTGTAGCAGGGGCAGGAGTTTGGGAACCAGGGTTTCAGGGGACAACTAAGTCAATTGGCATAATAAAATCTATTAAGAAAGCATTCTGCATCCCACTTTGGAGAGTGATGTCTGCGGTCTTAAACACTAGCACGTGGCCATCTAAAATGCATAAATTGGTCTCTACCCACTTGAATCAAAGGAGAATGAAGAACACCAAGAACACAAGGTAATTACAAGCCCAAGGGACAGAAAGGGACACATAAACCACAGACTACATCAGCTTGAGACCAGAAAAACTAGATGGTATCTGGCTATAACCAATGACTGCCCCGACAGGTAACACAAGAGCAAACCCCTCAGGGAGCAGGAGAGCAGTGGGCTGCAGACCCCAAATTCTAATCAAAAAAACCAGACTTAATGGTCTGATTGAGACTAGAAGACCCTGGTGGTCATGGCCCCCAGACCTTCTGTTGACCCAGGACAGGAACCATTCCCAAAGCCAACTCTTCAGACAGGGGTTGGACTGGACAATGGCTTGGAGAGGGATGCTGGTGAGGAGTGAGCTTATTGGATCAGGTGGACACTTGAGACTATGAGGGCATCTCCTGCCTGAGGGGAGAGGGTAGAGGGGGTTAGAAGCTGGCGAAATGGACACGAAAAGAGAGAGTGGAGGGAGGGAGCAGTCTGTCTTATTAGATGGAGAGCAATTGGGAGTATGTAGCAAGGTGTATATAAGTTTTTGGTGTGAGAGACTGAATTGATTTGTAAACTTTCACTTCAAGCACAATAAAAATTAAAAAAAAAAAGAAGATAGAAGGAATACATAGAGTCATTATAGCAAAAAGAATTAGTCAATGTTCAACCATTTCAAGAAGTAGCATATGATCAGGAACCAACAGTACTAAAAGAAGAAGTCCAAGCTGCTCTGAAGGCATTGGCGAAAAACAAGGTGTCAGGAACTGACGGAATATCAACTGAGATTTTTCAACAAATGGGTGCAATGCTAGAGGTGCTTACTCACCCATTCCAATAAATATAGAAGACAGCTTCCTGGCCAAGTGACTGGAAGAGATCCATATTTATGCCTATTCCCAAGAAAGGTGATCCAACCAAATGTGGAAATTATAGAACAGTATCATTAATACCACATGGAAACAAAATTTTTCTGAAGGTCATTCAAAAATGGCTGCAGCAGTATATTGACAGGGAACTGCCAGAAATTCAGGCTGGTTTCAGAAGAGGACGTGGAACCAGGGATATCATTGCTAATGTCAGAAGGATCCTGGCTGAAAGTAGAGAATACCAGAAGGATGTTTACCTGTGTTTTATTGACTATGCGAAGGCATTTGACTCTGTGGATCATAACAAACTATGGATAACACTGCGAAGAATGGGAGTTCCAGAACACTTAATTGTGCTCATGAGGAACCTTTACATAGATCAAGAGGCAGTTGTTTGGACAGAACAAGGGGATACTGATTGGTGCAAAGTCAGGAAAGGCGTGTGTCAGGGTTGTATCCTTTCACCATACCTATTCAATCTGTAGGCTGAGCAAATAATCCGAGAAGCTGGACTATATGAAGAAGAACGGGGCATCAGGATTGGAGGAAGATTCATTAACAACCTGCATTATGCAGATAACACAACCTTGCTTGCTGAAAGTGAATAGGACTTGAAGTACTTACTAATGTAGATCAGAGTCCACAGCCTTTAGCATGGATTACACCTCAACATAAAAAAAACAAAAATGCTCACCACCAGACCGATAAGCAACATCATGATAAATGGAGAAAAGATTGAAGTTGTCAAGGATTTCAGTTTACTTGGATCCACAATCAACAGCCATGGAAGCAGCAGTCAAGGAATCAAAGGATGCATTGCATTGGGCAAATCTGCTGCAAAGGATCTCTTTAAAGTGTTGAAAAGCCAAGATTTCACCTTGAAGACTAAAATGAGCCTGACCTCAGCCATGGTATTTTCAATCACATTACATGCATGTGAAAGCTGGACAATGAGTAAGGAAGAAAAAATGAATTGACGCTTTTGAATTGTGGTGTTGGCGAAGAATATTGAATATACCACGGACTGTCAAAAGAACAAACAAATCTGTCTTGGAAGAAGTGCAGCCAGAGTGCTCCTTAGAAGCAAGGATGGCAAGACTGCATCTTACAATGTTTGGACATGTTGTCAGGAGGGATCAGTCCCTGGAGAAGGACATCATGTTTGGTAAAGTACAGGGTCAGCGGAAAAGAGGAAGACCCTCAACGAGATGGATTGACACAGTGGCTGCAACAATGAGCTCAAGCATATGGATGGCGCAGGACTGGGCAGTGTTTCATTCTGCTGTGCGTAGGGTCGCTAGGAGTTGGAACCGACTTGACCGCACCTAACAACAACAACATCTATTCAAAGTAAGCATTTGAATCATTCACAGATCCAAACGTACTTTTATTTTTCAGAATCAGAGACGGGGACAAATTAAAGATAAGAAGGCATCATTAAAGATTAGCAAGTAAAGTGTATAGAATGGAAAGCAATCATTTAATCTTCTGCAATCAAACCGGAAAAGCTTCCTGTGGGAGCTGGAGATTTTTGAGCAAAAGGAAAGGAAGTATTTGCTTCTCTAAGTGCTAATGCCTCTTCAGGATTGAAAGAGTCTCTTTGAGTAAAAAAAAAAAAAAAAAAAAAATGAGTATTTGGATAATCACTTTATTTCAATCTTAACCACCTTGAACCTGTATCCTACTTCATCTGAAATATCTGACTTTTCTCCAGTATGGTTAGTTGCAATTACCCTTTCTCTAAATCACTGCATACTCCACAGTCCCCCAAACCCAAACACTCCTCATTTGCAGGCTTATTTTATGAATCTATATAGACGAGCCAACTATTTAGGTTATGCAAATGAGTATTTTTGCTGTATCCAAAGTAGCCATTTTGGTATTTATTTTTATTTCTGCGTAGATTTACATCACATTGGTATTTATACATTCCTTTTCCACAATTTAGACTCTGAGAGAAACTTCCTTCATCTTTGTAGTGTCCAGTTGTATAGCAATGCACTGGCCTTAAACAGGGTAGATTATAAGGACTATGTGCTATCCCTTAGAAGACTCTCAAATGTCACATAAATACCTGATCATAGGACTCACAGAGAAAATCTAGAATCAGTCAGTGCAGAAATACATGCTAAAGGATTTCTATTCTATTTATGGATCAGGAGTAAAGAACTTTGCGGCTTAAAAGTAGCAAGAAGAAGAAGGGTAAAAGTTGGGGGTTTCACAGTATATGCCTTGCTTTGCCCAGAAGGCTGATTTTTCTCTTTTCATGTCATCAGGTGTTAGAAAAAAGTGCTCACTTAGCAGTTTTTCACTCCAGGAATGGGAGGGAGAGAGAAGCGTAAGACCCAATACCCTCAACACGTAATTCATGATTTACGGAGGAAGAAAATGTCTAAAAATACTTACATTAAAAACTTAAGTGAAACTCAGAAATACAAGTGAAAAAGTAAAATGCAAAGTTTCAAAATTTCACAATAATATTGTTAATATTTGAAAAATGTGCATGTTTATTCGAAATTAAAATGAATGGATGAATAATTGATTTAAGGTGATGGGATTATAAGTGATTCTAAAATTTGACTCATCGAAACATTTTAATGCGGTTGTATTTACATGTAATGCATTGCTCAAAAAATGTGTGATTCAAAGGTTAAGAAAAATGATGTCAACTGCACCTAAAATAGTTTGAGAAACAGAGGACATCACAATCATTTATTTATTTACTTAATACATTTACCAAATACCTTTTATGCCCCAGGCCTTATGCTAGCAACTAGGGAAAATGAGAGGCATAAAACATAGTCTTTTCCCTTAAGATGTTTACTGTAGAGTCAGGGAGACAGAGTCCCCAAAGAGCCAATTATCTTTAAAATATAAGTTTTTTAAACATAAGAAAAAATCCAATCACATTCATAGTAAGATAAATTTGCAACTTAATACTACAATGAGATATTACTTCTCAACCTTCGTATTTACACAGCTTCAAAAGTTTGGAAATACTTTATTGAAGTTGCTATGGGCAAACACATTTATATCCATTGTTGATGGGAGAACTAAATGGCATAATCTCTTTTGAGGAATATTTAGCAAAATTTACCCAAAGTCATGTTCATTTGCACCATGACCCAGGAATCTCATTTCAAGGAACTTATGTGCAAATGTATGAAATGATGCCTATATAAGGTTACTCACTGTACTGTTTTCAAGAGCCCAGACTGGAAGTGACCCTAGAGTCCTTCTCAACAAGGGACTGATTAAATTAAACAGAATCTCTGGGTGACAAAAATGGAACAGTGCTTGGCTACTAACCAAAAGGTGTGAATCCAACCAGAGGTACCTTGGAAGAAAGGCCTGGTGATCTATTTCTGAAAAATCACAGACATTGAAAACCCTGTGGAGCACAATTCTATTCTGAAACACATGGGGTCACTGTGAGTCAGAATCAACTCCACAGCAACCAGTTTTTTGTTTGTTTAAATTGAAAACACAGAGGAATATTATGAAATTGTTTCTTTTTGTAAATGAGAAGGCACTCTGTGCAAGGAAATGGAAAAGTCTCCAAGATTAAGTAAAAGAAAGCAAGAATAGAACAAAGTATATAGTGTGGTGGCTTATGTCTAAGAATTGGGGATTATGAGATTATTTAAATTTGCTAAGCTTTGCATAAAGACGCTCTTCAAGCACATAGGAAAAACTTTTGAGGGTGGTTTCTTATCAGGGTTAGAGTGAGGAGTAGAAAGGAGCAGATAGGTTGGGAAGTTGGATCAAGGCTTTCTATGTAAATCTTTTTAGATTGATTTGATTCTTGAACACTGTAAATGTATTATTTGTGGAAGCAAATAAATCGTTTAGAGTAAATAAATACCATAGGAAGTGGTATACTATGGACATTTGTCTTTGTTTGCTCAAGATAACTCTGGTTTATACCTGATGTCCTATGGTAGTTACTTTCTTTTGTATTTTGGTTTGTATTTGTGTTTGGTTTGGGCATCAAGCTATCCGAACACCTAAAGTGGTAGAATGTCAGCCTCAAGGATCGTACAGAGTCTATGGTCTGATTATGCTGTTTTTTAGTCCTGTCTGCTTCCCATTATATCCCCTGCTAGAGTAGCTATCCAGATGTCACAGTGGGAGAAACAGTGCTCCTTGGCCACCTACCTCAATATGTCTTACACTAAGGCATTGCGTTTCAACTTTTTTTTTGTCACAAAACCAACCAAAAAACCAAACCCGTTGCCGTCGAGTCAATTTTGACTCATAGCGACCCTAGTACATGTAAAAAATGATAATATTTGTAACGCACATTGAGGTGAACAGAAAGACTGCTTGCTGCCAGAGCAAATGAGTTTAGTGGCTCCAGGCCCCTCAGGCCCTATCTGACAATAAAAGTTATGACCTATTGAGTCACTGGGTTATTGTATAAAAGGTGTTACATAATATCTGATATTTCTCTGCTCTAAACAATATCTAAACTTTATATTCTAAAGGAAGGGACCTGGAGAGGTTTCAAGAGAGAAGATTATGGAATGAAACAGACTGTTTCTGCATGGGGTTATGGGAGGAACACTTAATCTCTACCATACTCATTTGACTCTTAGGAGTTCATGCATTCATTTGTTCATTAATTTGTTCATAAATAAATAACAGGCACTATACTAGAAATCAATGGTGAAATATATGCTGCCTTGTGTTGTTAGATAACTATTTTTATGTCTCCCCAAGAGGGTTGTAAGCTCCCCAGCCTCACTACACAGTATAGGCCCCATGGTGATGGGAACCCACAGGGTTATTAAATAATGCGACCAAAGCCATTGCAAGGGCAAGCAATTTCCAGCCATTCTTTAGTGCTGCCACCCAAGGAAGTAGTTTTCTGTTGTGCCCATGACCACGATTATAAGAAAACCACTTTGCACAAAGTGAGGTTCCGGAGGAGAAAAGGCTAGGAGCTCAAAAGCAATAGACTTAGCAGGCTAGCAGAATGGAGTATTGCACTGTGCATTTAGGGAAAAAGTATAGATTTTGTGAAAGCAGGGAGTACTTCTCAGGACATGGAAGGATGGCTTTGGGCATCTAGATCAAAAGGAAATGCTGCATTTGGAGTGTTACTAATTCTATTACCCCCGCACATAACAAATGTAAGGTTATATATATATATACATACCAAGCATTCTCAAGGAAAAAATCCTCACTGCAAAATATTATGTGAAAAAACTTGAAGCAAATGATTAAATTCTTATGGTGCTTACTGTTCTGTGTGCTTTACACGTGCACACTGATTTAACTCATAAACACTGTCTGATGAAACATTCGTAATTGTTCCCATTTTACAGATGAGAATACTGAGGCACAGGGAAGTTAAGTGTATTGCAAGTAAATGGTAGAATTAATGTTTGAACCCAGGGAGGCAGGCTTCAAAGTGCATGCTGTAACCATTACATGGCATTCCTCCTGGGATATTAAAGCTAATTTATTTATTCAACACTTCGTGTATGTTACTTCATTTAATCCTCAGAACACTCTGTTGTAGAAAATTCTTCTATCCTTTTATAAGGAACAGGAAACTGAGGTCAGAGAGAGGTTATGTTTTTTACCCAGGATCATGTAGACAAAAAATGGCAAAACTGGGATTTGGACCAACACCTTTCCCTACCCATCTGGGCCTGGTTCTGGTCCTGCTTTCTTTAGAAGTGTTGCAATTATAGAATCGAAACTCCCCAGGCTGGAAGAAATATGAACATTCATCTACTCCCAGCGTATCATTTGTACAGACAGAGAGAATGAGGCTGAGGTAGCCTTACCAAGGTCCCCCGACTAGGTGGAGTGGGTCTAGGGCTTGAATCCATGTCTCTTTACTGCAGGTTCAGAAATCTATTTTCGTCATCTAAGTATCAGGGTGATTCTTCCTCTTTCAAAGAGAAATTGTGAAGATTAAATAAAAAACGATACTTCACAGCAGATGTCATTGTTTCTGGCTTAGAGTGTACATACAAAAATAGTCGATTTGATTTTTTAGCACTAAGATACATTAGAATGAGGAAAAAAGAGAGAACTTTCAAGACCCATACAGTCATTTAGTCTCAAGGCTTTTGTTCTATCCTTGTCATTATCTGTTCATCCTTTGGCAGATCTTTGACCCTCAATTCACTCATCATTAAAGTGTGGAGATTGAACTTGGGTGGTAATTTTCAAACTCTGTTCAGTAAAGGAGATGGTCGGAAATGAGGGAGAAAAGAAAGTATAAGGAGTGATTAGGGCTTCAGATCCCCATTCCTACTTTCTATTTCCACCTGTTTTCTACTTTGTATGTGCGTGCTGTATATACATGATTTGCAAAGCTTCTTGTTTGTTTGATACTTTTTTTTTTTTTAATGTGGGGTCAGATAATTTCTAAGGTGTATTCCATGATATCGGAAGACAGCTCAGACTGCAATCACATCTCCAATACCTGCTCTTGTCCCATTACAGACTAAGTTGTTTTCTGTAGTTTCCATTCTCCAATCCCCTTCACTGGGCATCCTCTGATCACTAGATAACCCAGGATGACTGAGTTCCCCAATCTGAAGAGCTCTCTGCCCATAGGTCACTGTTCCACAACTGAAACTTGAAACAAACTATTATTTTAGTCTCCTTTGTGCCTACTTTGTTTGGCACCTTCTCAATTTTTTTTCCAGGAATCCTATCTTGACTAAAGCCCCTACTCCCAGCCTTAGTTAGTCTCCATTTTCTCAGTAGTGCGCTCTTTCTCTAAGACATCCAAAAAAGCCAAACCAGTTGCCACTGAGTTGACTCCTGCTCATGGTGACCCTGTGTGTGTCAGAGTAGAACTGGGCTTTAAAGGACTTTTAATGGCTAATTTTTCAGGACATCACCAGCCCTTTCTTCTGAGTCAGCTCTGGGTGGACTCAAGGCATCTGGTTAGCAGTGACTGCATTAATTGTTTACACCACCCAGAGACTCTGCTCTAAGACATATGTTCAGCTAGACCCTTTATACCCTACCTAACATTTTGTTTTTGTTTCTCCTCCTTTGTGGCACTTGTCCTACATTCAGTTGGGGTGGAATCAGAGACCATATCTCCTTTCTCTCTACATATTCCAACTCTGATCAACCCAGGACTACATCCTCTTCAGTGAGTGCTTGCAGTGTGTGTGACCAGTGATCTGATTGATTGTTTACTAATGTTTACTTTGACTCTCATCAGATGGTTGCCTAACCAGCTGTTTTTGAGAGTTACCAAAAAGTTGGGCTATGACAGCGGAGATCATCAGGATCCCTTCAAAATAGTCCTGAGCCTATCAGTGACCCTCTTCACAGCCTCTTTCACCTCCTTGTTTCGAAGGGTATAGACGATGGGATTGAGGAAAGGGGTAAGAAGGGCATACATCAAGGCAATAAGCTTGTCTGTACCCTCAGGTCGACTCCCAGATGAACTCACATACACTGTGAAGGCAGAACCATAGAATAGTGCTACTACAGTCATATGGGAAGAACAGGTAGAGAAGGCCTTGGCACGGCTAGCAGCTGAGGGTAGCTTCAGTACAGCTTTCAGGATGCCCCCATAGAGTCCCAAAATTAGCACAAAGTTGCATCCAGTGGCCACACCAATCACTGTCCCATTGGCCCGAGCATGCCAGCCTGTGTCCACACATGCCAACTGCATCAGTGGTGCCAGGTCACAAAAGTAATGGGCCACCTCCTTCAAGCAGAAAGGAAGAGTGGCTGTGAGACTGGCTGGCACAATTGCTGCTGAGAAGCCAGCCACCCAAGTGGCCCCTGCTAGCCAGAGCTGTATCTGTCTGCTCATGAGTGCATGATAGTGGAGTGGGAGACAGATGGCAAGGTAGCGGTCCAGAGCCATGACACTCAGCAGGTAGCACTCAGTCATGCCCAAGGAGTGGAAGACATAAAGCTGGATGAAGCACAAAGCAGATGAGATGGGTGAATGTCCGTGGAGCAAGGTATGCAGAAGCGTGAGCACAGTCGTGCTGACATACCAGAGCTCCAAGAAGGAGAGGACACTGATGAAGAAGTACATGGGTGTGGACAGTCCAGAATCTACTTGAACAAGGACAATGATGAACAGATTCTCTGCCAGGGTGAGGAGATAGATGCACAGGGTCCCCAAGAAGGCAAGAGGTTGCAGAGTCCCAGTAGTAGTGAAACCAGCAAGGATGAAATTTTGGGTCCAAGTGTGGTTGACATGAACCATCATTCCCAGGACTGAGGGGCAAGGACAGAGGACTAGCAATGTAGGCTTCTTCTTTGATTCAGGAAATGTTCCTAATGTCAAGAATGTAGAATGTAATCACCTCTACTTTGCAGTAGAGCAACCAAAGACCAGGAAGCAGAAATGGTTGGTCTCATATCGTAGAGTCTGTTGGTGACTGAGCTAGAACTAGAAAGCAAGGCTCCTGCTCCTCCTGTTTAATTTTTTTTAATAATATTGGACTACAGAGACTCAGACAACTATATTTCTTCTCTCCTCCAACATCAGAAAATAGGAGAGACAGGAAAATTCTGACCTCTCTCTTTCTTATAATTTCCAATGATAAAATAACCAGCAATAATTGGCTGTCAGGAAGAAAAATATCTTCCCCTAAAAAGTGACTGTTGACACCTCTTTCAGGAGGTCCCTCTGAAGTTTGAGGATTTTTCTTTTAAGGACTAGAAGAAGAAGAGATGGGAAAATAAATAATTGCAGAAACTCTGGAAACAATCTCTGAAGGCTAAGGTCCATAGTGCCTAATGATAACTCACCCAGTGGACACATTATGCCTTTTAAAAGATGGTCACTGAAGGAGATATCCACAAGGAAGTCTCAGAGAGAAATCCAATGTGGTCAGAGCTTCCCCTTTCCTCCTAGGAATTGATCTAGAAGACTTGTAGCATAAAAGAAGGCATTTTCTCTGAAGTCACAGGTTTGGCTTTGTAAACGTGTTTTGCCACTAACCGGCAATGCACACTGGGAAACTTCTCTTCACCTAACCTCAGCTTCCTCTTTTCTAAAAAAAAGAAAGTTTAAATAGATGTTCTGCAAGTCCCTTACAGAAGGGATAATTTATTGTTCTCTAAAGTCACTGAAAAATATTTATGGGGAGAGAGTGCCAACATCATTGTTCCTAGACTTTACTTTCTACAACCTAATAAGCATCACCCAGGAAAGGGTCAAAACTTTCTCATAGTTCTCTTCTTCAACTACTCTCACTTCTGCAGCACCATCCCTGCCCATTACCTGATTGTTTTTCATGATATTAGGACTTGTAGCTTCCTCCTCGGTGTCCTTTTTACTCCTAAGTATTTTCCTGATTTATATTCCATACTCCTGGAAGTCTGGCCTCCCAGGGCTTCTTGCTTTGTATTCCCTGGGGCTTCTGGCTGTGAATAACTCTCAAAAGGGGTTACCCTGGGGAAGGAAGTCATGCATAGGGAAGTGTAGCAGACTTTTTCAACTCTGTAACCCTCCTTGTTGGGCTCTGGTATCCATTCCCAGGGGTGTTGCCTCCTCTGGGCCACAAGATCTTTTGCAAATCCCACATTACTGTCCATGATGAGATGACCCATCTTGCATGTGCTTGTGCGTAGAGAGAGAATAACACCTTCAGCACCCCAGAAGTGAGTCATATCTACTTAAAATTCTTATAAGGAGATTTCTCACCTAGATTCCTCTCCACTCCACTACAATGAGGATTGCTGGATGGCAGGTATCTTAGTCATCTAGTGCTGCTGTAACAGATATACCACAAGTGGATGGCTTTAACAAAGAGAAATTTATTTTCTCATTGTCTAGTAGGCTAGAAGTCCAAATTCAGGGAGTCAGCTCCAGGGGAGGGTTTTCTGCCTCTGCCAGCTCTGGAGGAAGGTCTTTCTCATTAGTCTTCCCCTGGACTGGGAGATTCTCCACGCGGGAACCCTGGGACCAAAGGATGAGCTCTGCTCCCGGTATTTCTTTTTTGGTGGTAGGATGTCCCCACGTCTCTCTGCTTGTAGTTACCAATTGTTGCATTGTTTGAGCACTTGTTGCAGTCACTATATCAGTCCATCTCTTTGAGGGATTTCCTTTTTTTCACTGACCCTCTTCTTTATCAAACATAATGTCTTTCAGGGACTGCTCCCTTCTGATAACATGTCCAAAGTACGTGAGAAGTCTCGCTATCCTCTCTTTTAAGGAGCATTCTGACCGTGCTTATTCCAAGGCAGATTTGTTCAATCTTCTGGCAGTGCATGGTATATTCAATATTCTTTGCAACACCGTAATAAGAAGCCGTCAATTCTTTTTCCGTCCCCCTTCTTCATTGTCCAGCTTTGACACGCATATAATCCAATTAAAAATACCATGGCTTGGGTCAGGAACACCTTAGTCCTCAAAGTGACATCTTCGTTTTTTAATACTGGAAAGGCGTCTTTTGCAGCAAAGTTGCCTAAAACAATATGTCGTTTGATTTCTTGACTGCTGCTTCCATGGGTGTTTAGTGTGGATCCAAGTAAAATAAATCCTTGACAACTTCAATATTTTCTCTGTTTATCATGATGTTGTTTATTTGCCCAGTTGTGAGGATTTTTCTTTTTGTCAAAGTGTAATTCATACTGAAGGCTGTAGTCTTTGATATTCATTAGTAATTACTTCAAGTCTTCTTCACTTTCTGCAAGCAGGGTTGTGTCATCTGCATATAACGGGTTTTTGATGAGTCCCTCTAATCCTGATATCACTTTCTTCTTCATATAGTTCAGATTCTTGCATTGTTTGCTCAGCATACAGATTGAGTAAGTGTGGCAAAAGCATACAACCCTCATGCACATCTTCCCTGGTTTTTAAATGATGCAGTATCACCTTCACTGTTCAAACATCTGCCTCTTCTTTTATGTACAGGTTCCTCATGAGCACAATTAAGTGTTCTGGAATTCCTATTCTTCTAAATGCTGTCCATAATTTGTTATGATCCACAGAGTGGAATGCTTTTTCATAATCAATAAAACACAGGTAAACATCTTTCTGGTATTCACTGCTTTCAGCCAAGATCCATCTAACATCAGCAATGATCTCCCTAGTTCCATGTTCTCTTCTGAATCAGAGTTAAATTTTTGGCAGTTCCCTGTCGATACACTGCTGCAACTGTTTTTGAATTATCTTCAGCAAAATTCTACTTGTATTTTATATTAATGATATTGTTCATAATTTCCATGTTCTGTTGGATCACCTTTCTTTGGAATGGGCACAAATATAGATCTCTTCCAGTCGATTTGCCAGGTAGCTCTCTTCCACATTTCTTGGCATAGGTGAGTGAGTGCTTCCAGTGCTGCATCCATTTGTTGAAACATCTCAATTGGTATCCCATCAATTCCTGTTTTGCGCCAGTATCTTCAGTGCAGCTTGGACTTCTTCCTTCGGTACCATTGCTTCCTGATCATATGCTAACTCCTGAAATGGTTGAATGTTGACCAATTCTTTTTGGTATAGTGACTTTGTGTATTCCTCTCATCTTCTTTTGATGGTTCCTGCGTTGTTCAATATTTTGCCCATAGAATCCTTCAATACTGCAACTTGAGTCTTGAATTTTTTTTTCAGTTTGAGAAATGCTGAGGGTGTTCTTTCCTTTTTGTTTTCTAACTCCAGGTCTTTGCACAGTTCATTATAATACTTTACTTTGTCTTCTCAAGCCGCCCATTGAAACCTTCTTTTCAGCTCTTTTATGTCATCACTTCTTCAATTCTCTTTAGCTACTCTTTGTTGAAGAGCAAGTTTCAGAGTCTCTTCTGACATCATTTTGGTCTTTTCCCTCTTTTTAATGACCTTTTGCTCTCTACATGTATGATGTCCTTAATGTCATCCCACAATTCATCTGATCTTAGGTCATTAGTCCTCAGTGTGTCAAATATATTCTTGAAATTCTCTAAATTCAGGTGGCATGTACTCACGTTCATACTTTGGCTCTTATGAAGTTGTTTATATTTTCTTTAGCTTCAGTTTGAACTTGCATATGAACGATTCATGATCTGTTCCACAGTTGGCCCTTGACCTTGTTCTGACTGATGGCATTGAGCTTCTCCATCATCTCTTTCCACAGGCGTAGTCAGTTTGGTACCTTTGTATTATATCTGGTGATAATATAAATGGGAACTATACACATGGGTGTATAGTTCCCATGTATATTATTGAAAAAAGTTATTTTCAATGAATAAGTTGTTGCCTCACAAAATTCTATTATGCAATCTCTGGCATCATTTCTATCACCAAGGCCATATTTTCCAACTACTGATCCTTCTTTGTTTCCTATTTTCACATTCCAAACACCAGTAATTATTACTACATCTTGATTGCATATTTGAGCAATTTCAGACTGCAAAAGTTGGTAAAAATCTTCAGTGTCTTCATCTTTGGCCTTAGTGGTTGGTGAGTAAATCTGGATAACAGTCATATTAAGTGCCTTCCTTGTAGGCATATGGATGTTAACCTATCACTGACAGCATTGTACTTCAGAATAAACCCATTGCTGTCGAGTGGATTCCAACTCATAGCGACTCTATAGGACAGAGTAGAACTACCCCATAGAGTTTCCAAGGAGCAGCTGGTGGATTTGAACTGTCAAACTTCTTTTTTTTTTTTTTTTTTGGTTAGCAGCCGTAGTTCACTGTAGCTCTTAATCTCTGTACCACCAGGGCTCCATACTTCAGAATAGATTTTTTTATGATGAACGTGCCACCATTCCTCTTCAATTTGTCATTCGTGGCATAGTAGACTATGTGATTGCCCAAATCAAAATAGCCAATACCAGTCCATTTCAGCTCACTAATGCTTAGGACATCAATCTATTTCAATTTGACAACGTCTAATTTTCCTAGATTCATACTTTGTACTTTCTATGTTCCAATTATTAATGGATGTTTGCAGCTGTTTTTTCTCATTTTGAGTCATGCCACATCAGCAGATGAAGGTCCCGACAGCTTTTCTCCACCCATGTCGTTAAGGTCCACTCTAACTTAAGGGGGCAGCTTTTTCCTAGTCTTATTTTGAGGGCTTTCCAACCTGACAGGCTTGTCTCCCGGCACTTTATGAGACAATGTGCTGCTGCTATTCATAAGGTTTTCACTGGCCAACTCTTTCTGAAATAGACCACTAGGGCCTTCTTCCTACTATGGCTTAGTCTGGAAGTTCCACTGAAGCATCTCCACCTTAACTGACCCTGTTAATATTTGAAATACCAGTGGCATAGCTTCCAGCATCACAGCAACACACAAGCCACCACAGTACAACAGTACAACAAACTGATAGGTGACATAATGGTGTGAGAATTAGAGTTGTTTAAACAACAGAAAAGGATGATTTTTTTCTTGAGAGTTCTACTTTAGAATATAATATAAACTCAACTTTGGAAGAAGACCTCTTTGACTAAAAGCATCTTAGATGTTTGGACAATTATAGGTTCCCATTCAGTCTTTTCCAGCCTTAAGTATAGATTCCACTTCATCTGAAACACCTGACCTTTCTCCAGGGTGTGTTGTTGCAAATGCCATTTCACAAAATTACTACATTCCCACAGTCCTAAACACCAAAAAATCCCTCATATTTAGCCACATTTGTGGATTTTATAAGACATAATCTAATACAAGCTTCTTCTATGCTTTGTAATGGGCTAAATGTATGTCGTCCTGGTTTGGCGTCAAATGAGTATAACAACTGTCTTCTTGTCTTCAGAGAACAATCAATGTGATACTAATACTCATTTATAAAGAACTTCTACACAAACTGAAATCAATGCAAAACATATTCTGAAGATTCAGTATTCTATATGAATGAGGAGGGAAGAGGGGTTTTAGAGTATAATAAGTAGCATGAAGAAGAAAAAAAATTGTAGGGTTCTAAGTTTAGTCCTTACTTAGCTAAAGAAATTGTTTTTCTTTTCACATCAACCCCTATCAGTAGAGAGTGCTCACTAACATTTATCCTGAATTAAGAATGGAGAAAGAGAAAAGAGCAAGGCCCGATGTCTCCCTCAAGGAATGCATGACTTAACAAGAGAGATAGCTGGGAATCCCTGCTATAGTGTTAAGTGAAGAAAGCAGGATTCCATGTGGTTGGTAATATTTGACAAAGGCTATGTTTATGGGAAATGCTTAGAAAGGAGTAGATGATTAATTGTGTTAAATAATTTTTATAGTGGTTTTTAATTTTTATTCTTCTGAGTATTGCATATTGTGGTCATATTTACATGTAATGATATTTTTGAAGAAAAAAGATATGATCAAAGTTAAGAAAATGTTACATCAAGGGTAGTGAAAAGAGTATGAGCAGAAGGGAAATCACAGTACACTTATTCCTCACTTATTGACTATCCCGTTATTCAACATTTTGCACTTACATCAATAGTAAAAAAATCTATTATTCAACTATTTTGCTCATTAACAATATATGTCTGGCAGTAATGAATGCCAGGGTGTGAAGTGAAAGTAATACTAGCTGTCATGGCTAAGATTATGTGCCAACATGGCTAGGCCATGATTCTCAGTGGCTTGGCAGTTATATAATGATGTAATTTGGAGGTTATGTAATGAGGTAATCATCCTTCATTATGTGATCTGATATAATCATCCTTCATTTTGTGATCTGATGTGGTCATCCTCCATTTTCACATAACTCCAATTTTCAAAAACCACCTGGTCTTTGGAACCCAACCATACCAATAAGTAAGGAGTAAGTGTAATTCTGTTATTCATTCAGCAAATATATTTATTGAACACTCTCTGTTTCTAATGCCTTACACTAGGGAAAGTGAAATGCATAAAACATAGTCCCTTTCTGCAAGATGCTTAATTTGGAGCGAGGGAGATAGAGTCCAAAATAAGTACTTTTAAAAACCAACCAAAAATGAAAACCAAACATTTCGCCATCAAGTCAATTCCCACTCATAGTGACCCCATTTATTAAAGAGTAGAACTTCCCCCTAGGGTTTTCTTGTCTGTAACCTTAACAGAAGATCTACAGACCTTTATTCCACCGTGCCACTGGATGGTTTGAACCCCAACCTTTAGGTTAGTAGCCAAGCACAAACCATTTGCTCTACAGTGACACTCAAACATATGAAAAGGTATTCAGCCTATCGCATAATAAAACACATACAACTTTAAACAACAGAGAGATACTTTTCTCACCTTTCAGGTTGACAAAAATATAGATGTTTAAAAACACACATTGTTCAGGAGGTTGCAAAGAAGCAGACATTTTCATACATTGATCACAGGAGTACAAAATAGTATAATCTATTTGGAGGAAAATGTACCAATGTTTATGCAAATTACACATTTAATTTGTCCTATGACCCAGAAATTTCATTTTTAGGAATTCATCTTGCAGATATGTACGCACACATGTGAAATGATGTATACACAAAATTATTCATTGTAGCTTTTTCTGTAATAGCAAAAGACTGAAAGCAATCCAAGAACCCTTCAATAGGGAACTCTTTAAATTAATCACACCATGAAGCTGTTTATCAAAATGAGAAGGCACATTCTGCAATGATATCCAAAAAAATCTAGAAGGCACAAAAAGATATTTATATTTGTTTATTCTTGCATAAAGAAACACTATAGGGTTATAGGCAATAGTAATGAAAGTTGTTTCCTATGGCAGAAGTGGGAAGTGGGGGCTGGCAAGGGGAAATAAGAGACAGAGTTAGGAGATGGGAAAACACTCTTCTACATGAACGTTTTTAAGAATATTTTGATTTTTGAAAAATGAAGGTGTTAGGTGCAAGCCGAAAGGTTGGAGGTACAAGTCCACCCAGAGGCACCAAGGAAGAAAGGCCTGGAAATCTACCTGTGAAAAATCAGCCAATGAAAGCCCTGTGGACTGCTGTTCCATTCTGACACACATGGGGTCACCATGAGTCAGAGCCAACTTGATGAAAACAGGTATTATCTAATGAAACAAAAATTTTAATTTTAAAAATATGTATCAATACCTTGCTCATGGATAGGAAGACTTAACCATGTGAAAATATCAATACTACCGAAAGTGACCTACAAAGGTAATACAATCCCAATCCAAATTCTAGCAACTGTCTTTAATGAGTTGGAAAAAATTATCACCACCTTTCTATGGAAAGGAAAGAGGCCCCAGATAAGCAAAACATTACTGAAGAAGAACAAAGTAGGAGGCCTCACACTACCTGATCTCAGAATCTACTATACAACCACAGTAGTCAAAACAGTATGGTGCTGGCAGAACTTCAGGCTCATAGATCAAAGGAACAGAATGGAGAATCCAAAAGTAAATCCATCCACCTATGGACAGCCGATCTTTGACATAGGGTGGGAGACCATTAAATGGTGAAGAGAAAATCTCTTTAACAATTGTTGCAGGAGAAACTGGACATCCATTTGCAGAAAAATAAAACAAGATCCATATCTCACACCATACTCAAAAACTAACTCAAAATGGGTCAAAACCCTAAATGTAAAACCTAAAACACAAAGATTACGGAAGAAAAAATAGAGACAATACTAGGGGCCCTAGTACACTGCATAAAGAGAATACTACACATAACTAAAAATGTACAAACAGCAGAAGATAAACTAGATCACTGGGATCTCCTAAAAATTAAACAGTTATGATCTCAAAAGACTTCGCCAAAAGTGTAAAAAGAAAACCTACAGACTGGGGAAAATTTTTTGGCTACAAAACATCTGAAAAGGGTCTAATCTCTAAAATTTTAGCAAACTTCAACACCTCAACAATAAAAAGGCAAACGATCCAATTAAAACATGGGAAAAGCATACGAACATACATTTCACCATGGAAGGCATCCGGGAGGCTAACAAACACATGAAAAGATGGTTGCAATCATTCCCATTAGAGAGATGCAAATCAAAACTACCATCTCACCCTGGCAATAATGGCACCAATCAAAAAAACAGAGAACAACAAATGCTGACAAGGCTAAGGGGCAATTGGAACTCATACACTTCTGGTGAGTCTGCGAAACAGGACACCTACTATAGAAAATGATATAACCCATTGCCCTCGAGTCGATTCCAACTCATAGTGAATTTATAGGACAGAGTAGAACTGTCCCATAGGGTTTCCAAGGAGTGGCTAGTGAATTCGAACTGCCAACCTTCTGTTTAGCAGACCAGCTCTTAACCACTGTGCCATGCGGCTTCTTTAAAAAGCTAGAAATAAAAATACCATACAATCCAGCAATCCCACTACTAGGTGTATATCCTAGAGAAATAAAAGCCGCAACATGTATAGATATATGAACACTCATGCTTATCACAGCGTTATTCACAACAGCAAAAATATGGAAACAACCTAAGCGTTCATCAACAGATGAATGAATAAACAAACTGCGGTATACATGTACAGTGGAATACTATGCAACAATTAAGAATAATGATGAATCAACAAAACATCTGACAACATGGATGAATTTGGAGGACATTATATTGAGCAAAATAAGTCAGTCACAAAAGGACAAATATCATATGAGACCACTATTATAACAAGTCAAGAATAGGTTTTATATATTGAAAATGGTTACCAGGGTTGGAAGTGGGAGTAAGACAGTAGACAAGTGTTAATTCTAGTGAAAGTAAGGCAATAGACAATATGGGGGAAGTCAGCTCAACATGACCAAGGCAAAGGCAGACTCGGAGAGGTACGCGAGAATGAAGCACAACTACAGTAAATACTGTAACATATACAATCCTGCAACAACAGGAATAACAGACAGTAATTTGTGAGTACATATAGGTGAATATATATGCCAAATAGGTAAGGGAGGTCATACTAGAGTACACCCACACACATATACAGTTATGGTTGTGGATATTTCTACAAATGTATTTGTAAATGCTGCATGTATACACTTATATAATAGAACACATGGGGACACAGTTAGAGAAACTACTTAAGCATTGGACTGGAAGCCTAAGGCTCATAGTCTCTTGGGACATCTAGCTACACTGGCAAAACACAGTTCATAAAGATAATGTTTTATATCCTAGCCCAGTGAGTAGTGTCTGGGGTCTTAAAAACTTGTGAGCAGACATCTAAGAAGCAGGTACTGGTCTTTCCCCATCTGGAGCAAAGGAGAATGAAGAAAACCAAAGACTGAAGGAAGTAATTAGTCCAAAGGACTAATGAAACACCACCAAAAAAAAAAAAAAACTTGTTGCCATTGAGTCAATTCTGACTCATAGCAACCCTATAGGACAGAGTAGAATTGCCCCATAGGGTTTCCAAGGAGCAGCTGGTGGATTTGAACTGCCAACCTTTTGGTTAGCACCTGAACACTTAACTACTGTGCCATCAGGGCTCCATGAACCACACCCTCTTCTAATCTGAGACCAGAAAAACTAGATGGTGCCTGACTACCACTACCGACCACTCTGTCTGGGACCACAATAGAAAGAAGTCTTTGGTTACACAGGGGTAAAAAATGTGGAACAAAATTCAAATTGAAAAAAAAAAAGATCAGACTTAGTGGTCTGAAAGAGACTGGAGGAACCCCTGAGACTATTGCCCTGAGAGAACCTTCTAACTGGAAACTGAAGACACTCCCAGAGGCCACTTTTCAGTCAGGTAATAGATGACAAAAAACCCATTGCCATGGAGTCCATTCTGACTCATAGCCACCCTATAGGACAGAGTAGAACTTCCCCACAGGGTTTCCAAGGAGCGGCTGATAGATTTGAACTGCCGACCTTTTGGTTAGCAGCCGAGCTCTTAACCACTATGCCATCAGGGCCGCAAATAATAGATAAGACTATAAAATAAACAATAACACCAGTGAAGAATGTGCTTCTTAGAGCACTCGACCATATGAGACAAAAAGGTCAACATTTGCCCAAATCCAAAGATGGGAAAGCAGGGAGGGACAGGGAACCAAACAAATGGAAATGCAGAGCCCAAGGAGGAAATGGGAAGAGTGCTGACATATTGCTGGGATTACAACCAATGTCATGGAACAATCTGTGTAAGAATTATTGATGGAAAAACAAATTTGCTATGTAAATATTCACCTAAAGCACAATAAAATGCCCCCCCTCCCAAAGTCAATACAGTGACACAGTGCAGTCATATACCCTCCTTTGCTCAGGGGAGTTCTGGCTCATGTCTGTTGTTCCCAGGATAGCTGATGATTATTATTAGTGCCATGTTTTATACTTTAAAATATTCAGGCTTGACTTGGGTGATAAACTTTATGAATATTCTAGATGCTAGAATATTAGCCTTGATGCTGCTGCAATGTATGTATGCATGAATGTAAGTATGTATATATATATATATATATATATATATATATATATATATAAGTTCTCCCCCTTTTTTAGAGTGATAAACCTGATTTAACATGGAAGGAGCCAAAACATGGGTCTCAAGCATTTATCCCAATGTGTCATGCTGACACATTTCTTCCCATTTTTTTTTTTCATATAAAAAACCAAAGCCATTGCTCTTGAGTCTATTCTGACTCATAGTAACCCTATGGGACAGAGTAGAACTGCCCCATAGGGTTTCCAAGAAGCAGCTGGTGGATTCAAATTACCAACATTTGCGCGCACACACACACACAAAAAAGATCATATTTGTATGGCACACTGAGAAGAACAGAAAGGCTGCTTGCTGCCAATGGCAACCAGAACAGGGCCTCGCTCTGGTTCCCTCAGGCTTTCTCTAACCACTCAAATGTGAAGGACAGGGAGATCAGTAGCTTAGCCCACCTGTTAGCTGTATTTGCTGGAGCTTTGCCCTGAGGAAGATCTGAAGGAAAGGACCTTGCAAAGTTGCACACAGTAGAAGATTGTGTAAAAAGGGAGAAGAGTCTGGAGCAGCAAATTGACCTGAAAAAGGGGACTGATTCCTGGTGCTGCTATAGGAAGGACACTAAATCTCTCACCCTCTTTAGATCCTTGGGAATTCTTCATTCATTCATTCATTCATTTATATATGAATAAATACCAGGTATCAAACCAAACCCACTGCTGTCGGGTAGATTCGGACTGATAGTGACCCTATAGAGCAGAGTAGAACTGCCTCATAGAGTTTCCAAGGCTGTAAATATTCAGGGAATTAGACTGCCATATCTTTTTCACACAGAATGGCTGGTGGTTTCAAACCACAGACATTTTGGTTAGCAGCTGAGTGGTTTAACCACTGGATCACCAGGGCTCCTTGAATACAGGTACTGGCTGAGAAATCAATGCCAAGATATATGCTGTCTGGAGTTCTTAGAGAACTATTCATATCTCCAAAACTGGGTTGTAAGTGCCCCAAACCCACCACACAATATACACACCACAGTGTTGATTAATGTGACCCAAACAATTGCCAGCAATTCTTTGGGGCTGCCATCAGGGACTTTGGTGATCAAGTAGTATTCTGTTGCCCCAGCAACCACCCCTCAATAAAGGCAGATTGAGGGAACCATAGTGTAGAAGGGCAGAAAGAGTAACAAAAGGATAGAGGCCCAAAAGCCATGCGCTAGGGGAGAGTATAAATTTCACCAAAAAAAGGGAGAAACACACAGGATGATGCAGGGTGTCTTTGGTCACCTAGGTCCCAAGGAGATGCTTGATTTAGAGTTTTACCAACTCTACTGGCCCTACCTGTTGAAAAAATATGAGATATGTGTAAAACTAGGCAAGTTAAAAAAAAAAAACACACACTTCAGAAATTTATGTGGAAAAATGTTCAGTAATATTAAGCAACTTATATACAGTGTTTACGGATCTGCACGCTTTAAGTGTATAAAATAATTTAACTCTTACAATAATTCTCTGAAGAAGGTTATATTATCGTCCCCATTTAACTGGTGAAGAAACTGCTGTTAAATGAAAGAGGTTAAGTGAGTTGTCCAAGGTCACACAGCAAGTAAATGGTGGAGCTAATGTGGAAAAGCCAGGCAGACAGCCTTTTCTAACCACTACACTGCATTGTTACTGGAGTCGTAAGGATTGCTCTTATTTATTGAAGAAGGTCCCTGGGTGGCACAAATGATTTGCTCTTGACTGACTACTAACCTAAAGGTTAGCAGTTGGAACCCACCCAACAGTTTTGCAGAGGAAAGGACTGGCAATCTTCTTCTATAAAGATTACAGCCAAAAAAAAAAAACAAAAACAAAAGCCCTATGGAGCAGCTCTACTCTGTACCAAATGGGGTATCAATTAGAATCAACTCATTGGCAATTGGTGTATGTATTATTTATTGATTAACTCCTAAGGGTTAGGAACTGTGTTAGCAGTTTGCTTGTTTTCTTTCCTTTAATCCTTATAAGACTGGTCATTATCACCTTTTTAAACGTGAGAAAACTAATGTCATATAGAAGTTACTTGAGAATAACATAACAAAATGTGGTAAAATGGACACTTAGACCAACACTTTTCTCCTCATTCTTTTGGAGATTCGGACCCTAAACACCTGGACCTAGTTCAGGTACTGCTTTCTTAAAGAAGTTTTGCAGTCATAGAATCAAAACTCCCCAAGCTGGAAGGAATGTGAGCATTCATCTACCCCCAGTCTCTCACTCTGCAGAGAGAATGAGGCTGAGGAAGTCTTGTCAAGTTCATCCAGTTAGCTAGAGTGGATCTAGGACTTGGATCCACGTCTTTTTATTGCAAGTCCAGTAATACTTCTTACTTCTATTTTTATTACCTAAAAATTGGGGGTGATTCTTTCTTAGACAGGAGCTATAAAAATTAAATTAAAACTATATATATTTGTGGGTATGTGTAATAGTGGCCGAGCTACTGTCAAAAAACATAAAATTAAAAGCAAAAATTGATTATTTGAGCAATTATAGAGGAATTAGAAAAATCACTTTATAAAGAATATTCAAGATACATACAGTGACCTTGTCTCTGGCAAGTTCTGCCTGTTTTAGCCACTAATACGCTGTGCATCCTTGGGCAGGTCATGTCATCTCCTGAGCCCTCAGTTCACTCATTTGAAAATGAAAGAGTTGAGCTAGATCATCTCAGCAGAGGAAGTGGTGAGGGAGCCAGTTGAGAAGAAAGGGCATAGGGAGTGGCCAGAGCTCCAGGCCCCCATTTTTACTTCTTGTTTTAGTCTATTTTCTACTTCGTAATTATCTCCTTTATGTATTTTGTTTCTAAGAATGTTTGTTTGAAAACAGGAGTCAGAAGATTTCCAGGGTGTTGTCTTTGATACTGCAAGGGAATTGGGTCTGTTACTTGCTGGGCCTATACAGCAATTGCTGGACTCATGTGGAAGAGGAAATAACATCCATGGTTTCAGGAAATCTGACTACTTGTGGTGGGCATAGACATGTGTGCATTCTGAGCAGGAAACACAATTTTTGCTCCCATCGAAAGAGTCAACAAGACTAGAGCCTCAGGCATATGATTTTATGTAAGTGCTAAATGATGACATAACTTAATTCAAAACTCCTCCTGATGGTGGTGGCCAGAAAGGATGGAGAAACCTGAGATCCCTGACATTCTGGTGAACCTTCTGTTTCTGCTGTGTCTAACTCAGAAGCTGGGTTCTTCAAGAGACCAAGGATGGGACCCTTATAAGACCCTGGTACCACTAATCAAAACAAAAAAGTAAAACCAGGGTCATGATGAGGCGCTAACATTTTCTTAATCTATGATTTATAATTGAGTCTCCTCCCACTTAAAATCCCTTGTATGCCTTTTGCCTTGACTCTAGACTGTTACCCTTACTGAGCCCATCTCTATACCAATGTTTATGTCAATCCTTTGGCTAGAATGTCCTCCTCCCTCTGCTTTTACCTAGGCACGAATACCAGATCTATCATTATGTTGTGATTCTGGACTAGTTACATAGCCTGTCTGAGCCTTGGTTTTTTTTCCATGTATAACTTTATATACGAACTGTATTGGGCTGTCAATAAATAATAATGACTATTACTAATGGTGTTGCTGGTGGTAAATACATAGGCGTTTTATTAAATTACTGAAGGTTGATCTGAATGAACTGAAATATTGGACAATTTTGATTATCATCTCACCTGGTCTTAATGGAGAAAGGTTGCACAAGGCTAGAAATCCCCCCTTCTAATGCAGTAGGCACAGGACATTTTGCTACAAAAAAAAAAAAAAAGTCCTGTTTTTCTTCAAGTAAGATACTTCAGACTCAGGTCTCTATTGAAAAAAAAAAAAAAAAAAAAAACTTGCCGTGGAGTCCAGTTCATATTGACCCTCCAGGACAGAGTAGAACGGCCCCATAAGATTTCCAAGGCTTTGATCTTTATAGAAGCCAACTGCCACATCTTTCTCCTGTGGAGTGGCTGCTCTGCTCAAACCACCGAACTTTCTGTTAGCACCTGAGCTCTTAACCACCGTGCCTGCCTCCACTGGAAAAAATAGGGAATAATATGTACCTTGTCTTGTCTTGGCTCAAAGGGAGGTGCTACTAAAATGTGTGTGTACTTTGTGAATGTTAAAGAGCTGCACCAATGTACAGGTCAGTAGGAGCAGTCAGAAGGCGGGGGCACTTCTACTCACAAACTGGACAACATGAGATGAGACTGGGGATCTTTGACCAGTGGGTCGAAAACAAGTCTAAAAACCCTTCCTTCTCAGTTTGATCTCGGAAGTTATGGGAAATTGCGTAGACTTAGCCAGCCCAGGCTTCAGGTTTCACTTCCTCTTGGCCGAGCAAAGAAGCCATGGACCTATTGCTGAACTATCATGGCCGCACGTAGACTGTTGGGAAAAATTGGATTCCCAAAAGAAAGCATAAGAGCCAGACTTATCCAGCTAAGGGAATCTTCCTGTAAAACTTTTCTTTTGAGCAACTCAGGGGAACAGAGTAAAGTGCAAACAAGTTTGCTAATGAGAAGGCAAACGAGCTGCCTAACTGAGCTGGGGAAGCCAGAGGGAGAGGTAAGGGAACTGTTCCCAGGAGGGACTGTGCCCGCTTAATGAAGCACAGCCTCCACTTCAGTAATTATCAGCATTCTCTCTGCAGAGACCACTCCCAACATGAGTCCTGGAACAGGAAGATTTGGGGAGGCCCCTGGTTTCTCCTCTAGGCTCCCTCAGTTAATGCTAATTGGGAACCTGCGACTGCAGACCAGCATGTCAAAGAAGCAGTTCTAGGATACAGCCCATTTAGGAACAACTTCCCCAAGCCTGGTGAGGAGACTGGCCTCCCAGCTTCACCTGAACCGGGTGAAAGTGCCTCCATTTCCTGCATTCAATATGGGGCACTGTGGAGGTGGGGACTGGGAGGCAAGAGGACTAAGCTTTAATCTCCGCTTGGCTCTGCCACTAACTTGCTCTAACTCAAAGCAGGTCACATGCCTTCCTTGACCTCATTTTTAAAATATATATATTAATAAAATGAGATTGGACTTGATGAGTCTATAGTTTTTTGAACTCTAGTTTTTTGAATTCTAATTTTATGAACTATAATAAATGATGTGATTTTTATTCTGATACCCAAGTAACAGCATTAAGAGCCAAGAATTTAGTAGCCTGACTTCTGCTTTAAAAAACAAGCAAAACACATACACACACATACACAAAGGTCTGTGAATGTAAGGGAGAAGTAGGAGACATGAGAGTAAAAGAAATATGTTCCAAGCACCAAACAAAAAGAAAAAAAGACAGAGGTGGATACCATCGGGGTTCAAAGAAAGGAGGGATTTGCCATTCTTGCTTCCTCTTTCAGAATATTTTAAAACTATCATTTCCCTTTTTGGAAAAAATCGTTTCCTTTAAGTGGAAAAAAAAAAAGGCTGTTTTAATCTGCCTGTCTGCACAGCCTATCTGTCCATGGCACGGTTCTCACAACTACCAAGAAATCAGAACATAAGTGCAATTTTTAATGATGGTAATAATAGTATTGTCATAGAAAATGTAGTCAGAAAACCTGGGATTTGAAATCAATTCCACAAATCAGTAGTTATAAAATTAGTGCAAATTAGCTAGCTTCCCCCACCCCTGCATCCTTTGCAAAACCGGAAATATTAATAACATCTACTAGCAAGTTCGTTGGGAAAATCAAGTAAGGTAGTTTATGCTGGCAAGTAGTAAGTGCCAAACAAATACAACCTAACCTTGTTGATGGCTATAATTATCAGCACCATAGTTGCATGTCTAATACATAAGCGTATCAGTTCGTTGAAGAGTTCAACAAAGGGCTAAAATCACAAACAAGCTTTAGCTCTGTGGGGTCACAGTGCCCCTTCAGAAGCCCTGCAGCTACTCACAGACCAAGCTCCTTAAACGCAGTCAGACACACTTCTGAAACTGACCCAAACTCAGTTATCTTCGAAGAGCTGAACTCCTCTTCTGACAAGGGGCCATCAGACCACAATGCTCTTTTTAAGGTACCCTGAAGAGAGCCCAACTGGAGACATATGGTGTCTTAACTAATGCATGTTAGCCTTACCGAGTTATTGGAAGGAATCGGGGACTTTGAGAAAGGTTCCAGATCAAAGCCTGGCCCAGATCAGAAGTTCAATTAATATCTAGTTCCTGAATCTTGAGAGGAGGAATTATTATTTCTCATCTTTGTGTCCCCAACATTCTGACGTATTTTAAGGTGATCAATAAATACTGATTAAACTAAACACAGTCGGACATGCACAAAATGCAACCTAGCTCAAAAATGAAACCACTTAACAGTTAAATTCACTGTTTTTGTGTTTCATTTCTTCTCTTTCTTTAGTAACTTGAAATGAAATGTAGTCATTTCTTTCAAAGTTTTCATCATGTACTTTTTTTTCTTAATCCTGTAGTTCTTTTAATTTTTAGTAATAAAAATGAATGTGTTATGGTATTTAAAGATAGCTGAAGGTGTCTTTGGTTAAGATGGCTCAGATTACTAAAGTCCTTATCACAGTGTATAAACTTTTGATCACCACAACTCACACTCACAGGTTTGAATGCAAGCTTTGGTCTGCTTATTTGTGCTACAGCAAAGACACCTTCTAAAAACCCAAACCCGTTGCCATCAAGTTGATTCTGACTCATAGCGATCCTATAGGCTAGAGTAGAACTGCACTATGGGGGTTTCCAAGGCTGGTGGATTTGAAATGCTGACCTTTTGGCTAGGAGCTAAGCTGTTTATCACTGTGCCACCAGCGTAAAAATAAATAGGAATTCCTCAAGAAGACACAGGGCAGAAAATGATGTTACAAGGCTGTAGCTAGAATTGAGAATGATGACATGTCTGCAGTGAGAGAAAGTGTGGTAAATATGGAGAGAAGAGGGATATGAGATAAAACTGTTAACGGTAGACATGGCCCAGACCAGGGAAGTTTTTTTTTTCTCTCTCTCTCTTTTCTGAGGTTAGGAATGTGGATGGTGATAGGCTGATAATTATGAATACACACCCATATTCTAATACCCAGAATCTGTGAATGTTACCTTATGGAAAAACAGTGATTAAGAATCTCAAAATGGAGAGATTATCCTGGATTATCTAGGCAGTCCCTAAATGCCATTCTATGCATCCTTACAAGAGAAAGACAGAAGGAGATTTGATACACAAAGAAAAGCAGACAATATGGACATGGAGGAGAGAGAGATTTGAAGATGCTGGCTTTGAAAATTGGACTGACACAGCCACAAATCAGGGAATGCTGGCAGCCACCGGAAGCTGGAAGAGGTAAGGATTGGATTCTCCCCTAGAGTCTGAGAGTCACTCTGCTGGTACCTTGATTTTGGCTCAGTGGTACTGATTTTAGAGAACGGCCTCCACAACTGTGAGAGGATAAATTTCTGTTGTTTAGGTCGCCAATTTAGAGGTGATTTGTTAGAGCGACAGTAAGAAACTAACATAGGCATTTTGTCATAGGAAAACAGAATCATTTAAAGCATTTAGGAAACAAGTGATCACCTCCCTTTTTTTTTTTTTTTTTTTAACAGACTTTAGAAATAGTATAGGAATCACCTAAGAATAAAAACACAACTTGAATGCATCATGTTCCTGGTCCAGGTGGCAGAATGGTTGAGCAATGAAACTGATATTCTTGTGAAGGAAAACCAGAGAGTCTCATTGGCCTAGTGACTGATTTCAAAGTGAATGCCTACATCAACTTGGTCAGTCGAGCCTCCCTGACTTACTCCTGCTTCATAGAGTCATCTAGATAGTTTCCAAATCAAGACTCAACTCTCTCCTCCGTGACCCTAGTTTCGATTAAGATGATTTGCTTTTTTCTTTAGATGACCGCAGGGTCCCTGGGAGGCATGAATAGTTTGCATTCAATTAATAATTTAAAGATTGACAGTTTGAACACATCCAGTGACACCACAAAAGAAAGGCCTGGTGATGTGCTTCTGCAAAGATTACAGCCAGGAAAACCCCATGGAGCAGTTTGATTCTGTAACACACGGGGTCACCATGAGTTGGAATTGACTCAATGGCAATGAGTTTGGTTTTAGTTCTTAGATGACCACAGATCATGCACCAACATTAGCTGTCTTTTGGGACCCTTTTTCAGGCATGGTCTCATCCTGCTTGCAGATCAGCTAGAGAGGTAACACAATGCTGTCTTCTTGCTGGTACAGTTTATTTGACATATCAAAGCTTATTGTACTGTAGAGTGCAAACACTGTCCCTAAAACACATACGTATACACATTGAGGAAAAAGATAGTTTATAAGACCCCAGCTCTCCTTTAAGCTCAGAGCTCTTGCAGAATCTGATGGTCTTCAATGCTGTCATGATGGGAGCTCACTTGCACTTGACTTTATCCATGCATAACTCAGAAAGGCCAGAGTGATCACGAGATTTAATCATCAAAGTAATGCCGCCTAGTCATAGTAAAGATGACAGCCAGGGTATAATTGTTTTTGATATTTGAGAAAGGATTTACATATTTGCAATGGTCATTTGCCTCTGTCAAGCCCCAGCTTTGTCAACTATTAACAACTGGGTAAATGCTTCAGGAAATATTTATACCAAAAGTGATTTCATACAAGATTCACCTCCACTCAGGAGGGTAATTGAGAACTGATAGCCATGTCTGGGGTCTTAAAAGCTAGTGAGCGGCCATCTAAGATGTATCAATTGGCCCCCACTTACCTGGAGCAAAGGAGAATGAAGAACACCAAAGACACAAGGAAAATATTAGCCCAAGAGACAGAAAAGGCCACATAAACCAGAGACTCTGTCAGCCTCAGACCAGATGAACTAGATGGTGCCCAGTTATCACCAATGAACACCCTGACAGGGAACACAACAGACAGTCCCTGATGGAGCAAAAGAAAAGTGGAGTGCAGAACTCAAATTCACTTGAAAAGACCAGACTTAATGGTCTGACTGAGACTGGAGGGACCCCAGAAGACATGGCCTCCAGACTCTCTGTTAGCCCAGAACCGAAACCATTCTTGAAGCCAACTCTTCAGAGAAAGATAAGACATAAAACGATACTCATGCAGAGTATGCTTCTTAGCTCGAGTAGATACATGAGACTAAATGGGCAGCTCCTGTCCAGAGGTGAGACAAGAAGGCAGAAAGCAACAGGAGCTGGTTGTATGGACACAAGAAACCTGGGGTGGAAAGGAGGAGTGTGCTGTCACATTATAGGGAGAGCAACTAGTGTCACATAATGATTTGTGTAGGAACTTTTGTTTGGGAAACTAACTTGAACTATAAACTTTCACTTAAAGCACAATAAGGAAAAGTAGTAATAAAATAAAAAGAACTGGCGGGGGCAGGGGCGGGGGGAAGAACTGATAGCCATAGATGCTTCTCTAAGATCTCCTGCCACTGCCACTCTGTGAATTGGAAAGAAGGGAGACTTGGCTGGTAACGCACCTGTCCCCTTTGATATCTTGAGGCTTATTCAAAGGGCTATAATTTCTCCTAACCCACATACACATATGTCATCTGGCCAATAGAGTTACAAGGTTGAAACTCCTTTCAGTCACTGATATTTGTAACTAAAAAAAGTAAAGAAGAAGCGCTTTGCTATTATTTTTCCTTGTAGCTAAGATTACTTATCCACAGACAGGAAACTACAGTTTCCTCAGACTGGTGAAACAGAAAGCTATGAAAATTGATAGGTGGGGCCTCAAAATTGTGTCTTAAGTACATAACTCCTTTCTTCTTAGGAGTTAGCATGGTGTGACTTGGATATCAACTACTAAGTTTTCAAGTCACATATTGTCTAGCCTTTGACAAATTTATAGTACCCTATTTAGTCAGTCTCTAGAGAGCCTTACTGATTTCACTTTCTTCTCTTACAAGATAAACCGTGATTCCTGTGTTTCTGAAGATCTCGAGATCTAGATTACTGTGAAAGAAGTCTCCAGTGAGGTGAGTCCTATGAGATTTTCTGTAGAGATCTGCATACCTAGTTGACAACCACAAAATCACAGAGGGAGAATTAATTATGGAGTTGTCTGGGAGAAGAGGGACTGGCATCAACTGTATTTCAGAGAAGTGGAAACTGCAGTAGCTTGATTCTAATCCTTACCCTCTCTACATAGAAAACAGATGTTCTTTAACCCACTACAAGTGTAGGCTGAACAAAGCAAACTGCGTTCTAACTATTTAGTGATAGTTGCCCTTGAGTAGCTCTGACTCATGAAAACCTTCTGTGTAACAGAACAAAGCACTGCGGAGTTCTGTGCCACCTTCATGATCATTTGTATGTCTGAGCCCACTGTTGGGACCACTGTGTCAATCCACCTCTGGAAAAATTTCTCTCATTTTCACTGACCCTCTAATTTACCAAACGTTTTTCTTTTTTCAGTGTTTGGTCTTTCCATTTTGACAACAGGTAGTTTTAAAATTAATTCTCTGTGTGTATATTAGAATAGTTGATATTTAGAGGAGGGCTTTAGTTTTTTTAGCTGGAGGGTAAGGAGAAATCTTGGTGGTTGTGATGGGACCTGAGTAAAAGACAAGATAAGCGGCATGAGAGAAGTATCATGAAATATTAAGGAAAAAATAAATCAGGATATAAAGCTGAGTTATATGTTATCATGTACTTTGGACATGTTATCACCAGGACCAGTCCCTGGAGAAGGACATCATACTTGGAAAGGGAGAGGGTCGGCGATAAAGAGGAAGACCCTCAAAGGGATGGACTGCCACCAGGACTGCAACAGTGAGCCCTGACATAGTAATGATTGTGAGGATGATGCAGGAACTGCACTGGTCCATTCTGTTGTAGATAGGGTCTCTATGAGTCAGAAACAACTCAATGGCACCCAACAGTGACGAAACAATATATATAATTTGTGTATATATAAATATACATATATATGTAGAGAGAGTAATATTTACTAAGTCTTGTCCTGCTGAGTAGTGTATTGAGTAATGTAAAGTAATATAAAATAATAACATAATAAATACTTATTTTATTAGGTAAAGGCACAATTAATTTCATAAAATGAAAATTTTATCATTATGTAGTGAAAATCTACCTCTACTGATACTCTTTTTCTAAAAGTTTACTTTAAAATATACTATTATAGCTAAGGAACCCTGGTGGTGCAGTGGTTAAGAGCTCAGCTGTTAACCAAAAGTTCAGCAGTTCGAATCCACCAGCTGCTCCTTGGAAATCCTGTGGGGCAGTTCTACTCAGTCCTATAGGGTCTTTATAGTGTCATTATGAATTAGAATCAATTAGAAGGTAATGGGTTTGGTTTTTTGGTTTTATTATAGCTAAACCTGTTTTCATGTAGTTAAGAGTTTACACAATGTAATTTTTTTCCAACTTTGTTTCCAATCTTAAATGAATGTATGATTTATTTGTATTTTGTCAACAAAACATTAGCTGGATTTTGTTTTAAGTCCAAACTCAAAAACTTTGTTTCTTAGCTGGAGAGTTTAGCCCATTTACGTATATTATGATACAACGCTCACCACCTACCGATTTTCATAGCTCTCTATTTCACTAGTCAGATAACCTTAACAGTCTCTTCTGTGTAAATGAGTAATCTTAGCCACAAGAACCAGTATCAAAGTGCTCCTTCTCGGCTTTTTTAAGTTACACATATCAGTGGCTGAAAAGAATTCCAACATTACAACTTTCCTATTCTGCTGACTTACATGTGGGTCAGGAGAAACCTATAGCCCCATGAATCCTGCTCTAGGTATCAGTGGGACAGGTAGTCACCCAGATAATTCTCTTTCCTTTGCTGTTTAAAGAGTTTTCACTTTATTTGTAATATCTTCAGTATCACTAGAATGTGTCTTTCTGGGGATTTATTTTAACTTGTTTCTGCCATCATATATTGTTTCAATTTGTCACATTTATTCTATGCTCCATTTTCCTTTTTTGTCAAGATAAAAACATTTTTTGTATCTATCCTTCCCTTAAAGGCAAATGCTTTACCCAACTTTCCTATCCTCTTGTCCCCCTCCCTGCACCTCACTCTGTTGATAGACTTTCTGCTTTCCGTCTTTTATTCTGGCTATTTGTTTTTAAGACGCTGAGAAACTTATTTCCCTTTTTGGCCTTCAGTGTTTCTTGGCTTTATTCATTTTCTTATTGAATAGTTCTTCCCGAATAGTTCTGGGCATGGTCTTAGTAGTGCAAAATTTCAGAATCTTTGACTCTCAGAGAATAATTTTTTTAAGCTGTAACGTTTAAATGGAGCCCTAGCGATACAGTGCTTAAGAGCTCTCCTGCTAACAAAGAGGTCGCAGTTCAAATGCAACAGCTGCTCCTTGGAAACCCTATGGGGCAGTTCTACTCTGTCATATAGGGTTGCTATGAGTCAGAATTGACTCTATGGCAACAGGTTTAGTTTTTGGTTCTTAACATTTAAATAACATTTCACTAGGTATAAAATTTTAGTTTCAAAAAATTATCTGAATATCGGGTCAGAGAACCTCTTCTGAAACCCTTGGACAAGATATGTTTGGAATTCATTTTTTTGGTTTTAGAAAGTCTACTTGGAGTCCCTGGTGGTGCAAAGACTTAAGCACTTGGCTACACGCCAAAATTTGGTTGTTTGAGCCCATCCAGAGATGCCTCAGAAGAAAGAACTGGTGATCAACTTTTGAAAGATCACAGCCATTGAAAACCCTGTGGAGCACAGTTCTACTCTGACACACATTGGGCACCATGAGTCAGAATCGATTAGGCCACAACTGGTAAAATGGCTACTTAATGTACACACTGTATCATCACTATTGCATAAGTGACCAAATGGAGGTAGCATCAGCACTCCAAAACCAAATGCATTACTATTTCTGCAGCAAATTATTTGACTATTCACACTAATGTAGACTGAATAGAGATTATAAATGGCTACGTATCACTTTCCATCAAGTTTTATTTTGTAAATATATTTTGTTGCCACACTCCTCAGCCCCTTCCCCTCAAAACATATTTCATTTTTATAGTGTTTTGTGTTTTGGAATTACCAATGGAATTTTTGGACAAGTATTATATAAACATTATTCTATGCTATCTCTGGAGTCAGTTTTGCTATTGAGAATCAGTTTTGATCTCATTCTTAAATCTTTGTATGTGATCACATTTTCATCTCAGAAAGTTCTCAGAGTCTTGGTGTGGGTTTTTCCTTCACTCTTTTTTTTTTTGTTTTTTTTATGGGTCTGTTCCATCTGATGTCATTCATTTGCCCTCAGCAAGAAACCAATTCAAACAAACAGGAATTTGACCATACAAATTGTACAAAAGTTACCCAAAGACATGGTCCCTAAATGAAAAGAGCTCATGAATTAAAACAGAATATTGGAATCCATAATGAGTGGTGTCATCAGCGGAGTATACAGATGCTGAAGAGACCCCAAGGAATGACAGTCCAATATGGAAGCTTCCAAAGACCAAAAGGAGAAAGAAAGAAACAACTGTTGCCATTGAGTTGACTCCAACTCATGGCAACCCCTTGTATATCAGAGTAGAACTATGCTACAATGTTTTCATTGATTAATTTTTTGGAAGTAGATCTCCAGGCCTTTCTTCCAAGGAGCCTCTGAGTAAACTCAAACCTCACCTTTTGATTAGAAGCTGAGGGCTTTAAGTGTTTGCACCATGCAGAAGACAGAGAATCAGCTAAGTCTTGAAGGCTGTATGCAAGCTAATCAGAGGAAGAAAGGTGGGGATGGTTTTCCAGGCAATATTGAAGGGCATTAGCAAAGCCAGGAGGACTATAAAAGCAATATGTTCTGTTATTTCTATAGCTTAAGATACATGAAATAGAAAAGCGAGGGAAGTAATAAAGAAAAAGATTATTCAAGGACTTCTAAACCATCATGTCTTAGTTATCTGGTACTGCTATAACAGAAATACAAGTGGGTAGCTTTTACAAACAGAAATTTATTCTCTCTCACTCAGTCTAGGAGGCTAGAAGTTCAAATTCAGGATGTCAATTCCAGGGAAGGGCTTTCTCTTTCTGTCTGTTCTGAGTGAAGGTCCTTGTCATCAATCTTCCCCTGGTCTAGGAGCTTCTCAGCACAGGGACCCTGGATCCAAAGGACATGTTCCCCTCCTGGCTTTTCTTGCTTAGTGGTTCTGAGATTCCTCTTCCCTATGCCTGTTTCTCTCTTTTGTATCTCAAAAGAGATTGACTCAAGATACAACCTAATCCTGTGGATTGCTCCTACCTCATTAACATAACTGCCTCTAATCCTGTCTCATTAACTTCATAGAGGTTAGGATTTACAGCACTAGGATAATCACATCAGATCACAAAATGGTGGACAACCACACAATACTGGGAATCATGGCCTAGCCAAGTTGACACATATATTTTGGTGACACAATTCAATCCATACTACACAATAAAAGACAAAAATTTTTTCCTAGAGAAAGTAGGAAATTATTAAAGGATTTAAGACAGATAGAGCCATGGCTTTCTAGAAAGATAATTGGTTGCCTGGAATGTACTATTTAGTGAAAGTAAGACTAGAAGGAGTAAAGTAAGTGACTGTAAAAAATAATCAAAGCCCCCAAAATAAATGCTGCAATTCTGCACTAGAGAGCAAGTAGAAGTCTAGCAAAGTGGCATTGATATAAGTACATATGCCACAAAGGACATGTCCTGAGCTTCTGGGAGAGAGGATGTTAATAAGAGCTGGTTAGGGAAAAGCCAAGTGGACTAGGGTAGGCTCTCCAGCATGGAACTGCCATACTGTGGCAGATGCATTTTCCTGTAAAGCTAGAGGCTGCACCCATTTTGCACATAGGCCATTTCAGTCATAATGGGGGATCAATAAGCAGACACTAAAGGCCAGGCTTCAGCCTTAATAAAGAATGAGGAGAGGAACCAGAGATTTTGACATTACATAATCCACAATCTAAATTCAACAACTATTTTCAGTCCTCCCATCACACAAAGCCCTGGTGGTGCAATGGTTAAGTGTTTGTCTGTTTACCAAAAGTCAGCAGTTCAAACCTACCAGCCACTCCTTGGAAACCCTATGGGATCACTATGAATCAGAATTGCCTCGATGGCAACGGGTTTGGTTTGGTTTTTTTGGTTTCCACCACATATACCCCTGATCAGATTCAACTATCATCATTAATAGGGAAGAATTTCTTAGAACTTCTAAATGCAGCAGTTCTCAACCCACTTCACAGTGACACAGCTGGTGATTTGGTGATTGTATTTTCTCTTTGTCACACATATCCATTCACAACACATTGGCATTGACTACTCACTCACACAGGCATATCCAGTCCTTTAAACTCTGTATAAATGTGCAACACAGCATGTTGTTTTTCTCTTTCAGACTTAGCTGTAACTTGAAAGATGGGAAATGAATATGAGAAAATTGTCCTACTGAATGAATTGGATGTTATCGATGATTATTCCTTTAAAATACTTAAGAATTTCCTGGCCCGTGATTTACAATGGACCAAAAAAATGGAGGAAAAATATGGTAGAACTAAGGTTGCCGACTTGATGGAAGAAAAGTTCCAAGGTGCTGCCTATAGAATGCTTAGAAGAGCAAAGTTAAAAGGTAATAGGAGAGTTCCCCTCACTTCAACCAATCCTACACTCACAGATCCTTGAATAGAACCTTGCCTTTGTCATAGCTGAGATATACCTTTTCCAACTTAAGTCTCGGTAGCCACAGTAATGGTGGAACCTAGGAAGCCAAACGGTTTACAAATTATGTCTTTCCCTTTCCTGTAATGAGGGTTGGTGCATTTTGGAGGGTGTATTTGGGGTTTGGGAGTCTTGGTGGCATAGTGGTTTAGAACTTGGCTGCTACCAAAAGGTCGGCAATTCAAATCCACCAGCCGCTCCTCAGAAACCCTATGGGGTAGTTCTGCTCTGTTCTATAGGGTCGCTGAGTCAGAATCAACTCGATGGCAATGGGTTTATTTGAGGTTCAGGTAAAGAACAAAAGGCAGAGAAAATTGATGAGAAAAGCTGAGATTACCAGTACATTAGGAAAGTCAGAGAAAGACAAAGAAAATTTACAAAAGTTATGCTTTCTTTAAAATGTATTTACAGTTAAGCAATTACTGCACTTGCTCTCTATTGAGACTATTTACTCCATCATTATTATACTCTCTAGTAACAAACATGAGGTGAAACTTACCTACCTGTGAAATCACTAGGCTTAAACAAAATATTTTTGAAAAAATCAAAGGCCAATATCCCCAGCTTTTAACTTCACAAATCAGGCCATATTTCATATAATTTGGTTTCCATGATTTAAGCAGATCTTCTGTAGAAAATGAACCATGAGTCAGTATCAAGAAAACTAGATTTTTAAAAGGACAAGATAGGATAAGAGGGTCAGGAAAAAGTTTGACTGACATGCATGATTGTTTAGAGGATGGGATGAACATGTTCATTTTACAGGGCTGTGAAGGAAACACATAAGATGTGCCCATGTTGCTTCTTTGGTCACCACGTAACCAGACTCTGCTAATGAAGTAGAGGTGGGCAAACAATGTCTTAATCCACAAGCAGGAGTTGGGAAGAAATAGTGGTGAAATTCCTTCAGCTTCCTTAGACTAGCTCCTCTGGGTTTATTGTGTCTTCCTTTTTCTGCATTAGTTACAAAGGATATTGAAGAAAAGATAACTTTAATGAAAAGCACCAAGCAAGAAACAGCAGGTTCTGCAATGCCTACATTCACCATGAAAGAAGGTCAGGTAAGCCTGAGGAAGGACAAGCTTGAAGTCTCACAGAAGAAACTTCCACGATGGCTCTTGCACTCATTCTCTCCATTAAGGTACTTGCTTCTTTGTTAATATTCCAACACAATTTGTATTTATCAAAATGAGTAACTACTGATCATCTCCTTTGTGCTAGGCTATGAGCTAGGCACTATAATGAATGTGATGGAAATATCTGGGACATAATTGTCCCTTTTGTTACTATTGTTTTAATTGTATACCAGCCACTTTTTATGCCTCTGGACCTCAGAGGTAAGACTTTATTAAGGTTCTAATGCATTCAGTGTCAAGGTGGGTCCCTTTTGAAACTCGTGAAGCTGAGAAGGCCACAGTTGGAGACTCATTGTTGTATGGGTTGATCATTCTATTAGGTGATGCTACCTGGATGTGTTAAGTTTTGTAAACTTTTGCCTTTTTTTCATTTATTTCTGTGAGATAAGGCTTGTAAGCATAATTATGGCTTTCTTGTGTGATATTAAAGGTTTTTTTTTTTTCCTGTGTCACCCTGGGAAAACGAGGGGTTCCCCATGTAGCCTAATGGAAAGGAGCCCGCATTGAATTATCAACCTAGATCTCATAGGCATACTGTCATGCCACAGATCAGTGGCACCAAAGTGCTACTCGCCTCCTCGGCGGCTTGTATTACCAGATCATATTTCTCAAAATCCATATTATCAACCTAAAATTTAAACACACTCATTAGCGAGCATGCATTTCAATAGTGAAAACATATGCCATAAAAAAAATTAAGGGGAAAAAAATCTAGTAACAAAAGGATTATGGTATTGTAATCCCATTATAAATATAGGTTATCAATTAGACTGGAAAAAATCTTTTCCATGTGTCTTAGTCATCTAGTGCTGCTATAACAGAAATACCACAAGTGGATGACTTTAACAAAGAGAAGTTTATTCTCTCATAGTCCAGTAAGCTAGAAGTCCGAATTCAGGGCGCCGGCTCCAGGGGAAGGCTTTCTTTCTCTGTTGGCTCTGGAGGAATGTCCTTGTCATCAGTCTTCCTTGATCTGGGAGCATCTCAGCACAGGAACTTCAGGTCCAAAGGACACTGTCTCCCACCACTACTTTCTTGGTGGTATGAGGTCCCCATGTCTCTCTGCTTGCTTCTCTCTTTTGTATCTCAAAAGAGATTGTCTTAAAACACTACCTAATCTTCTAGACCACATCAATACAACTGCCACTAATCCATTTTATTACATCATAGTGATAAGATTTACAACATATAGGAAAATCATATACAGTGGTGGACAATCACACAATACTGAGATTCATGACCCAGCTCAGCTGACAGATATTTTTTGGGGGCACAATTCAATCCATGACACAAACCTTGATCCTTTTAATTCCAGTGCCCTCCCCATTCTACCGCAGAGGTGATTAGAGGAGTAATATGTTTGTTAAAGGAAACTTTCCCTTTGTTTAAGCAAGCACTCATGCCCACCTCTTACCTACTGGATATCTCTTCAGGTTATAGAATGGAAATTCCTGGAGTTGCCATGACATCCCTTCAGATAGAACCTACTGCAAAATAATAAAAATATGCTGTGCTTCATTTTGATACTGAAAACCATTAGTGTTAAAAAAAAATCTATTTTCAGAAAAAAAAAAATACAGCCAAGGAGAAGCCTGTAGCCAAAAAGAAGAAGGTTTCCCAGGAGCAGAGTCAGCCTCCCTGTCCTTCAGGAGCCAGCTCATTGGCAACCGTGGGTCACTCCCCACCTCCTCAAATCTCATCACCAACTCCATCCTTCACTTCTTTAACTGAGGTACTTTCTTCCTGCTCCTCTTTTCCTCCATTTTCTACAACCAAAAATCAGGACTTGAACCTCAAAATTCTAATCTCATGTTTTACCTAAAAATAAGTCCAATAATTAGTTAGTAAACCAAGTGCATATACTGAGAATTCACTACCTTTTAATCTTTTGTTGTTACAATGGACACTTGATGAAGTTGGCACTATTTCGAATCTCAGAAAGTCTTCTCTTTTGTGTTGTCCCAGGAGGAGAGCCAGAGAGGTGCAGCATTCACACCAGTGCAGGGGAAGACAGCAGAGTGACCATTAACAACTGCTCCAATCTGTATCATACTTGTTCCCTTTGCTCACTAATCCATTATCGTTTCTTAAACACACCATACTCATTTCTTTTTCAGAGTTTTAAATACCATGTGCCTCTTAACTGGAAATTTCTTGATTTGACAAAACCTATCGACCCTTTGGATCCCAATATTGATATCCTTCTAGAGGGAGTTCTTCCTGAGACCCCATGCAGACTATGTGAAAACTTCATGGTGTTCAATTTGGAAGCACCTTATATTTTACTTTTTAACACTTATGACAACCATAGTTAGTAAATGCTTGTTTACCCCTCTTGACTACAAGCTCCGAGAGTGGGGGAACCCTGTTGACCTTGTGAACCAATGTAACCTAGCACCTAGTTTTTTGCCTGCCTCACAAGAGACTCTCAATAAATATATTTACTTACTGCAATAATGAAAACTAAGTACTATAATAATAGTCAGCATAATTAAGGATAAAATTCAGATCGTTAAATCCAGTAAAGGAAGTGATATCAATAGGGAGGCTCAAAGAATGCAAAAACAAAGTAAAAAAGGAGATGGAAGAGGGAAAGGAGTTGAGGAGTTGGAAAAATATAGGTAGAAGGAAGACCATATGTCATGGATTGAATTATGTCCCCCCAAAAGTGTGTATATCAACTTGGTTAGGCCATGATTCCCAGTACTGTGTGGTTTTCTTCCATTTTGTGATTATAATCTTATGCTGAGAGGATTAGGGTGGGATTGTAACACCACCCTCACTGGGGTCACCTCCCTGATCCACGGTAAAGGGAGTTTCCCTGGGGTGTGGCCTGTACCACCTTTTATGTCTCAAGAGATTAAAGGAAAGGGAAGCAAGCAGAGAGTTGATGACCTCATACCACCAAGAAAGCATCACCAGCAGCAAAGCATGTCCTTTGGGAAGATTGAGGACAAGGACCTTCTTCCAGAGCCAACAGAGAGAGAAAGACTTCCCTTGGAGCTGACGCCTTGAATTTGGACTTTTAGCCTACTTTACTGTGAGGAAATAAATTTCTTTTTGTTAAAGCCATCCACTTGTGGCATTTCTGTTATGGCAGCACTAGATGACTAAGACACCATACAAGACCATATACCAATGACTGAAGATGAAAGGAAAGGACTGCATTTTATATTTCCATTTCTGTTTATTCTTATTAGATTTGACTGATCTCAATAGTGGACTTTTAGTCTTTTACTATTTCTCCCGTTCTAATAACACATGAAAACTCAAATGATTCTTATACCACATGGAGAAGTTTTGATTTTCTTTTCTTCTTTTTCTCTGACTACACACTGAATGAAAAAGATTTTGTGTCCTGGAAGGAAAACCAAAAAACCCAAATCAGACTTGTTGCCATTGAGTTGATTCTGACTCATAGCCCTCCTACAGGACAGAATACAATGCCCTATAGGGTTTCCAATGAGCAGCTGGTGGCTTTCAACTGCCAACCTTTTGGTTAGCAGCCAAACACTTAACCACTGTGCCACCAGGGCTCCAAAGGAAAACCATAATACCGTGAACAATATCTCTGTCTCCCCCATCTCTGTCTTTCTTTCTTTCTCTCTCGTTTGCATTCTATCTACACCACTGAAACATGATTTTTTTTTAATTTTATTGTGCTTTAAGTGCAAGTTTACAAACCAAGTCAGTCTCTTATACAAAAACTTATATACACCTCGCTGTATACTCCTAGTTGCTCTCGCTCTAATGAGACAGCACACCCCTTCCCTCCACTCTCTATTTTCGTGTCCATTTGGCCAGCTTCTGACCCCCTTTGCCCTCTTACCTCTTCTCCAGACAGGAGCTGCCCATGTAGTCTCATGTGTCTACTTGATCCAAAAAGCTCACTATTCATCAGTATCATTTTCTATCCCATAGTCCAGTCCAATCCCTGTCTGAAGAGTTGGCTTTGGGAATGGTTCCTGTCTTAGGCTAACAGAGGGTCTGGGTAATATGACCTTTGTGGTCCTTCTAGTCTCAGTCAGACCATTAAGTCTGGTCTTTTTATGAGAATTTGGGGTCTGCATCCTACTGCTCTCCTGCTCCCTCAGGGGTTCTCTGTTGTGTTCCCTGTCAGGGCAGTCATCAGTTGTAGCCAGGCACCATCTAGTTCTTCTGGTCTCAGGCTGAGGTAGTCTCTAGTTTAAGTGGCCTTTTCTGTCTCTTGGGCTCATAATTACCTCGTGTCTTTGGTATTCTTCATTCTGCTTTGCTCCAGGTGGGCTGAGAAAAATGGATGCATCTTAGATGGCCACTTGCTAGCATTTAAGACCCCAGATGCCACTGTCCAAAGGGGGATGCAGAATGTTTTCTTAATAGATTTTATTATCCCGATTGACTTAAAAGTCTCCTGAAACCATGGTCCCCAAACTCCCGCCCCTGATACGCTGGCCTTCGAAGAATTCAGTTTATTCAGGAAACTTCTTTGCTTTTGGTTTAGTCCAATTGTGCTGGCCTAGCCTGTATTCTGTGTCGTCTTTCCCTTCACCTAAAATAGTTCTTGTCTACTATCTAATTAGTGAAAACTCCTCTCCCTCCCTCCCTCCCTGCTCTCGTAACCATCAAGGAATATTTTCTTCTCTGTTTAAACTATTTTTCGAGTTCTTATAATAGTGGTCTCATACAATATTTCTCCTTTTGCAACTGATTAATTTCACTCAGCGTAAAGCCTTCCAGATTCCTCCATGTCATGAAATGTTTCACAGATTCTTCACCATTCTTTATCAATGCATAGTATTCCATTGTGTGAATATACTATAATTTATTTATCCATTCATCCATTGATGGGCACCTTGGTTGCTTCCATCTTTTTGCTATTGTAAACAGTGCTGCAGTGAACATGGATGTGCATATATCTGTTAGTACAAAAGCTCTTATTTCTCTAAGATATATTGCAAGGAAGGGGGGTTGCTGGACTGTATGGTAGTTCTATTTCTAGCTTTTTAAGGAACCGCCAAATTGATTTCCGAAGTGGTTGTACCATTTTATATCCCCACCAGCAGTGTATAAGTGTTCAAGTCTCTCCACAACCTCTCCAGCATTTATTATTTTGTGTTTTTTGAATTAATGTCAGCCTTGTTGGAGTGAGAGGAATCTCATTGTAGTTTTGATTTGCATTTCTCTAATGGCCAATGATCATGAACATTTTCTCATGTATCTCTTAGCTACCTGAATGTCTTCTTTAGTGAAGTGTCTGTTCATATCCTTTGCCCATTTTTTAATTGGGTTATTTGTCTTTTTGTAGTTGAGTTTTTGCAGTCTCGTGAAGATTTTAGAGATCAGGCTCTGATCAGAAATGTCATAGCTAAAAACTTTTTCCCAATCCGTAGGTAATATTTTTACTCTTTTGGTGAAGTCTTTGGATGAGCATAGGTGTTTGATTTTTAGGAGCTTCCAGTTAACCAGTTTCTCTTCTGCATTGTTAGTAACACGATTATTTTAAGACTAGAAAAATGTTTATAACCAACAAATCAAGAAAAAATGTTAGCTTTCAATTTCTTGAAACTCTGCCACCCAGATATTACCAATTTTTCTCCATAGTCTTTTTGATATTACTCTTCATAAGTAGATTTATAATTTCCCCAAAGTGGTTTCATACAATGATCAATATTCTATCACCTGTTTTATTAATTTAACATACCAGGACTGTATTTCCAAAATATCCCTAGGCATAGTAATGATAACCTTTGATTTTTGTGGTTTTGTGTTTTTGGTGGTCAACTTTCATTTTCAGTACTACTCAAGATTTTCACTATTTTAATTTTCTTTGGCTATTTAAATTATTACAGGATATATTTCAATTTATATTTTATTCTAACCTGTCACATAAGTCAGTTCAGGACAGTGTTATCATCATCTATCACTCTCTGTTTCTGTAACTGAAGATTACAGTTTACTTCTGAAAGATCATTCTGTTTAAACGAGGGTGTTCTAATTTCTGTGCCTGTTATCTTTTACCTTAATCCCTCTGGCTAAATTATACCAGTGCATTATCATTACCTTTCTGCAAAGCAATCTCTGTCCAGCCTAGCCCTAGTTGCAAATATCTGTGAAGGTTTTTGAGGCCCAGTGCCGGCACTGAGGTTTCTCTTATTGGAAAATGACTATGTATTTCCTGCTCAAATTTGCAAGCTTATTTTCCCGTGTCTCTCAAATACAGAATCAAATACAACAGGCCTGTTGTCAAACAGCTACCAGAAAAAAATGTTCTCCAAAAGGGCCCAGAGCTAGTGCTGGTACTGAAAACAACAGAGCCATTTGAATATGAGTCTCCGAAAAAGGGTAAAACATGATGTTTCGCTACAGTGGCTACAGAGAATAAATTCTTCCAGTTAAAGGTTTTCAACACCAACCTAAAGGAGAAGTTCACCCCAAGGAGGGTCAATTGCCTTAGCAGATTATGTTGAATTCAAAGAAATATTGGAGGTAAATGAAACATCATCTGTATATGAAACTGGTCCTGATCAATGGCTTGAGGTCCCAAACAGAATAATCAAAAGAGCAACAGAAACTCCCAAAATCAATAATTTTCAAAAGCAAGCATCAGGAACATTACTCTATGGGTTGTTTATGTTACTTAAGGTAATTCTGAAGAATTGTTTTTTAAATTTTCTCTGCCAATATCTAAAATTAAGTGTCCAGACTTGCCAAAAATAGCATTGCCTACTGACTAAACACTGGAAATGAAATTCTTTTTTAAAATATTCACTAACACCGTGGCATTTGCCAATGATTTTATCTCTTTGAGTTCTACCCAAACCAAATAAACAATAATTTCACGCTAAGTTATGATAAATTTACTTTGAATAATTGATTGACCTACCAAGCTTGAAGTCTGTATGTAAATGTTATCACAGCAATCAATGGATTGGTTGGTCTTCCAGGAATAAAAATACATTGAACAGTTAGGGATATGATCTAAGCATTCAGTGCTGTTTCCTCTAATTGATTCATTTATTCACTTATTCATGAAGAGATTATTCTCTTATTCATGATTAATCTTATTCATGAATAGATTATTGCATTGAGAAATATGAAATTGCATGATATTGGAAGTTAAGGTAACCTAATCCCCTCAGTTACAAAAATAGATAAATAAATAAAGGCACACACAGACAACGTTACTGATATGTCCATGTCCAAATTCAGGATACAAGTTAGGGTACCACGTTAAATTTAAAAAAAAACTACAAATTTACATAAACTCAACTGACATCTTGTATGAATGACTGCTTCAAAACTCCTGTAACTGTCTTCTAGGATAGCTTTTCATTTTACCTGCTTTACATTTTGGACACACTCTTGAAGAGACCATGCTTATAAACACAATCATAAAATTGATAAGCAATGGCTTCAATGGGTGAAACATTATGGAGTGTAAGCTGAGGGACCTAGATCCATAGAGACAAGAAATTGGATTACAGTGAGTAAATGGAAAAGAATTAGTGAGTTATTAGAAACTTAATTGTATACAGATTTCTCATAATCTTCTAAATATTGAACAATAGTTGCATATGTCCATTCATTTCTGCTTAGGCACAGGAGCAAAGATGTCCACCAAGAATTTCTGATTCTTCTACACGCAGATACTTTAAGCCAATGTCAGCTTCTTTGGAGATGGAAGCAGGTGAAAACAGAAGATAACACACTGTTCCAGAAATGTCAGGCATTAAAACGTATAGAACAGGAAATGCTACAAAACAGTTTAAATAAAAGGAAGGAGCTCTGAGACGACCTGTTCCCAGCTTTGTGTACTTCTGTATTTGTAATTACTTTCTTAAATCTTGTACTTACTCTGTCATGAGGGTTATCCAGAAACTGGACATTAGTTTTCTGTTGCAGAAAACAGTGAATAAGAAGAACACAATCTATGAAATACAGGATAATACAGGAAAGATGGATGTAGTGGGGGATGGAAAATGGCACAACATCAAAAGTGAGGAAAGAGATACACTTCAATTCTTTTGCTTTCAACTAAGAACAATTGAATACAAGCTGAAACTGATGTGTGGGATTCATAGTTTCATCAAGGTGAGAACTGGGTAGAGGAACGTTAGTTGGCCAAAGAGGCAAATAATTTGGTTTAGGCTTTGGGAACACCAAATTCCTGATTTATTGTACATACACTCAACAGGTGGCAGGAAAAATAGAAACAGTGCCCTTGTACTCGTTTTTAAGTGGGAGAATTTTTAAGAAGATATTGAGCAAATGACCTATAGATTTATAAACACAGATTTTTAAAAGGGTATGATACTATCAGTAGTAAAATATTTGTAAAAATTACTAAAGTACTGAAGTAATTTCACATAGTGCTCAAGAGACTTTAGAATAAGACATAGCTGCTTTGAATCCTAGCTCTAACACTTACTTGCTTTATTATTTCTCTCTAAAATAGGAAAGTCTTTATCTCTTAGAGGTTTGATTTAAAAGTTGAATGGAATAATATATACATATTACTTGTCTCAGTGCCTAGAACATCATGAGAAATCAATCTAAGGTAGGTACTATTTTTCTTACCAAGGTAAATACATTGGAAAGAATTCTGGGCAGAAAATACAAAAAAAAAAAAAGTAAAAGAGCATAATGAGTTCCCTACAACTGAAATGAGGTAGATGTGGAACATTATGGAAAGATGGGGCAGGAGGGTAAAAAATGTGCCAGAGAGTATAGTTTTTCCTTAGAAGTGGTAACAAATTGAAAGATTTTCTGCAGAAGAATGCTGTCTTTGTCTGGGTTCTCTAGAGATGCAAAACCTGTAAAGCATAAAAAAAATAGAGAGAGAGAGAGATTTATATCAAGTAAATGACTCACACAGTTGTAGAGGCTGGAATATCCCAAGTCCATGGTTAAGGTTTTTCCTGATTCACTTAGCCATAGGGACTGGCAAGCCCAAAATTGGTAGTTTTGAGAGTAGGGCTCTTGTTCAAAGGCTGTGAAGATCAACTAATCCCAAAGATTGACAGGCAAGACCGAAGGTAAGCTGCTAGCTCAAGTTTCAAGAACTGGAGATCAGATGATCCTGCGAGCTGCAGGATCCAGAATGAGCAAAAGCCCACAGGACTTGCCAGAATATCCACTTATATGCAATGCAGGACACACTCCCAAGGAAACTCCCTTTCAACTGATTGGCTATTCACAGCAGATCCAATCATGGAAGTGATCACATAATATCAAATATCATCATGAAAGTGATCACACCATCATACAGCTATCAAATCACTGAGAATCATGACCCAGCCAAGTTGACACTCAACCTTAACCATTACAAATGTCATGCCTTATTATTTGACATTTTAGAAAAAATATGTCCTAGCAACCAACTGCAGACATGCATTAGAGAGAGAGTAGGTTTAGAGGTAGAAAGATGAAACAGGTATAGTGGTAAGCTGGAGTCTCCTCATTTGGAGAATATAGAGAGCTCATCGTTAAATATTCCAGAATCATGGAAGCTTGTTATTAAACCTCTAGCATCTTGAAATCAGCCATGGTGGGAGTATTTATACCACCCAAATCTGTAAATATTACAAATCTGGAGTTTGTTTAAAATTGGAGATTTTGGTTCCTGGGACAACTCAGAAAGCTCTTCCAAAAATCTAGGTGAGAAGGAGAAAGACCAGAAGGACTTTGATAGTGGAAAAAAAAAGGGTTTTTTTTTTTTTTTAATAGTAGATTCTCACAATTTTTTGACTAATTATAGTGATGATGGTGAAATAGAGAAAAGATTCAAGGATCATTAAGGGTTTAATAAGACAATTGCAGCAATGGTCCTTCTATTCATTAAGATTGAAAATGCAGGAGAAGAACATGATTCAAGGAATAAAAAATGTATTCTCTATTGGGGAGGTTAAATATGAGGTACCTACAGGATATGCAAAAAATTTCTAACCTTCATTCTGGAGATATATAGATCTGGATATACAGATGTCAAGCAAAAAAGTAATTTTGCACTAAATGCTCATATATTTGTCAGTTCAGAGTTGATTGTTAAAGTTGCAGTTTTGGATGATACTGCCCTAAATAATACAGTAACATACATTTATGCTAACAGGAAACACTTATTGGACATTCTCCATGGGCTGGTAACTATTCATTCTAAGAACTGTGTATATATTAACTCAATAAATCCCTGCAAAAAATAATGATGAGGATATAATTATTTTTCCAGTTTCATATATAGATTCAGTTGCTCAGAAAAAGTAAGTACTTGGACCTAACTGGCACAACTAGTAAGTGATGGAAGTGAGACTTCAGCCCAGGCTGTCAGACTCCAGAGTCCAGATGTTTTGGGCAAGCTAATGATATCAAAGACTTGAGGATGAAGCCATGGAAAAGACTGGAGTTTTGGATTGCCCTGAGGTAGAGGATAATACAAAAAGATAATTTAAAAAAGTGAACAGAGAGCACAGAAAAACTGGGACATATGTATAATAAGCAACAACAAAATACTTAATGGGGATGTAATGCTGTCACAAGTGATCAGGGGATTTCAGTCTCTTGGAATAATTTCATCTTAGAGCAAATGCATAATCCTTTAGTGAAATGTACATTGTGGCCCACAGGTGAAAGATAATTTAATAAATTCAGTAGGACTATGTGAGCCTATTTAATTTTTATATCTAAATTGTAAATTAGATTGCTTTCTTTTATAAAATCTTCTTGCTAAACTCTTCTGAGTTTTCTTTGAATACTACAAACCATAAAATCCAAACTCAATATCATTGAGTCGAGTCCAACTCATAGCAACTCTATAATATAGTTTGGTTTCTTAACATCCATGAGGTAAAAAAAATAAAATTTCCTATTTTGAAGACTGTTGATCTCCAAAATTGCCAGATGTGGTCTCTTTAATCCAGTAGTGAGCTCCTTGCTATTGCTCTGTGATGTCAAGTTGATTCTGACACATACCGACCTTATACATCAGAGTAGAACGTCCCCATATATTTACCTAGGGTGTCATCTTTATGGGAGCAGATCTCCAGATCTTTTCTCCATTGGCACTGTTGGCCCATACTCAAATCACCAAGCCCTGTGCCCTTTCAGAGTGTTCAGTTGGTCCAGAGAAAAGAGTTTCTTTTTGTTAATATATCCATCACGGTTCCAGAAAGGGAACATTTGTTTAATTGTCCTCTCTGGAAGATACCATTTTGTGCAAGAAGCTTACTTATCTCTGCCTGGTGTAAAATGTCTGACCCCATTCATTTGATGTAGTAGATCACCTCCTTTATAGTTCAGGAAGCATATTTTCTTCTCACATTTTAAAAAGTGTGGATTCCAGACTAAAATTACTGAAGTCAAAACATGCATAAAATAATGTGATGGTTAAGATTGTGTGTCAACTTGGCTGAGCCATTATTCTTATATATGATCACCCCCATGATGGGATCTGCTGTGAGTTGCCAATCAGCTGAAAGAGAGTTTCCTTGGATATGTAGCCTGCATCTGAATATAAGTGGACATTCTGGCTTTTGCCCTTTCTGGATCCTGCAGCTGCCTCTTGTTTGTCTAACCTCTGGTTCTTAGGACTTGAGCTAGCAGCTTACCTGCCCATCCTGGAATTCTTCAATCTTCATGGCCTGTGGGAAAGAGTCCTGTTCTCTGACGTACTGATCTTGGGTTCACTGGCCCCTGCAGCTATGAGAATCAGGAGAAGCCTTGTGGTCTTGCCTGTGATCTTGGGATTCGTTGACCTTCACAGCCTGTGAGCAAGAGCTCTGCTCTCTGACTTGTTGATCTAGGGTTTGCCAGTCCCTGTGGCTGAACCACAGACTTGGAACATTTCACCATCTACAATTGCATGAGCTGTTTCTTTGATATTAATCTCTTCATATATATATATATATATATATATTTATATGCTTTACTGGTTTTTCTTCTCTACAGAACCCAGCCTGAGACATTTGGTACTGAGAGTGGTCCTAAAAAAAAAAAAGAGAGACAAAATTGTTAAGGATGAGTTTTCTAAGTTGTTTCTCAAGTCTGGTTAGTCTTAAAGATGTTAATGACTCTGCTTCCAGCAGTAAAGAGGACCCTGCTAATCCATGGCATGAGGTGGCAATTCAAATATGCAAAATATCATCACCAATAGATCAGGTATTGGTGAAAGGTGAGGCTCTGGGGGATAGCATATAAGATACTTTTCTACAATTTTGTCATAATGAGAAGAAGTATAAGAAAGCTGGTTGGTTGGTCCTGTTCTCCTACAAACTGGTGAAAGAAAGAGATACACTCAGAGCTTCAGAGTCAAAGCTCAAGTGCCGCATAAATGACCTCAAAGTTTCCTCTTGTGCTTTGAAAAGAAAGCCTTATTTCTGGTAGTAACGGAGCTGATATTGTCGAAAACCAAACTCAGAGTCTTATTGTAAGAGTGATTGAATTACAACACCAGCTCAACTGCCAACTTCGAGGGGTGTTTGAAGTTAAAGTGAGGGCATCGTTCGGGAAGAAATCAGATCCTGAAGCTTGGGATGGGGACATATGGGCAGATAATCAGGAAGCTGGAGACAGGGAACCCCTAAATTCCATTGAATTACTCCTCTCAACAGAACTACTCCCATCTGAAGAGATTGCTTCATGTTTGTCTGCTACACCACCCTGCCCAGAAAAACTATTAGCCCCTCCACTTCCATCTAGTGAGATTAGCCCTTGCCCAAATGTCGCTAAGGATCCCTTGCCTGAGTCATTGCCTGGGGCATTGCCTGAGGCAGAAGCTTTACAAGACAATGCTGGTTGTTCTCAAAACAATGCCACACTACTGATTCTGGCTTCTAGACCTATAACTAGACTTAAGTCCCAAAGAGCCCCAAAAGGTGAAGTACAAAGTGTGACCCAGGGAGAGGTACGCTACACTCTTGACAAGAGACAAGTTCTTGACAAAAGACAAGAACTGCTTGACTTTTCTAATATGTACAAACAGAAACTCAGGGAATATGTGTGGGAGTGGCTATTACAGGTATGGGATAATAGTACAAGGAACATAAAGATGGATGAGTCTGAGTTTATTGATATGGGTCCACAAAGCACAGAGTCTTCATTCATTGTTTCAGCTCAAGAAGTTAGGAAAGGATCTAATAGTTTATTTCGTTGTGTTGCAAAAACATGGATTACACAGTGGCCTACACGAAATCAAGTTGAAGTACCAGACCTGCCTTGGTATATTGTAGAAGAAGGTATCCAAAGGTGTGGGGAAATTGGCATGCTAGAATGGATTTATCAGGTTAAACCCATGGATCCGCACATGGAATGCCCAGAGGACACACCTTTTACCAGAACTATGAGGAACAAATTTGTGAAGAGAGTCCCAGCATCCTTGAAGACTGCTGTGATTGCTATTTTATGTAAATCAGATGTGACAGTGGGAACTGCCCTAACTGAATTAAGACACCTAATACAATGGTGCTGATTGAACCCCATGATAGTAGGGGCCAAGTGGCAGCACCCAGTCAACAAAGATAAGGTTGGTGTAGTTATAGTTATGGACAGCAGAGTCAAAGCAGTAACCAGAATAGTCAGACCTGTATGGACTTACGGTATTGGCTACTTAGTCATGGTGTCCCGAGGAGTGAAATACTAGGGAATCTACTAAATATTTACTTGATCTGTACAAAACAAATAAATTCTAGGTCAGGTGAATGGCAGCCTAACTCGAATCACCAGAAGAGAGAGTCACAGTCCGTCAATCAATTCCCAGACTTGAGTGAGTTTAAAGGCTTACAACCCCCTGAATAAAGGGGAGCCCAGGTACCCTTGAGGAAGGACTCCAATACACTGCCAAAAATTTGTACTGATAATTTCTCTCCCAGCCTTTCCCAAAGGGATCTACGACATTTGTTCTTTGGGAAAAAGCAAATAATCAGACTTTTGGGGGATTACTGCATACTGGCTCTGAACTGACACTAATTCCAAGAGACCTAAAACATCACTGTGGCCCACAAATCAGACAGCAGGCATATGGAGGTCAGGTTATTAGTGGAGCCTTGACTCATGTCCATCTCACATTAAGTCCAATGTGTCCCCAAACCCATCTTATAGTGATTTCCCCAGTTCCAGAATGCATAATTGGGATAGATATACTTAGCAACTGGCAGAACTCCTACACTGGATCACCAACAAATGGAGTAAGGGCTATTATGGTAGGAAAAGCCAAGTGGAAGGCATTAGAACCGCCTATACCAAGGAAAATAGTAAATCAAAGGCAATACCACATTCCTGGAGGAATTTCAGAGATTACTGCCACAATCAAGGACTTGAAAGATGCTGGGGTGATGATTCCCACTACATCCCCATTCAACTCGCCTGTTTGACCTGTGTGAAAAACAGATGGAGCCTGGAGAATGACTGTGGATTACTGAAAACTTAACCAGGTGGTGAGTTCAATTGCAGCTGCTGTTTCAGAGGTAGTTTCATTGCTTGAGCAACTTAATACATCTTCCGGTACCTGGTATGCAGCTATTGATCTGGCCGATGCATTTTTCTCCATACCTGTTTTAAAGAACCACCAGAAGCAGTTTGTCTTCAGCTGGCAAGGCCAGCAATACACCTTCACTTGCCTGCCTCAGAGCTACATCAACTCCCCAGCCCCGTGTTGTAATTTAGTGTGCAGGGATCTTGATCATCTTTCCCTTCCATAACACTTCACACTGGTACATTACATTGATGACATTATGCTGATTGGACCTAGTAAGGAAGAAGTGTCAATGACTCTGGACTTATTAGTGAAACATTTGTGTGCTAGAAGATGGAAAATTAATTCCACAAAAATTCAGGAACCTTCCACCTCAGTGAAATTTCTAGGGATCCAGTGGTGTGGGGCATATTGAGATATTTCTTCGGAAGGATAAGTGATTGCATCTGGCTGCTCCCACAACTAAAAATGAGGCACAATGCCTAGTGGGCCCCTTTGGATTTTGGAGGCAACATATTCCTCATTTGGGTGTGCTGCTCCAGCCTATTTATCATGAGACTCGAAAAGCTGCTGGTTTTGAGTGGGGCCCAGAACAAGAGAAGGTTCTGCAACAGGTTCTGGCTACTATACAAGCCACTCTGCCACTTGAGCCATATGATCCAGCTGATCCAATGGTGCTTGAAATGTCTGTGGCAGACAGAGATGCTTTTTGGAGTCTTTGGCAGACCCCTAATGGTGAATCACAATGCGGACTCTTAGGATTTTGGAGCAAAGCCCTGGCATCCTCTGCAGATAACTACTCTCATTTTGAGAAACGGCTTTTGTCTTATTACTGGGCCTTAGAAGAGACTGAAAAAAGTTGCATCTTAGCAGTAAAATTAATGCGATATGCTAAAGACTACTCTAGACCTTTCCTAACAAAGCCTAAGGCCAAGCCTCAACATGATTCAAAGAAAAAATAGAATCCAAGTCCTTCCAAGATAGACAGCTTCAGGAAATATCTTGTAATCTACATAAATCTATTATAACAAATCATAAAACCAAGTCTACAAGTTTGTGTGATCAGGCAATAACTGAAATGCCTATGAGAATCACAGGAGCCCTGGTGGTACAGTGATTGAGCACTCAGCTGCTAATCAAAAGAGTTCAAATCCACCAGCCGCTCCTTAAAAACCCTATGGGGCAGTTCTACTCTGCCCTGTAGGGTCACCATAAGTCGAATTGACTTGAAGGCAGTGGGTTTTTTTATGAGAATCACAGCAGTAACAACAAAACAACAACAAAATCTTTCAAAAGATTTAAAACTATCCAGTCTATACAACATATCATTAACAATGTGTATTATACAATCTAAAATTAGTAGAACAGCAGAGAAAAAAGAAATTGTGACCCATGTTTAGTGGGTGGGTGGAAGCAGCCAATAGAAATTGATGACGGGATGGCTCAGATGTTGTGTTTAACAATGTCTTTAAAGCAGCTGTTATAAACATTAATAAAATTTGAAAATAAAATATACTCTAATAATTAAAGGCAAATATGACCTGAATAAGTACATAGATAGGGAGACACAGCAGAGAACTAATGTAATTCTAGAACTGTAAATTTCCATAATTGAAAATAAAGATTCACAGGATTGACTTAATAGTAAATTGAAGATTATAGAAGAATGAATAAATGAATTCGTTGATTAATCAATAGAAATTATTTACTCTGAACTGCAGAGAAAAAAGAATTTAAAAAATAAATGAAATCTACAGTAACTATGTGAAAACAGCAAAAAACATCTAATATATAAATAATACAAGTCCTAAAAGGATAAGAGAATAAAAATGAAGCAGAAAAAAAATTCTGAATAAAAAATGGCTGAAATTTCACAAATATTTTGAAAAATATTGACTTACAGAACCAAAGATTCAACCAACCCCAAGCTGATAAATACAAAGAAAAACCACGACTAGGGACACAATAGTCAAATTGCTGAAAAACAAATGATACGGAGAAAATATTTAGAGTTGCCACAGGGGGAAAGATTTTAGTAATGAGACTAAACCCCATTGCTGCTGAGTCGATCCTGACTCACAGTGACCCTATAGGGCAGAGTAAAACTGCCCCATATGGTTTCCAAGGCTGTAATCTTTACGGAAACAGACTGCCACAGCTTCATTCCTGAGGGAAGGCTGGTTGTTTTGAACTGCAGACTTTTGGGGTAACAACTGACCGATCAACCATTATGTCACAAGGGCTCCCTGTAATGAAACTGCTTCTCATTAAAATTCACGAAACTGAAACATTGAACAAAGCAGAAATAATTAGACCAGGATTTTCAGTTGCTAATTTTTCAGAAGTAGATCACCAAGCCTGTCTTCTGAGGTACCACTGGGTGGACTTGAACCTTCTGATTAGCACTGAGCGTGTTAATCATTTGCACCACCAAGGGACACTTCTCTAAGACATCTGTTCAGCTAAAACATTTGCACTGTTCCTGGTTTTTTCTTTTTTTCTTCTGTAGCATTTGTCCTCCATTAGGTTGGGATGGAATCAGAGGCCATACCTCCTTTCTCACTACATATTCCAGTGCTCATCATCCCAGGACTAGGTCCTCTTGAACAGATGTCTGTAGCATGTTTGACCAATGATCTGATTGATTCCATTACATTAACTCTCACCAGAAGGTTGACTAACCAGCTGATTTTTATACTTACCAAAAAATTGAGCTATGACAATGGAGATCACCAGGGTCCCTTTAAAATACTCCTGATCCTATCAGTGACGCCCTTCACAAACTTCTTCACCTCCTTGTTGTAAAGAATATATCAAGCATATATTAAGGTAATAAGCTTGTCTATACCCTTAGGTTAACTCCCAGGTGAAGCTACACACACTGCGAAGGCAGAACCATAGAATAGTGCTACTACAGTCATATGGGAAGAACAGGTAGAGAAGGCCTTGGCACAGCTGGCAGCTGAGGGCAGCTTCAGCAAAGCTTTCAGGATGCCCCCATAAGAGTCCCAAAATGAGCACAAAGTTGAACTCAGTGGCCACACCAATCACTGTCCCATGGACTTGAGCATGCCAGCCTGTCTCCACATATGTCAATCATATTAGTAGTGCCAGGTCCCAAAAGTAATGGGCCACCTCCTTCAAGAAGAAAGGAAGACTGGCTGTGAGGTTGGCTGGCAAACTGGTGCTGAGAATGGCACCTGCTAGCCATAACTGCTGTCTGTCTGTTCATAAGTGCGAAGTAGTGGAGTGGGAGACAGGTGGCAAGATAGCAGTCCAGAGCCATTACACCCAGCAGGCAGCACTCAGTCATGACCAAGGAGTGGAAGACATAGAGCTGGATGAAGCACAAAGCAGACGAGATGGGTGAACGTCTACGGAGCAAGGTATGCAGCAGCATGAGCACCGTGGGTCTGACATACCAGAGCTCCAAGAAGGAGAGGACACTGATGAAGAAGCACATGGGTGTGAACAGTCCAGAATCTTTTTGAACAAGGGCAGTGATGAACAGGTTCCCTGCCAGGGTGAGGAGACAGATGCACAGGGTCGCCAAGAAGGTAAGAGGTTTCAGAGTCCAAGTGGTAGTGAAACCAGCAAGGATGAAACTTTGAGTCCAAGTGTGGTTGGCCTGATCATTATTCCCAGGACTGAGGAAAAAAGGACAAAGGATTAGCTGTGCAGGCATGTTCTTTGATTAAGGAAATGTTCTTAGTGCCAAAGATGTAGAATCTGAGCACCTGAAAGGAACATAGACATTATCTAATCAATGCTCCTCATTTTTCAGTAGAGGAACTGATAACCAGAAAGCAGAAATGGTTGACCTCATATTATGGAGTCCATTGGTGACTGAGCTGGGATTAGAAATCCAGGCCCCTAATCCTCTAGTATAAACTTTTTTTTATAATACTGGGTTCCAGAGATTCTGACAACTATATTTCTTCTCGCCTCTATGTTCAGGAAAGAAGAGAGAGGGGAAAATTCCTACCTCTCTCTCCCCTATAATTTCCAATGATAAAACAACCAGAAATATTTGGCTGTTAGTGGAGACAAATATGCCCCTAAATACTGACTGTTGATATTTTCTTAGGGAGCTCCTCTGGAGTATGTAGATTGTTCTTTTAAGAACTAGGAGAAGAGATGGGAAAAGAAATAAATGCAGAAACTCTGAAAACAATCTCTGAAAGCTCAGGTCCATATTGCCTAATGATAACTCACCCAGTAGACACACTGTGCCTTTTAAAAGATGATCACTGAAGGATACAGACCAGGAAGTCTCAGAGAGAAAACCAGTGAGGTCAAAGCTCCCCTTTTCCTCCTAATTGATCTAGAAGCCTTGTAATATAAAACAAAGAACTTTCTCTGAAATCATGGATTTGGTTTTGTAAACTTGCTTTGCCAATAACTGGCAATATGCTCTGAGAAGCTTCTCTTCACTTAACCTCAATTTCCTCTTTTCTAAAATAGTGAAGGTTTAAATAGATATTTTGCAAGTCTCTCACAGAAGGAATAATTTATTGCTCTCTAAATCACTGAAAAATATTTATGGGGAGGGAGTGTCAACACCAGTGTTCCTAAAGTTTTCCTTCCACAGCCTAATAAACCTCACCCACGCAAGTGTCAAAAGCTTCTCCTAGTTCTCTTCTTCTACTGTTCTCACCTCCGCTGCAACATCCTTGAAGACTCAGGTGTGCCTGACCCAAGCCATGGTGTTTTCAATTGCCTTATATGCGTTATAAAAATGGACAATGAATAAGAAAGACTGAAGAAGAATTGAAGCCTTCGAATTGTGGTGTTGGTGAAGAATATTGAATATACAACAGACTGCCATGAGAAGGAATAAATCTGTCTTGGAAGAAGTACAACTAGAATGCTCCTTAGAAACAAGGATAGCGTGACTACATCTCACATACTTTGGACATATTATCAGGAGGAATCAGTACCTGATAAAGTGGAGGGTCAGCAAAAATGAGGAAGGCCCTCAATGAGATGGATTGACACAGTGGCAGCAATGATGGGCTCAAGCATAACAATGATTGTGAGGGTGGTGCAGGACCGGACAATGTTTCATTCTGTTGTACATACTGTCACTGTGAGTCGGAACCAGATCTACAGCACTTAACAACACCACCACCTATATTTCATACTCCTGGAATTCTGGCCTCCCAGGGCCTTCTTGCTGTGCATTCCTTGGAGTTGCCATCTGTGACTAGCTCTCAAAAGGGGTTCCTCTGGGAAGGAAGTTGGGCATAGAAAAGTGTAGCAGACTTTTCTCAACTCTGCAACCCTCCTTGTTGGGCTCTGGTATACAATCCCAGGGACTTTGCTTCCTCCGGGTCACTAGAGCTTTTACAAATTCCACATCACTGTTCATGATGACAGACGATCCATTTTGCATGCCCCTTTGCACACATAGAAAATAACAACTTGGCCTTTTTGCATTAGTTGCCATGCTTAAGCCCAAATTTGCTGCCACTGTATCGGTCCATCTCATTGAAGGTTTTCCTCTTTGTCACTGACCCTCTACTTTTAACAACATGATGTCCTTCTCCAGGGATGGATCCCTCTTGATAATATGTAAATTCTTGTAAGTATACTCCCCATCTAGATTCCTCTCCACTCTACTCCACTCCGAGGAGGATTGCTGGATGGCTGGAGACAAGTATATCATCAGTTTGCTCACTACTAACCTTACCGCTGTATGAGAATAATCAGTAGCAGCACCATCACTTCTGCTTTGATTACGTCCATCTCCATCATAATCACCACCACCACTATCTTCATTTTGTCCATTGTCATTTATTCATTGATTCAATCATTACTGGATACCTACTATAGTCCATGCACTGTTCTAAACCACCACCTCCAGCATTCCTACCATTATTTATACCACTACCACAATTATTATTTTATGCAATTTCCACAAGATGCTTATCCACTTTTACATCATTGCTTTCATTTCAATCACTGTGAGTATCATCTCTATAAAGCCTTATCATCTTTGTATGAACTATGAATTTGACTTGGCACTATGTATAAGCATGAACTGGATCCATATAGAGGCTGTATATGTAATAGACTGAAAGCATTAATCCATTGAGGGTGTTATGGAGTGAATTGTGTCCCCAAGAAATGTGTCAACTTGTTGGAAATCCTAACCTCTATGATGTTAACGAGGCAGGATTAGAGGCAGTTATGTTAATAAGGCAGGACACAATCTACAGGATTAGGTTATATCCTGAGTTAATCTCTTTCGAGATATAAAAGAGAAAAGCTAGCAGAGAGGAGAGGGATGTCCTACTACCAAGCAGGAAGAACCAGAATCAAAGTGTGTGCTTTGGACCCAGGACCCCAGGGCTGAGAATCTCCTCAACTGGGGAAGATTGATGACAAGGACCTTCTCCCAGGGCTGACAGAAAGAAAGCATTCCCTAGGAGCTGGCACCTGAATTTGGACTTCTAGCTCCCTAAACTGTGAGAGAATAAATTTCTCTTTGTTAAAGCCACCCACTGTGGTATTTCCATTATAACAGAACTAGATAACTAAGACAGAGGATAACGGATTTGTATCTACCCTGTCCTATAGGGTCGCTATGAGTCGGAATCGACTCGACGGCACTGGGTTTGGTGTTTTTTTTTTTTTGGTTTATCATTTGTAGATCTAATTGTAAGTCTAATTGTGGTTTAATTTTTAGGAATCAGAATCAGAAGGCAATATAATAGCAACATTAAATTGGATATAAGGACATTGACCAAGAAAATTTGCACATAAACTTAGTAAAAACAATTGACTCTCCTCAGAACAACCTGGAAAATTTTCCCATGAGAACTAGAGTTGTTTAAACAACAGAAAAGGATATTTGGTTTTGAGAGTTTTACTTAGAAAATAATGTAAAGTCAATGTTGGAAGAATACCTGTTTGAATAAAGAAATCTCAGAAGCTTAGACAATTAGAGGTTCCCATTCAGTCTTTTCCATCCTTGAGTATAGATTCCACTTCATCTGAAACACCTGGCCTCTCTCCAGGATGTATGGTTGCAACTACCATTTTGCAAAATTACTGCATCTCCACAGTTCTCAATACCAAAACACCCCTCATTTGCAGCCCTATCAGACATAATCTGTAGCAGATATAATCTGATACAGACTTCTCCTGTGCTTTGTAATGGGCCAAACAGATGTCTTGGCTTGGTATTAAATGAGTATATTATAACAACTATGTGCTTGTCTTCGGAAACTAATCAACGTGATACTAATACTCATTTATAAGAAACATCTACACAAAACAAAACCGATGCAAAATGAATGCTTAAAGTTTCAGCATTCTATATGAATGAGGAAGGAGGGTTTTTAGTTATAAGTAGCATGATGAGGAAAAATAAAAGTTGGAGGGTTCAAAGTGTAGGCCTTGCTTAGCTGAGGAAATTGTTTTTCTTCTCATGTCATCCCCTATAAGTAGAGAGTGTTCACTTAACTTTTATTCTGAATTAGGAATGGAGAAAGTGAAAAGAACAAGGCTCAATGACTCCATTAAGGAATCCATGACTTAGCAAGAGAGATAGCTGGGGATCCCTACTATAGTGTGAAGTGAAGAAAGCAGGATTTCAAAAGTACCAACATTTCATGTGATTGCTAATATTTGAACAAAGCCTATGTTTATAGGACATGATTAGAAAGGAATAGATAATTGTTTTAAAACAATTTTTATGAGTGGTTTTTAATCCATTTAAGTGTTCTACATTGTGGCCATGTTTATGTGTAGTAATATTTTTGAAGAAAAAAAATCATCCAAAGATGAGAAAAGGTTATATCAAGTGCAGCCAAAATAGTATGAGAAGAAGAGAAATCACAGCAATTATGTTATTCATTCAGTATATACATTTCTTGAACATCGTCTTCTATTTCTGATGCTTCATACTGGGAAAGTGAAATGCACGAAACATAGTCCCTTTTGTCAAGATCTTTAATTTGCAGTAAAAAAGACTGATCCCCCAGGGAGCACAACAGAGAACCCCTGAGGGAGCAGGAGAACAGTGGGATGCAGACCCCAAATTCTCATAAAAAGACCAGACTTAATGTTCTGACTGAGACTAGAGGAATCCTGGTGGTCCTGGTCCCCAAACCTTCTGTTGGCCCAGGACAGGAACCATTCCCGAAGACAACTTATCAGACATGGAAGGGATTGGACAATGGGTGGGAGAGAGATGCTGATGAAGAGTGAGCTACTTGTATCAGGTGGACACTTGAGACTGTGTTGGCATCTCCTGTCTGGAGGGGAGATAGGAGGGTAGAGAGGGTTAGAAACTGGCAAAACGGTCACAAAAGGAGAGACTGGAAGGGGGGAGCGGGCTGACCCATTAGGGGGAGAGTAAGTGGGAGTATGGAGTAAGGTGTATATAAGCTTATATGTGACAGACTGACTTGCTTTGTAAACATTCACTTAAAGCACAATAAAAATTATAAAAAAAAAAAGACTGATCCCCAAACAGGCATTTACAAATCAACCAAAAACGAAAACCTTTTGCCATTTGGTCGATTCCCACTCATGAGAATATTTTCATATATTACAGAGCAGAACTGCCCTATACGGTTTTCTTGGCGGTAATCTTAACAGAATATTCTAGTCGTTTCTTCTTTGGTGCCACTGGGAAAATTTGAACTGCTAACCTTTAGGTTTGTGGCCAATCGCAAACCATTTGCACCACCAAACCAAAAAAAAAAAAAAAAAAAAACCATTGCCATCAAGTCTATTTTGACTTACAGCGACCCTATAGGACAAAGTAGATCTGCCCCATAGGGTTTCCAAGGAGCAGCTGCTGGGTTCGAACTGTTGACCTCTTAGTTAGCAGCCAAGTTCTTAACCACTGTGCCACCAGAACAGTTAAATATATGAAAAGATATTCAGCCTAACTCATAATAAAATACATATAACTTTAAACAACACAGAGATGGTTTTCTCACCTTTCAGGCTGACAAAGATCTAGATGTTTAAAAACACACATTGCTGGGGAGGCTGCAAAGAAACAGATGTTTTCATACATTGCTAGTACAAAATAGTATATTTGGAGGAAAATGTACCAATATTTATGCAAATTACACATTTAATTTGTACTATGACCCAGCAATCCCACTTCTAGAAATTCATCTTGCAGATATGTGTGCACACATATGTGAAATGACATGTACACAAAGTTATTCATTGTAGCTCTGTTTGTAATAGCAAAATACTGAAAGCAACGCAAGAGCCCTTCAATAGGGGACTGGATAATTAAACACACAATGGCACACCATGAGGCCGTTTACCAAAATGAGGAGGCAACTTCTGCAGCGATATGTAAAAATATCCAGACGGTACATAAGAATGTTCATATGTGTTTATTTTTGCATAAAGAAACACTGCAGAGTTATACCCATTGCCGTCGAGTCGCGGCAACCCTATATTCAGGTTAGAACTGCCCCATAGAGTTTCCAAGGAGCGACTGGTAGATCCAAAGTGTGGACTTCTTGGTTAGCAGGTGAGCGCTTAACCTCTATGTCAGCAGAGCTCCTACAGGGTTACAGGAAATAGTAACAAAAGTTGTTTCCTATGGCAGAGGTGGGGAGTAGGGGCTGGCAAGGGGAAATAAGAGGCAGATGGGGCTGGGAGGTGGAGAAACACTCTTCTACATGTACCTTTTTAGGAATATTTTGATTTTTCAACAACGAAGGCATTAGCTGCAAACCATAAAGTTAGAGGTTCAAATCCAACCAAAGGCATCTTGGAAGAAAGGCCTGGAAATCTGCTTGTGAAAAAGAGCCATTGAAAAACCAGAGTTCTACTCTAACACACGTAAGGTCATCATGAGTCAGAGCCAAATTGGCTAAAACAGGTATTATTTAATGAAACAAAAATTTTCATTTTTATGTCCTGGTTTGCTCAGGAGAGTTCTGGCTGATGTCTTTTGTCCAGAATAATTATTGTGAGTGCCCTATTTCATTCTTTAAAATGTTCAGGCTTGTTTTGGATGATAAACGGTATGAAAATCCTGGATGCTAGAATGTTACCCTTGGTGCTTCAGCAAAGTGAGTAGTCCGAATATATGAATATATTTTTTTTCCATCTAGAGTGATAAACCTGATTTAACATAGAAGGAGCCAAAACCTGGGCCTCAAAGGTTTACCCCGAAGTGTCACACTGACACATTTCTTCCCATTTCTTTTTCATATCATAGCACATAAAAGTGATAATATTTGTATGCCACACTGATCTGAGCAGAAAGGCTGCTGGCTGCCAAGGGCAACCAGTCTGGGGGCTCTGCTCCCCTCAGGCTTTCTGGGACCACTCAAAGGGTCAGAGACAGGGAGATCAGTAGTTCAGCACACCTGTTAGCTGTATTTGCTGGAAGCTTGGTTTTTTTTTTTTTTGCACTGAGGATGATCTGACAGGAATGACTTTGGAAAGTTGTACAGAGTAAAAGTTTGTGAAGTAAAGGGGGTGGGGAGTCTGGAGCAATGAATTGACATTAAAAAGGAGATGGCTTCCTGGTGACATTATAGGAGGGGCATTTAATCTCTTACCCTGTTTAGAACCTTAGAGGTTCTTCATTCATTTATTCATTCATTCATTCATAAATGAATGAATACTAACTACTGGCTTAGAAATCAATAGCAAGATGCATGCTATCTGGAGTTCTTAGAGAACTATTTATAGCTCCACGACCGGGTTGTAAGTGCCCCAAACCCACCACACAATATAGACCCCACAGTGCTGATTAATGTGACCCAAGCAATCGTCAGCAATTCTTTGGGGCTGCCACCAGGGACTTCATTGGTCAAGTAGTATTCTGTTGCCTCAAGGACCGCCCGTCAATCAAGGCAGATGGAGGGAACCACAATGCAGAAGAGCAGAAAGAATAACAAAAGGATAGAGAACCAAAAGCTGTGCACTAGAGGAGAGTATCAATTTCATAAAAAAAGGGAGAAATACGCAGAATGCGGGAGGGTGACTTTGGACACCTAGGTCCAAAGGAGATGCTTGATTTGGAGTTTTACCAATTTTACTGACCCTACCTGTGGAAAAAAATATGAGCTACGTGTAAAACTAGGTGTGTTCAAAAAGAAAAGAAATTCCTACTGCAGAAATTTATGTGGAAAATTTTTCAGTAATATTAATGAACTCATACATATTGTTTACTGTCCTGCATGTTTTAGATGTATAAAATAATCTAACCCTCACAATAATTCTCTGAAGAAGGTTCTATTATTGTCCCCATTTAACAGCTGAAGAAACTGAGGCAGAAAGAGGTTAAGTGAATTGTTCAAGGTCATACAGCAAGTAAGTGGTAGAGCTAATGTGGCAGAGCCGGGCAGACAGGCTTCAAAGTAAGTTTTCTAACCACTACACTGCACTGTCTCTGGAATAGTAAGGATTTTTATTATTTATTGAAGACGGTCCCTGGGTGGCACAAATGATTTGCGCTTGACTGCTAACCTAAAGTTTGGCAGTTGGAACCCACCTAGAAGTTTTGCAGAGGAAAGGATTGGCGATCTTCTTCGATAAAGATTATAGCCAAAAAACCCTGTGGAGCAGTCATACTCTGTAATAAATGAGGTCGCCATGAATTGGAATCAACATGACAGCAATAGGTATATGTATTACTTATTGAGTAACTTCTAAGGGTTGAGAACAGTGTTAGGCACTTTGCTTGTTTTCTTTTCTTTAATCCTTATAAGACTGGGTAGTGGTCATTATAATCTTTTCAAATACGAGAAAACTGATGTCATATAAAAGTTACTTCAGAATTACATGGCAAAATATGGCAAAACAGGGATTTGGACCAACACTTTTCTCCTCACTGTTTTGGAGATTCGGACCCTAAACACCGGGCCTAGTTCAGGTACTGCTTTCTTTAAGAAGTGTTGCAGTCATAGAATCAAAACTCCCAAGCTGGAAGGAATGTGAGCATTCATCTACCCCCAGTCTCTCACTTTGCAAAGAGAATGAGGCTGAGGAAGTCTTGCCAAGTTCACCCACCTAGCTGGAGTGGATCTTTCTTCTTACAAATCCAGTAATACTTCTTACTTACATTTTTATTATCTAAAAATTGGGATGATCCTCTCTTAAAAAACAAACAAAAAAAGAAAAACCAAACCCAGTGCCATCGAGTCGATTCCAACTCATAGCAACCTTATAGGACAGAGTGGAACTGCCCCCACAGAGTTTCCAAGGAGCACCTGGTGGATTTGAACTGCAGTCCCTTTGGTTAGTAGCCGTAGCATTTAACCACTACGCCACCAGGGTTTCCTTTCTTAGAAGGTATAAAAATTAAATTAAATTAAAAACTATATGTGTGTGTGTATGTATGTGTATGTGCATGTAAAAGCAGCTGACAGTTACCGGCATAAAACATAAAAATAAAAAGCAAAAATTGATATTTGAGCAATTATATAGGAATTGGAAAAATAATTTCATAAAGAACATTCAAGATACATACAGTGACCTTGTCTCTGGCAAGTTCCACCTGTCTTAGCCACTGATACGCTGTGCATCCTTGGGCAGGTCATGTCACCTCCTGTCTTAGTCATCTAGTGCTGCCATAACAAAGTCGATGGCTTTAACAAAGAGAAATGTATTCTCTCACAGTCTAGTAGGTTACGTGGCCAAATTCAGGGTGTCAGCTCCAGTGGAAGGCTTTCTCTCTTTGTCGGCTCTGGAGGAAGTTCCTTGTCCTCATTCTTCCCCTGGTCGAGGAGCTTCTCAGGCACAGGAATCCCATGTCCAAAGGATGCACTCTGCTCCTGGTGCTGCTTTCTTGGTGCTATGAGGTCCTCAACTCTCTGCTTGTTTCCCTTTCCTTTTATCTATTCAGAGATAAAAGGTGGTGCAGGCCACACTCCAGGGAACCTCCCTTTACCTTGGATCAGGGAGGTAACCTGAGTGAGGGTGGTGTTACAATCCCACTCTAATCCTCTCAGCATAAAATTACAATCACAAAATGGAGGGCAACCACACAATACTGGGAATCATGGCCTAACCAAATTGACATATATTTTGGGGGGGACACGGTTCAATCCATGACACCTCCTGATCCCTTGATTCACTCATCTGAAAGTCAGAGGGTTGAGCTAGATCATCTCAGCAGAAGAAAGTGGTGGGGGAGCTGGTTGAGAAGAAAGGGCACAGGGAGTGGCCAGAGCTTTAGGTCCCCATTTCTACTTCTTAATCCATTTTCTACTTTGTACTTATCTCCTTTATATATATTTACTTCCAATGCTGCTTTTTTTTTTAAACTTGAAATTAGGGGGTCAGATGATTTCTAGGGTGTTGTCTTTGATATTGCAAGGGAGCTGGGTCTGCTAATTGCTGGGCCTATGCAACAATTGCTGGACTCATGTGAAGGAGGAAATAACACCCATGGTTTCAGATCTGACTATTGTGCTGGACATAGGCATGAGTGCATTCTGAGCAGGAAACACAATCTAATGTCCCCATCAAAAAGGTCAACAAGACTAGAGCCATACGGATTGAGGCATATGGACTGAGGTTTAGGAAATGAGTGCTAGATGATGGCATAACTTAATAGAGAAAGGGTGGACAGGGCTAGAAATCCCCCTTCCCGTGCAGTAGGCACACGACACTTTGGTGCAATGAAGTCCTGCTCTTGTTCTGAGTAAGATACTTCAGCCTCAGGCTTCTATTGGAAAAAAAGAAAAAAATGCCACCTAGTTCAACTCATATTGACTCTCTGGGACAGAGTAAAATTGCCCCATAAGGTTTCCAAGTCTGTGATCTTAATGGAAGAGACTGCTACATCTTTCTCCTGTAGAGCTGCTGGTAGGTTCAATCCACCCACCTTTCAGTTAGCAGCTGAGCTCTTAACCATTGTGCCACCAGGGCTCCTCCTTTGGAAAAATAGGGAATAGTAATATGTACCCTCTCCTGCCTTGCCTCAAAGGGAGACACTGCTGAAATATGTGTATGCTTTGTGAACATTAAAGAGCTGTGTCAATGTATGGGTCAGTAGGAGTTGTGTGTGGAGGGGAGAAGAGAGCAGAAACCGGGGGAACTTTTACTCAGAAGCTAGAGAGCATGACATGAGCCTAGCGATGTTTGTGCAGTGTGTCCAAAACAAGTCTAAATACCCCTCCTTCTCAGTCTGACTTCAGGAAGATATGGTAACTTGCATAGGCTTAGCCAGTCTGGGATTCAACTTTCACATCCCTCTGGTTAAGCAGAGAAGCTATGGTTCCATTGCTGAACTAACACAGCCACACGTAGCCAGTTAGGTAGGACTCGCGTTACTGGATGTCCCAGAGGAAAGCATGAGAGCCAGACTTATCCAGCTAAGGGAATCCTGTAAAACTTTTCTTCTGAGCAACTCAGGGGAACAGTGTAAAGTGCAAACAAGTTTGCTAATGAGAAGGCAAACAAGCTGCTTAATTGAGCTGGGGAAGCACAGCCTCCACTTCGGTAATTATCAGCATTTTCTCTGCAGTGACTCACCCAACGTGCATCCTGGAACAGGAAGCTTTGGGGAGGCCCCAGGTTTCTCCTCTGGGCTCCCTCAATTAATGCTAATTGGGAACCCTGGACCACAGAACAGGATGTCAAAGAAGCAGCTCTAGGATACAGCCCATTTAGGAAAACCCCCCCAGGCCTGATGAGGAGACTGGCCCCCAGCTTCACTTGAACCATATGGAAGTACAACCACTTCCTGCATTCATTAGCGGGCACTGTGGAGGTGGGGAATGGGAGACAGGAGGACTGAGCTTTGATCTTGGCTCCGCCACTAACTAGCTCCAACTCAAAGCAGGTTATGCACCTTCCCTAACCTAATTTCTTTCTTTTTTTTTTAATAATTTTTATTGTGCTTTAAGTGAAAGTTTACAAATCAAGTCAGTCTCTCACACAAAAACCCATATACACCTTGCTACACACTCCCAGTTACCCTCCCCCAATGAGACAGCGTGCTCTCTCCCTCCATTCTTTCTTTTCGTATCCTTTTCGCCAGCTTCTAACCCCCTCCACCCTCTCATCTCCCCTCCAGGCAGGAGACGCCAACATAATCTCAAGTGTCCACCTGATCCAAGAAGCTCACTTCTCACCAGCATCCCTCTCCAACCCATTGTCCAGTCCAATCTATGTCTGAAGAGTTGGCTTCGGGAACAGTTCCTCTCCTGGGGCAACAGAAGGTCTGGGGGCCATGACCACCGGGGTCCTTCCAGTCTCCGTCAGACCATTAAGTCTGGTCTTATGAGAATTTGGGGTCTGCATCCCACTGCTCTCCCTCTCCCTCAGGGGTTCTCTGTTGTGTTCCCTGTCAGGACTGTCATCAGTTTTACCCGGGCACCATCTAGTTCTGGTCTCAGGATGATGTAGTCGCTGGTTCTTGTGGCCCTTTCTGTCTCTTGGGCTCGTAATCACCTTGTGTCCTTGGTGTTCTTCATTCTCCTTTGATCCAGGTGGGTTGAGACCAATTGATGCATCTTAGATGGCTGCTTGCTAGCGTTTAAGACCCCAGACACCACTCTTCAAAGTGGGATGCAGAATGTTTTCTTAATAGATTTTATTATGCCAATTGACTTAGATGTCCCCTGAAACCATGGTCCCCAGACCCCTGCCCCTGCTACGCTGGCTTTCAAAGCATTCAGTTTATTCAGGAAACTTCTTTGCTTTTGGTTTAGTCCAATTGTGCTGACCTCCCCTGTACTGCGTGCTGTCTTTCCCTTCACCTAAAGTAGTTCTTATCTACTATCTAATTAGTGAATACCCCTCTCCCACCCTCCCGCCCTCCCCCCCCTCATAACCACAAAAGAATGTTTTCTTCTCAGTTTAAACTATTTCTCAAGTTCTTATAATAGTGGTCTTATACAATATTTGTCCTTTTGCAACTGACTAATTTCACTCAGCATAATGCCTTCCAAGTTCCTCCATGTTATGAAAAGTTTTACAGATTCATCATGGTTCTTTTTCGATGCGTAGTATTCTATTGTGTGACTATAAAAAAAAAAAAGAATATACCATAGTTTATTTATCCATTTATGGGCACCTTGGTTGCTTCCGTCTTTTTGCTGTTGTAAACAGTGCTGCAGTGAACATGGGTGTGCATATATCTGTTTGTGTAAAGGCTCCTATTTCTCTAGGATATATTCTGAGGAGTGGGATTGCTGGATCCTATGGTAGCTCTATTTCTAGCTTTTTAAGGAAGCACCAAATCGATTTCCAAAGTTGTTGTACCATTTGACATTCCCACCAGCAGTGTAGAAGTGTTCCAATCCCTCCACAGCCTCTCCAACATTTATTATTTTGTGTTTTTTGGATTAATGCCAGCCTTGTTGGAGTGAGATGAAATCTCATTGTAGTTTGATCTGCATTTCTCTAATGGATAATGATCGTGAACATTTCCTCATATATCTGTTACCTACCTGAATGTCTTCTTTATTGAAGTGTCTATTCATATCTTTTGCCCATTTTTTAATTGGGTTATTTGTCTTTTTGCAGTTGAGTTCTTGCAGTATTATGTAGATTTTAGAGATCAGGCACTGATCAGAAATGTCATAGCTAAAAACTTTTTCCCAGTCTGTAGGTACTCTTTTTACTCTTTTGGTGAAGTCTTTGGGTGAGCATAAGTGTTTGATTTTTAGGAGCTCCCAGTTATCTAGTTTTTGTTCTACATTCTTCATAATGTTTTGTATACTGTTTATGCCATGTATTAGGACTCCTAACGTTGTCTCTATTTTTTCTTCCATGATCTTTATCGTTTTAGATTTTATATTTAGGTCTTTGATCCATTTTGAGTTAGTTTTTGTGCATGGAGTAAGGTATGGGTCTTGTTTCATTTTTTAGCAGATGGATACCCAGTTATGCCAGCACCCTTTGTTAAAAAGACTGTCTTTTCCCCATTTAACTGTTTTGGGGCCTTTGTCAAATATTAACTGCTCATATGTGGATGGATTTATGTCTGGATTCTCAATTCTGTTCCATTGGTCTATGTATCTATTGTTGTACCAGTATCAGGCTGTTTTGACTACTGTGGCGGTACAAAAGGTTCTAAAATCAGGTAAAGTTAAGGCCTCCCACTTTGTTCTTCTTTTTCAGTAATGCCTTATTTATCCGGGGCCTCTTTCCCTTCCGTACGAAATTGGTGATTTGTTTCTCCATCTCATTAAATAATGTCTTTGGGATTTAGATTGGAATTGCATTAAATGTACAGATGGCTTTTGGTAGAATAGACATTTTTATAATGTTAAGTGTTCCTGTCCATGAGCAAGGTATGTTCTTCCACTTATGTAAGTCTCTTTTGGTTTCTTGCAGAAGTGTACTGTAGTTTTCTTTGTATAAGTCTTTTACATCTCTGGTAAGATTTGTTCCTAAGTATTTTATCTTCTTGTGGGCTACTGTAAATGGCATTGACTTGGTGATTTCCTCTTCGATGTTCTTTTTGTTGGTGTAGAGGAGTCCAACTGATTTTTGTATGTTTATCTTGAATCCCGATACTCTGCTGAACTCTTCTATTAGTTTCAGTAGTTTTCTGGAGCATTCCTTAGAGTTTTCTGTGTGTAAGATCATGTCATCTGCAAATAGAGATACTTTGACTTCTTCTTTGCCAATCTGGATGTCCTTTATTTCTTTATCTAGCCTAATTGCCCTGGCTAGGACTTCTGGTACAATGTTGAATAAGAGTGGTGATAAAGGGCATCCTTGTCTGGTTCCTGTTCTCAATGGGAATGTTTCCAGGCTCTCTCCATTTATTGGTAATGTTGGCTATTGGCTTTGTATAAATGCCGTTTATTATGTTGAGAAATTTCCCTTGTATTCCTATTTTGCTGAGAGTTTTTATCATGAATGAGTGTTGAACTTTGTCAAAAGCCTTTCTGCATCAATTGATAAAATCATGTGATTCTTGTCTTTTGTTTTATTTATTTGGTGGATTAGATTAATTGTTTTCTAATGTTGAACCATCCCTGCATACCTGGTATGAATCCCACTTGGTCATGGTGAATTATTTTTTTGATATGTTGTTGAATTCTATTGGCTAGAATTTTGTTGAGGATTTTTGCATCTATATTCATGAGGGATATAGGTCTATAATTTTCTTTTCTTGTGGTGTCTTTACCTGGTTTTCGTATAAGCAATATGGTGGCTTCATAGAATGAATTTGTTCTGAAATACCTTTAGTAGTAGTGGTGTTAACTCTTCTCTGAAAGTTTGGTAGAAATCTGCAGTGAAGCCGTCCGGACCAGGGCTTTTTTTGTTGGGAGTTTTTTGATTACCTTTTCAATCTCTTCTTTTGTTATGGGTCTATTTAGTTGTTCTACCTCTATTCGTAGTAGTTTAGGTAGGTAGTGTGTTTCTAGGAATTCATCCATTTCTTCTAGGTTTTCAAATTTGTTTGGGTATAGTTTTTCATAGTAATCTGATATGATTCTTTTAATTTCAGTTGGGTCTGTTGTAATATCGCCCATTTCATTTCTTATTTGGGTTATTTGCTTCCTCTCCTGTTTTTCTTCTGTCAGTTTGGCCGATGGTTAATCAATTTTGTTGATTTTTTCAAAAAAGCAGCTTTTGGTCTTGTTAATTCTTTCAATTTTTTTTCTGTTTTCTATTTCATTTAGTTCAGTTCTTTCTATTTGTTCAAGTTGTAGGGATAGTTCTTTGATTTTGGCCCTTTCTTCTTTTTGGATGTGTGCTTTTATTGATATAAATTGGCCTCTGAGCACCGCTCTTGCTGTGTCCCAAAGGTTCTGATAGGAAGTGTTTTCATTCTCATTGGATTCTATGAATTTCTTTATCCCATCCTTAACGTCTTCTATTTCCAGTCTTTTTTGAGCAGGGTATTGTTCAGTTTCCAAGTGTTTGATTTCTTTTCCCTGCTTTTACTGTTACTGATTTCCACTTTTATGGCCTTATGATCAGAGAAGATGCTTTGTAATATTTCCGTGTTTTGGATTCTGCTAAGGCTTGCTTTATGACCTAATATGTGGTCTATTCTAGAGAATGTTCCATGTGCATTAGAAAAGAAAGTATAGTTGGTTGCTGTTGGGTGGAGTGTTCTGCATATGTCTATTAGGTCAAGTTGGTTGATTGTGGCATTTAGATCTTCCGTGTCTTTATTGAGCTTCTTTCTGGATGTCCTGTCCTTCACCAAAAGTGGTGTGTTGAAGTCTCCTACTATTATTGTGGAGCTGTCTATCTCACTTTTCAACACTGAGAGAGTTTGTTTTATGTATCCTGCAGCCCTGTCATTGGGTGCATAAATATTTAATACGGTTATATCTTCTTAGTGTATTGTCCCTCTAATCATTATATAAGTGTCCTTCTTTATTGTTTATGATGGGTTTAACTTTAGTCTATTTTGTCAGAAATTCATATGGCCACTCCTGCTCTTTTTTGATTGTTGTTTGCTTGATATATTTTTTTCCAGCCTTTGAGTTGTAGTTTATTTGTGTCTCTAAGTCTAAGGTGTGTCTCTTGTAGGCAGCATATAGAAGGATCTTGTTTGTTAATCCATTCTGCCACTCTCTGTCTCTTTATTGGTGCATTTAGTCCATTTACATTCAGGGTAATTATGGATAGGTATGAATTTAGTGCTATCATTTTGATGTCTTTTTTGTGTGTTGACAGCTTCTTTTTCCCACTTGATTTTATGTGCTCAGTAGATTTTCTTTATATATTGCCCTTTCCTCATATTTGTTGTCAATGATTTTGTTTCTGTTGAGTCTGTATTTTTCCCTTGTATTTTATTTTGACGAGTAGGATAATTTGTCTCCTTTGTGGTTACCTTATTATTTACCCTTGTTTTTCTAAATTTATAACTTTTATTTCTTTGTATCACTGTATCTTTCTCTCTATATGGAAGGTGTATGGTTACATTTCTTAGTCCCTCTTTATTATTTTAATGTTGTCTTCTTTTATATAATAACATCACCATTGGGATGTTAGGCTTTTTTTTTTTTTTTTTAATCTTGCTTTGTTTGCTCCGGGAATGGTGCCTGAGGGCTCCCCACGATTCAGGTCGGATAACTCCTCTCCACTTCTGAACGGTCTCTTCCTTCCCCTGCCCCTCAGTTTGTTGTCTAAGCTTGCCCTTGATGATCAGGGCCCCCAGCTTGTCACAAATATACTCGTTTCACTTGTTTTTTTGGGTCTTTGTTGTAAAGAGGGCTTGAGGGAAGCATCTGTCTATTCCGCCATCTTGGCTCCACCTCCCTAATTTTTTTTTTAATACATAAAATGAGATTAGAAGTGATGAATTCTATCACTTTTTTGAACTGTAATTTTATGTACTATGATAAATGGTGTGATTTTTTTCTGATACACATGGTAGCAACATTGAGAACCAAGAAATTAGTAGGCCTGACTTCTCCTTTAAAAAACAAATAAACAAAAAACTATTTTTGATTGTGAGGGAGAAGGAGGGTTGTTATGAATTGAATTATGTCCCCCCAAAATACGTGTTATTAATCCTAACCTGTATGCCTGTAGTTATAACCCTATTTGGTAATGTGTTGTCTTTGTTATGTTAATGAGGCAGGATTAGTGTTGTGTTTATCTTGAACCAATCTCTTTTGAGATATAAAAGAGGCTAAACAAGCCAGCAGAGCAGAAATGGGTCAAGAGAGATGCCAAGCCCCATGGAGATCACTAAAGAGCAGAAGTTTAGAAGAGATAAATACCTTCCTCCAAGCTGACAGAGAAAGAAAGTCTTCTCCTGGAGCAGGCACCCTGAATTTGGATCTCTAGCCTCCTAAACAGTGAGAAAATAAATTTCCGTTTGTTAAAGCCTCCCGTTGAGGCTATTTCTGTTACAGCAGCATTAGATAACTAAGACTAGGGGACATAAGAGTAAAAGAAATAACATGTCCCAAGAAACAAACCAAAAGAGAAAGGGGGAAAAAAAAGAGGGGGACATGACATTTGAGTCCAAACAAAGAAGGGACTTAACTTTCTTGCTCCCTCTTTCAGAATATTTTAAAACTATCATCTCATTTTTAGGAAAAAAAAAACTATGATTTCCTTTAAATGAAAAAAAAAAATGCTGTTCTGATCTGCTTGTCTGCACAGTTCTGCTTGTCTGTATATTCATGCCACCACTTTCAGGACTACAAGTGCAATTTTCAATGATGATCATAACAGTATTGTCATAGAAAATGAAGCCAGAAAACTTGGGGCTTGAAATCAATTCCACAAACTAGCAGTTAAAAAATTTAGTGCAATTTAGCTAGCGACTCTACCCTCCCCACGCTTGCATCATTTGCAAAGCTGGAAATATTGATAATACCTGCTTGTAAGTTTGTTGGGAGAATCAAGTAAGATAATTTATGCTGGCAAGTAGTAGGTGCTACAGGAATACAATTTAACCTTGTTGATGGCTATGATTATCTGCACAATAATTACATGTCTAATACCTAAAGTTGATTCCTTACACATAAGAGTATCAGTTTGTTGAGTTCAACAAAGGGCTAAAATCACAAACGAGCTTTAGCTCTATAGGGTCACAGTTCCCCTTCAGCAGCCTTGTAGCTACTCACAGACCAAGATCCTTAAAAATGGTTAGGAACACTTCTGAAACTGACCCAGGCTCAGTACTCATTGAAGAGCTGAACTCCTCTTCTGACAAGGGGCCACCAGACCACAATGCTCTTCCAAAGATGTCCCAAAGAGAACCCAGGTGAAGATATATGGCGTTTTAAGTAATGCATGTCAGCCTTACTGAGTTATTGGGAGGGTCCTGATCAAAGACTGGCCCAGAGCAGAAGTTCAATTAATATCCAGTTCCTGTCTTCTTCTCTGTTAGGAGAGCTCAGATTACTAAAGTCCTCATCACAGCGTAATCACATTTGATCACCACAGTTCATACCCACCGGTTAGTATGCAAGCTTTGATCTTCTTGTTTGTGTTATTACAAAGACACCTTCCAAAAATCCAAAGCTGTTGCTATTGAGTCGATTCTGACTCATGGAAAGCCTACAGGACACAGCAAAACTGTCCCATAGAGATTGCAAGGAGTGGCTAGTGGATTCGAATCACTGACCTTTTGGTTCGCAGCTAAGCTGTTAACCAGTGTGCCACCAGGGCTCCAAAGACACCTTCAGTTACTTTTAAATACCATAACACATACATTTTTATTAGTAGAAATTAAAAGAATTACAGGATAAAAAAGAAGTATGGGATGAAAACTTTGAAATAAATGACTGTATTTCTTTTAGTTTCAAGTTACTAAAAGTTATTACATACACAAAAAAGCAAATTTAACTGTTAATGGTTTCAATTTTGAGCTAGGTTGGATTTTGTGTGTGTCCGACTGTGTTTAGTTTAACCAGTATTTATTGATCATCTTAGTATATATCAGACAGTTGGTGACACAAAGAGGAGAAATAATACATTATCCCCCCCTCAAGATTCTTTCAACACAGGGTGGGAACACAGAGAAGCAAACAGAAAATGTCAATATAATATGACACATGCTAGGACATAGGAATACATAAGGTGTTACAGAAATGCCCAAAGGCGAGCATTTGCCCTTTCTGTGTTGGGCAACAAAAGTTTCCCCATGAAGATGAAGCCCGGGCATGACCATTTGAAGGAAATATAGCGGACAGCAAAGTGAGAAACGTGGGAATAGCATTTCAGAACGTGAGAAGATAATGAACAAATGTATTAAGTCATGAAACAATATGCTGTGTGAGGAGGGATTGGAAGTAGGGGGACCTGAAACTGTCAGATATTTCTGGAACAGTAAGGTAAGAGGCAGGGACTGACAGGAAATAAGGTTGCAGAAGGTCCTTGAGGATCAAGAAAAAGAATTTGGACTTCATCCTATGAGTGATGGATGATCGCTGGAGTATTTTAAGAGAGGAATGTTTCTGGCTTCAGGTAGCATAAAACGTTAAACAAAATGACTTAAGATATAAGAAATTTGTAACAAGATTCTGTAATTGGGACAAGACAGTTAAATCATTGGTTCAATGATGTCTTCCATGAAACATTCCTCTTACCATCCTCAACCCAGCTCTACCTCCCCTCACTCCAAATGAAAACATAAACAAACATAGTCAGAAAACAAAAACAAACAGGCATTTCGTCCTGGACATTTTTTTTATTACCAGAGGGAAAAAAAATGTTTTTTATATTTTTTTATTTCCCTACGCAAGCCTCTCTATTTCGGCACCATTAACTAGAAATGGGTCATACAAGTACTCGTCAAACAACTGCTGAAAAAGGTTGGAATTTGGGGTCTACCTGGATAATCCAGGGTAATCTTTTTAACCTCAAGATTCTTAATTTAATCACATCTACAAAAACTTAATCATGTAAGGTCATATTTACAGGTTCTAGGTCTTAGGCCTTCATGTCTTTGGGGCCACCGTTCAGCTCATCACCATAGTCAAGAAAAGTCTATGAAGTGACCTTTATGGGATTTTTTTTTTTTAGCCTAAAGAAACACAATAAAAAATTTAGTTTGCATTCATATTCATATTACAAATTTAAACTGCACTAATCATTAGAATTTTCAAGGATATCCACTTCTGTTCTAGACAACGATTATGTTCCTAAATGTTGGCATTTTCTTATTTTATTCAGAACATGTTCTACATTCTACTTTGGTGAGTAGCTTCTGAGGTCTTAAAAGCCTTTGAGCGGCGTTTAAAATACTTCACTGGTCTCACCCATTTAAGAGCAAGGGAGAATGAAGAAACTAAAGACACAAGGAAAGATTAGTTCAAAGGACTAATGGACCACAACTACCACGGCCTCCTCCAGGCTGAGCCTGGTACAACCAGATGGTACCCGGCTACCACCACTGACTGCTCCAAAAGGAATCACAATAGAGGGTTCTGGACAGGGCTGGAGAAAAACATAGAACAAAATCTTTGCTCACAAAAAAAGACCAAACTTACTGACCTGACAAGGACCAGAGAAATCCCGAGAGTGTCACCCCCAGACACTGTTTCAGCTTAGTAATGAAGTCACTCCTGAGGTTCACACTTCATACAAAGATTAGACAGGCCCATAAAACAAAATGAGACTAAAGAGGCATGTCAGCCCAGGGGCAAGGACTAGAAGGCAGGAGGGAGCAGGAAAGCTGGTAATGGGGAGCACAAACTCGAGAGGGGAGAGTGTTGAAATGTCGTGGGGTTGTTAATCGATGTTGTAGAACAGTTTGTATCCTGGCTGTTTGATGAGAAGCTGATTTGTTCTGTAAATCTTCATCTAACGTACAAAAAAAAAACACAGAAGTTCAGTAAAAAAAGGAACACAAACAGAGGATGTGGTATGGGTGAATTTTTTCACAAGACCTTTCTGTCTGTATCTGATAACAAATCAGCTAGCTGTTCAAGGAGTTAGCTGTTAGAAGCCATCATCTGATCGGGTCTAAAAGTTACGTATATGTCGCTAACCAAATGGTTTGTTTTGGTGATTTTTTTTATTTTAACTTTTTTTTTTCTCCTTTGGCTTTAAAAAAAATTGCAACAGAGTATAAGAAATCACACAAGCAAAATTCAAGTCAGTTAATTTATTGAAACATTCAGTCAAAATGGCTCTAAGGCATCACATATCAGTTGTCTTCTAGCCTTTGTACCATGGACACTTGGAATGTGCAAGACTTTCCTCCTCAGAAAACTGTCTCTGCCAAATAGTCACTCTGGGAACCCTCCAAACCTAAAACTTTTTTTCCTCTCTCTCTCTCTTTGACCTATAAAAACAAACCCATTGCCATCGAGTCAAATCTGACTCATAGCAACCCCATAGGACAGAGTAGAACTGCCCCATAGAGTTTCCAAGGAGTGGCTGATGTATTCGAACTGCTGACCTTCTGGTTAGCAGCCAAGATCTTAACCACCACATCACCAGGGCTCCTTTGATCTGTAGGCCCTGAGATATACCTGAACTACTTACTGATCTTTAAGACCTGTAGACATTTTTCAGGTATCCAGACTATGGCTCACTGTCTATGGTCATGAGGCACTTACGCCTGAATGGGAAAATTTTATCAACTTGATGAATTAAATATTCATCAGAAAGTTATTTTTTATAAGGATAATGTGTTTATCTTTTTTTAAATGTAAACACCTGGCTTATTTTTTTTTCTTTTTTGTTGTGCTTTAGGTGAAGATTTGCAGGGCAGATTGGTTTCTCATTGAACAGTTCGTACATGTATTGTTTTGTGACACTGGCTGCCATCCCAGCAACATGTTAGCACTCTCCCCTTCTCAATCTTAGGTTCCCCATTTCCATTCATCAAAGTTATACCAGTTCCCAGGAGATAAAGTTCAAATTCATTCAAATAATATTTAAAGTTCCTCCCAATTTGGGCTCTATCTACCAACACCTTATACACTAGAGCAGTGGTTTGCAAACTGTTTCCATAAAAGGCAAGAGAGTAAACATTTTAGGATCCATAGGCTATTCAGTTTCTGTTGGAACTACTCAACTCTGTCTTTGTAGTATGAACACAGAGAGCCATAACCAATATGTAAATAGATGGACACGACTGTGTTTTAGTAACACTTTATTTGTGGGAAAAAAAAGTTGGCATGTTCTGCAGCGTCTGTTGAACAGAATTCTCAGTGAACTTCAATTTGTCTCAGTCAACATTTTCAAGTATTTTTTTTTTAATTTTGTTTTCATATCGATAAGACTCATTGACTTTTCATTGCTTTTGCCATTTCCTCAATTCACAAAATAAATCAAAGGTTCAAATGTAACTCATTTATGAATGGAATTAAACGTCAGACACTGAAGAAAAACTATTTTCTTGATGGATGCTCTAAGATACCGTTTCCCAAACAGTGAAATTTTGGAACTCCTGTAAAAAAGTATAAAAAACTAAAACAAACCCATTGACGAAGGGTCAATGTGAACTCATGGCGATCCCATGTGTTTCAGAGTAGAACTGGTCCATAAGGTTTTCTTGGCTAGAATCTTTATGAAAGCAGATCTCTAGGTCTTATTTTTGCAGAACCAGTTGGTGTGTTTGAACCAACAACCTTCAGGTTAGCAGCTGATTGCAAACCATTTGAAGCACTCAGGGACAAAGTATGAATCTCCCAATGAAAGAAGTGGCATTTTCTCCCCTTCTGGTCCAAACTGCTTATAGTATAGTGTTGGCCTACAGAGCATCTGCGGGGTGCTAGATAAAAAGTGGCCAAACCTGGCAGGTTTTAGGGGTTGCAGGGCTTGGCAGAATTGGCAGAGGTGGCCAAAGACAATATGCTATTCAGACATGTTGCGGAGCATATTTCGCAATCCCTGAAGACTGATGTATGCTTTTATTCATATCTTTGCTCCATCACTTACGTTGTCATCATTTGTGTAGCCTGAGGTTTATCTGAGATCACAGAGAAATTGGAGATTGCTGTTTCTAGCTTTTATTCCTACCCTAAAGGTAAGATCTCAGTCCACTCCAATGCCTCCTGAATACATCAGTCTTCAGGAAGTGTCAAATATGCTCCCCAACATGTCTGAATAGCATATTGTCTTTGGCCACCACTGCCAACTCTGCCAAGCCCTGCAACCCCTAAAACCTGCCAGGTTTGGCCACTTTTATCTAGGATGCACAAAAAAAATTAGTAAATCTATTTTGTGGACTCAATAAAGCCTTCATAGTCTTGACTCTTGAAAAATAAATAGGAGTTCCCCAGGAAGAAATGGAGCAGAAAAGGATGTTATAGGGCCATAGGTTAAACCGAAAACGGTGACATGGCTGGAGTGAGAGACAGTGTGGTAAATATGGGAGAGGGAGTAGGAGATAAAGCTGGAACAGTGGACATGTCCCAGACCAGGGAATATTTTTTTGTTTCTTAACCATAGGAACGTGGACCGTGGTAGGCTGATAATGACTCAAAAATATACACCTGTGTCTTAATCCCCAGAACCTGGGGATGTTACCTTATTTGAAAAAAAGCGATTAATTTAAGAATCTCAAAATGGAGAAATTATCCTGGATTATCTAGGTAAGCCCTAAATGCCATCACGTGTCTTTATAAGGAAAAGACAGACGGAGATTTGACATGCTAAAAAGAAAACAAAATGAACATGGAGGAGAAAGAGATTTAAAGATGCTGGCTTTGCCCTGGCCTGAACAGCTTCACTGGAGAGTTCTACCAAACTTTCAGAGAATAGTTAACACCACTACTACTAAAGGTATCTCAGAGCATAGAAAAGGATGGAATACTCCCAAACTCATTCTACGAAACCAGCATAACCCTGAGACCAAAAACAGGGGAAAAAAAAAAATTACAGACCTATATCCCTCATTAACTTAGACCCAAAAATCCTCAACGAAATTCTAGCCAATAGAATTCAACAACATATCAAAAAAATAATTCACCATGACCAAGTTGGATTCATACCAGCTATGCAGGGATGGCCCAACATTAGAAAAACTATCAATGTAATCCATCATATAAATAAAACAAAAGAAAAGAGCCACGTGATCTTATCAATTGATGCAGAAAAGGCATTTGACAAAGTCCAACACCCATTTATGATAAAAACTCTCAGCAAAATAGGAATAGAAGGAAAATTCCTCAACATAATGGGCATTTTTACAAAGCCAACAGCCAACATCATTCTAAATGGAGACAGCCTAAAAGCATTCCCCTTGAGAACAGGAACCAGACAAGGATGCCTTTTATCACCACTCTTATTCAACATTGTGCTGGAGGTCCTAGCCAGAGCAATTAGGCAAGATAAAGAAATAAATGGCATCCAGGCTGGCAAGGAAGAAGTCAAAGTATCTCTATTTGCTGATGACATGATCTAATACACAGAAAACTCTAAGGAATCCTCCAGAAAACTACTGAAACTAATAGAAGAGTTCAGCAGAGTACCAGGATACAAGATAAACATACAAAAATCAGTTGGATTCCTCTACACCAACAAAGAGAACGTCAAAGAGAAAATCATCAAATCAATATCATTTATAGTAGCCCCCAAGAAGATAAAATACTCAGGAATAAATCTAACCAGAGATGTAAAAGATTTATACAAAGAAACTACAAGACACTACTGCAAGAAACCAAAAGAGACCTACATAAGTGGAAAAACATATACCTTGGCCATGGATAGGAAGACTCAACATTGTAAAAATATCTATTCTACCAAAAGCAATCTGTACATTTAATGCAATTCTGATCCAAATTCCAATGACATTTTTTAATGAGATGGAGAAAAAAAATCACCAGCTTCATATGGAAGGGAAAGAGGCTCCAGAGAAGTAAACAATTACTGAAAAAGAAGAACAAGGTGGAAGGCCTCATGCTACCTGATTTTAGAATATATTATAACACCACAATAGTTAAAACAGCTTGGTATTGGTACAACAACAGATACATAGACCAATGGAACAGAATTGAGAATCCAGACATAAATCCATCCACATATGAACAGCTGATATTTGACAAAGGCCCAAAGTTTGGTTAAATGGGGAAAAGACAGTCTCTTTAACAAATGGTGCTGGCATGACTGGATATACATCTGCAAAAAAATGAAACAAGAGCCATACCTCACTCCATGCACAAAAACTAACTCAAAATGGATCAAAGACCTAAATATAAAGTCTAAAAGGATAAAGATTACGGAAGAAAAAATAGGGACAATGCTAGGAGCCTTAATAAATGGCATAAACAGTATACAAAACAGTACTAACAGTGGACAAACACCAGAAGAGAAACTAGATAACTGGGAGCTCCTAAAAATCAAACACCTATGCTCATCCAAAGACTTCACCAAAAAAGTAAAAATATTACCTACAGACTGGGAAAAAGTTTTTAGCTATGACATTTCCTGTCAGTGTCTGATCTCTAAAATTTATGTGATACTGCAAAAACTTAACAACAAAAAGACAAATAACTCAATTAAAAAAATGGGCAAAAGAAATGAACAGACACTTCACTAAAGAAGACATCCAGGTAGCTAACAGATACATGAGGAAATGCTCATGATCATTAGCCATTACAGAAATGCAAATCAAAACTACAATGAGATTCCATCTCACTCCAACAAGGCTGGTATTAATCCAAAAAACAAAATAATAAATGTTGGAGAGGTTATGGAGAGACTGGCACACTTATACACTGTTGGTGGGAATGTAAAATGGTACAGACACTTTAGAAATCTATTTGGCACTTCCTCAAAAAGCTGGAAATAGAACTTTCATATGATGCAGCAATGCCACTCCTTTGAATATATCCTAGAGAAATAAGAGCCTTTACAAGAACAGATATATGCATACCCATGTTCACTGCAGCACTGTTTACAATAGCAAAAAGATGGAAGCAACCAAGGTACCCATCAATGGATGAATGGCTCAATAAATAGGGCATATTCACACAATGGAATATCATACATCGATAAAGAACAATGATGAATCCGTGAAGCATTTCATAACATGGAGGAATCTGGAAGGCATTATGTTGAGTGAAATTAGTCAGTTGCAAAAGGACAAATATTGTATGAGACCACTATTATAAGAACTCAAGAAGTAGTTTAAACAGAGAAGAAAATATTCTCTGATGGTTACAAAAGTTAGGAGGGTGAGAGAGCAGTATTCACTAACTAGATAGTAGACAAGAATTATTTTAGGTGAAGGGAAAGACAACACAGAGTACAGGAGAGGTCAGCACAACTGGACTAAACCAAAAGCAAAGAAGTTTCCTGACTAAACCAAACACTTCGAAGGCCAGAGTAGCAGAAGCAGGGATTTGGGGACCATGGTTTCAGGGGACATCTTGGTCAATTGGCATAATAAAATCTATTAAGAAAATTTGGAGAGTGGCGTTTGGGGTCTTAAACGCTAGCAAGCAGCCATCTAAGATGCATCAATTGGTCTCAACCCACATGGAGCAAAGGAGAAAGAAGAACACTAAAGACACAAGGTAATTATGAGCCCAAGAGTCACAAAGGGCCACATAAATCAGAGACTACATCAGCCTGAGGCCAAAAAACTAGATGGTGCCTGGCTACAACTGATGACTGCCCTGACAGGGTACACAACAGATAATCCCTGGTGGAGCAGGAGAGCAGTGGGATGCAGACCTCAAATTCTCTTTAAAAAGACCAGACTTAATGGTCTGACTGAGACTAGAAGGACCCCAGAGGTCATGGTCCCCAGACATTCTGTTAGCCCAAGACAGGAACCATTCCCATAGCCAACTCTTCAGACAGGGATTGGACTGGGCTATAAGATAGAAGATGATACTGGTGAGGAGTGAGCTTCTTGGCTCAAGTAGACACATGAGACTATGTGGGCACCTCCTGTCTGGAGATGAGATGAGAAGGCAGAGGGGGACAGAAGCTGGGTTAATGGGCACAGAAATACAGGGTGGAGAGAAGGAATGTGCTGTCTCATTAGGGGGAGAGCAAGGAGTACCTAGCAAGGTATGTATGAGATTTTGTATGAGAGACTGACTTGATTTGTAAACTTTCACTTAGAGCGCAATAAAAAAAAAAAAAGATGCTGGCTTTGAAATTGAACTGATACAGCCACAAATCAAGGAATGCTGGCAGCCACCAGAAGCTGGAAGAGGCAAGGATTGGATTCTCCAGTAGAGCCTGAGAGCAGCTCGGCTGATACCTTGATTTTGGCTCAGTGGTACTGATTTTATACAACTGGCTTCTAGGATTGTGAGAGAATAAGTTTCTGTTGTTTCTGTCACCAATTTAGAAGTAATTTGTTAGAGGAAAGAGAAACTAGTATAGGCGTTTTGTCGTAGAAAAGGAGAATCTTTAAAAGCATTTAAAGAAAGAAGTAACCACCTTCTTTTTTTTGTGACAGATTTTAGAAATAGTATAGAAATTATTTAAGAATTATTGAAAAAAAAACTTGAATGTATTGTGTTCCTGGTGCAGAGATCAGAATGGTTGAGCAATGAAACTGATTTTCTTATGAAGGAAAACCAGAGCCACGTTGGTCTGGTAACTGATTTCAAGGTGAATGCCTAAATCAACTTGGTCCGTCGAGGCTCCCTGACATACTCTTGCTCATGGAGTTATCCAGACTGTTTCCAAATCCAGATTCAACTCTCTCCTCTGTGACCCTAGTTTGGATTAAGACCATCAGATTTTTTCTTTTCTTTAGATGACCACAGGGTCTTTGGGTGGCACAAATGGTTTGCATTCAATTAATAACCTAAAGATTGACAGTTTGAACAGACCCAGCTGCACCACAAAAGGAAGTCCTGACAACCTGTCTGTGTAGATTACATCCAGGAAAACACCATGGAGCATGGAAAACATCATGGGATCTTGATGAGTCTGAATCGACTCATCTGCAGTGGATTTGGTTTTGGTTCTTAGATGATCACAGATTATGTACGAACATTAGCTGTCTTCTGGGACCCTTTTTCAGTCATGGCCTGATCCTGTATGCAGATCAGATAGAGAGGTAACTCAATACTGACTTCCTGCTGATTCAGTTTATTTGACACACCAAAGCTTACTGTACTCTGGAGTGCAAACACTGTCCTTAAAATACACACACACGCACACACACACACACATATACACACACTGAAGAAAAAAATGGTTTATCAGAACCCTGCTCTCCTTGAAGCTCAGAGGTCTTGCAGAATCTGAAAGTCTTCAATGTTGTCATGATGGGAGCCACTTCCACTTGACTTTGTCCATGAGTAATGCAGAAAGGGCAGAATGGTCATGAAATTTAATCATCGAGGTAATGCAGCCTAGTCATAGTAAAGAGGCCAGCTAGGGTATAATTGTTTTTGATATTTGAGGAAGGATTTACATATTTGCAATCGTCATTTGCCTCTGTCAAGCCCCAGCTTTGTCAACTGTTAATTGCTGGGTGAATGCTTCAGGAGATGTTTATACCAAAAGTGATTTCACAGAAGACCCACCTCCATCCAGGAAGTGCTCTCAAGAACTGGTAGCCATAGGCGCTTCTTCTAAGATTGCCTTCTGCCATTGCCACTCTGTGAACCTGAAAGGAGGGAGAATTGGCTGGTGACTCATCTGTCCCCTTTAATACCTTGAATCTTATTCTAAGGGCTATAGTGGTTAAGTGCTCGGCTGCTAGCCAAAATGTTGGCAGTTCAAGTCCACCAGCTGAGAGTCTGACTTAATCGGTAAACTTTCACTTACAGCACAATAAAAAAAAAAAATCTACCAGCTGCACCCTGGAAGCCCTGTGGGGACCTCTCTGTCCTACAAGATTGCTATGAGTCAGAATCGACTCATCAGCAATGGGTTTGGTTTGGTTTTACAGTTGCTCCTGACCCACATATATGTCATCTGGCCAATAAAGTTCTAAGGTTGGAACTCCTTTCAGCTACAGACATTTATAACTAAAAAAATTAAAGAAGTATTTTGCTATCATTTCTCCTTATGGCTAACATTACAGAGATAAGAAACTGTACAGTTTTTTGGTTTTTTTTTTTTGGTCTAGTGAAATAGAAAGCTATAAAAGTTGATAGGCAGAGGCTCAAAATTCTTTCTAAAGTATATAACTTCTTTCTCCTTAAGAGTTAGCATGGTGCAATTTGGACATCAACAATCAAGTTTTCAAGTAAAAAAAAAAAAAAAAAATTTTTTTTCCTAACCAGTGCCATCTTTCCTTGCTATCTTTCTAAATAGGTCATTGTCTAGGCTTTGACAAGGTTACAGTATCCTACAGTCAGTCTCTGGAGAGCCTTACTGATTTTTCTTTCTTCCCTTACAAGACAAACCATGATTCCTGTATTTCTGAAGAACTCAAGATCTAGATTACTGTGAAAGGAGTCTCCAGTGAGGTGAGTCCTACAGGATTTTCTGAAGAGATCTGGGTACCTAGTTGAAAACCACAAAATCACAGAGGGAGAATTAATTATGGAGTTGTCTGGGAGAAGAGGGACTGGCATCAACTATATTTCAGAGAAATGGAAACTGCAGTAGCTTGATTCTAATCCTTTACCTCTCTGCATAGAAAATGGATGTCCTTTAACCCACTACAGGTGGCCTGAACAAAGAAAACTACATTCTAACTGTTTATTGTTAGCTGTCCTTGAGTCAGCTCCAACTCATGGAAACCTTCTGTGTAACAGAACAAAACATTGCCCAGTTCTGTGCCATCTTTATTATCATTGGTATGTTCCAGCCCATTGTTGCAGCCACCGTTCCAGTCCATCTCAAGAAGCGTTTTCCGTCATTTTTGTTGGCCCTCTACTTTATCAAACATGATGTTTTTTCTAGTGATTAGTCTTTCCATTTTGACTCTAGGAAGTTTGACAACTACTTCTCCAGGTGTCTATTAGAGTAGTTGGTATTTAGAAGAGAACTTTGGTTTTGTTGGTAGGAGGATTAGGAGAAATATTGGTGAGTGTGATGGCAACTGAGTAAAAGACAAGATGAGAGAAGCATCATGAAATAGTAAGAAAAAAATAAACCAGGAAAAAATAAGCCCTAGTGGCACAGTGGTTAAGAGCTTGGCTGCTAACCGAAAGGTCAGCAGTTCAAATCCAACAGCTGATCCTTGGAAATCCTATAGGACAATTCTACTGTGTCCTATAGGTTCACTGTGAGTCAGACTCGACTGGATGGCAATGGGTTTTGGTTTTATATATTTATTTTACTAGGTAAATGCATAATTAAAATTGTTTTATCTTCTTGAGGATTGAATATTTTATCGTTACATAGTGAAACTCTACTACTGATACTCTTTTTCTAAAAGATTATTTTAAACTACACTATTATTTTTTTTTTATGATAGCTAAACCTGATTTCATTTACAGTTTACACAATATTTTTTTCTAACTGCTTTTCAACTTTGGAAACCCTGGTGATGTAGTGGTTAAGTGCTACAGCTGCTAACCAAAAGGTCGGCAGCTCGAATCCAGCAGGTGCTCCTTGGAAATTCTACAGGGCAGTTCTACTCTGTCCTATAGGGTCTCTATGAGTCGGAACCGACTCAACGGCAGTGGGTTTTGGGTTTCAACTTCAAATGACCTTATGCTTTGTTTGTATTCTGTCAACAAAACTTTAGTTACATTTTGTTTTCAATCCACATTTGAAAACTTTGTCTTTTAGTTGGAGAGTGTAATCCGTTTATATACATTCAAATACAACGTTCACCATCTATCAATTTTCATAGCCTTCTATTTCACTAGTTAGGTAAACTGAACAGTTTTTTTTTACTCTGTAAATAAGTAATCTCACCCACAAGAAGAACCAGTAACAAAGTGTTCCTTCTTTGCTTTTTTTGAGTTACACGTATCAGCGGCTGAAAGGAGTTCCAACGTTAGAACTTTCTTATCCTGCTGACTTAAGTTATGGTTCAGGAGAAACCTATAGCTCCTTGAGTCAGGCTCCAGGTATCAGTGGGACAGGTGAGTCACCCAGCTAATTCTCTCCTTTCCAGTTCACAGAGTTTTCACTTTATTTTTTTAATATTCTTCAATATCACCAGAATGTGTCTTTGTGGGGACTTATTCTCAAAATGTTTTAACTTGTTTCAGCCAACACACATTATTTCAATTTGTAACACTTATTCTATGCTCCATTCTCCTTTTTTTGTCAAGTTAAAAACATTTTTTGTATCTATCCTTCCCTTCCCTTAGAGACTCTCATATCCTCTGGTCCTCCTCCCTGTACCCTCACTCTGTTGATATACTTCCTGCTTTCTGTCTTTGGTTCTTGATATTTATTTTTAAGAAATTGAGAAACTTAATTATTTGTTCACTCATTTCCGTTTTGGCCTCCAGCATTTCTTGGCTTTCTTTTCTTATTGAATAGTTCTTCCCAAAGAGTTGTTGGTGTCTTAGTTGTACAAAATTTCAGAATCTTTGAATATTAGACAATAGTTTCTTCCTTTCTTTCTTTTTAAAGCTGTAACATTTAAATAACACTTGACTAGGTAAAATATTTAAGTTTCAAAAATTATTGGAATACTTGTTCAGTGCACCTCCTCTGAAACCCTTGGACAAGACATGTTTGGAATTTATTGCTTAGGCTTTAAAAAGGCTATTTGGAGTCCCTGAGTGGTACAAATAGTTAAGCACTTCACTGCAAGCCAAAGATTGGTGTTTCAAACCAATCAAGAGATTCCTCAGAAGAAAGAACTGGTGATCTACTTCTGAAAGATCACAGCCATTGAAAACTGTATGGAGTACAGCTCTACTCTGATACACATGGGGCATGATAAGTCAGAACTGACTTGACTGAGACTAATAAAATAGCTCTTTAATGTATACACTTTATCTTCAGTTTTGTGTAGGTGACCAAATGGAGATAGCATCAGCACTCCAAAATTAAATGCATTACTATTTCTACATCAAATTTGTGGCTGTTCACAGTTTAAATGCAGAAGAAAATATTCTTTGATGGTTATGAGTGTGGGGAGGGAGGGAGAGGCAGGGGTATTCACTATTTAGATAGTAGACAAGAACTATTTTAGGTGAAGGGAAAGACAACACACAATACAGGAGAGGTCAGCACAACTGGACTAAACCAAAAGCAAAGAAGTTTCCTGAATACAATTGAAGGATTCAAAGGACAGAGTATCAGGGACGGGTGTCTGGGGACCATGGTTTCAGGGGACATCTAGAGCAATAAAAAAAAAAAAAAAAGAGCAATAGGCATAATAAATTCCATTAAGAAAACATTCTGTGTCACACTTTGGTGAGTGGTGTTTGGGGTCTTAAATGCTAGCAAGTGGCCATCTAAGATGCATCAATTGGTCTCAACCCACCTGGATCAAAGGAGAATGAAGAACACCAAAGACACAAGGTAATTCTGAGCCCAAGGGACACAAAGGGCCACATAAATCAGAGACTAGATGGTGCCAGCTACAACCAATGACTGCCCTGACAGGGAACAAAACAGAGAATCCCTGATGGAGGAGGAGAGCAGTGGGATGCAGACCTCAAATTCTCATAAAAAGACCAGGCTTAATGATCTGACTGAGCGGAGAAAAACCCTGAGATCGTGGTCCCCAGACCTTCTGTTAGCCCAAGACTGGAACAATTTCCAAAGCCAACTCTTCAGACAGGGAGTGGGCAGGACTATGGGATAAAAAATGATACTGGTGAGGAGTGAGCTTTTTGGCTCAAGTAGACACATGAGACTATGCGGGCAGCTCCTGTCTGGAGGTGGGATGAGAAGGCAGAGGGGGACAGGAGCTGGCTGAATGGACATGGGGAATACAGGGTGGAGAGAAGGAGTGTGCTGTCACATTGGGGGAGAGCAACTAGGAGTGCATAGCAAGGTATGTACAAATATTTGTATGAGAGACTGACTTGATTTGTAAACTTTCTCTTAAAGCACAATAAAAAAAAATTGTGACTATTCAAACTAAAGTAGGATGAAGAGATTATAAATGGCCACATATCACTTCCTATCAAGTTTTATATTGTAAATATATTTTGTTGCCACACTCCTCAGACCCTAGCCCACAAAAATGTTTTCATTTTTATAGTGTTTTGTGTTTTGGAATTACAGGTATGGAATTTTTGGACAAGTGTTTTATAAATGTTATTCTATTGTCTTGCTGTAGCCAGTTTTGCTGTTGAGAATCAGTTTAAATTTCATTCTTGAATCTTTGTATGTGGTCATATTTTTATCTCAAGAAGTTCTCAGAGTGTTGCTGTGGGTTTTTCCCTCACTCTATGGGCCTGTTCAATCAAAGGGCATTAATTTGCCCTCAGGAAGAAACCAATTCAAAGAAACAGAAATAAGACCATACAAATTATATAGACATACCCAAAGACATGATCCTTAAACTAAAGAAACTCATGAATTAAAACAGAATATTGAAACACATACTGTGTACTGAGTGGTGTCAGCAAAGGTGTTTACAGGTGGTGAAGAGACCCTGAGGAATGACAGTTCACTATGGAAGCTTCCATAAGACAAAAAAAAAAGTTGCCATTGAGTCAACTCCAACTAGAGTCAACCCCATGTATGTCAGAAAAAAACAAAAACCAAACATGTTGCCGTTGAGTCGGTTCTGACTCATACTGACTCTATAGGACAGAGTAGAACTGCCCCATAGGGTTTCCAATGGTGGATTTGAACTGCTGACCTTTTGGTTAGCAGCCATAGCTCTTAACCACTACACCGTCACTGTTTCCATGTATGTCAGAGTATTGCCGAATTTTGGGGAGATAGATCACCAGGCCTTCCTTCCGAGGTGCCTCAGAGTAGACTTGAACCTCCAACATTTTGGTTAGCAACCAAGGGCTTTAACAGTTTGCACCACCCAAAGACAAAGACTCAGCTAAGTCTTGAAGGCTGTTTGGGAGTTAGTCAGAAGAAGAAAGGTGGGAATGGCTTTCCAGGTAACATGAAGGGCATTAACAAAATCAGGTGGACTGTAAAAGCAGTATGTTTTTTATATTTTCTAGAGCTTAAGATACATGAAATAGAAAAGTAAGAGAAGCAAAAGAGAAACAGATTATTTAAGGACTTCTAAACCATGATTGGAAACCCTGGTAGCATAGTGGTTAAGGGCTACGGCTGCTAACCAAAGGGTTGGCAGTTCGAATTTACCAGGCCCTCCTTGGAAACTCTATGGGGCAGTTCTACTCTGTCCTATAGGGTTGCTATGAGTCGGAATTGACTTGAAGGCACTGGGTTTTGTTGTTAAACCATGATAAAGCGCAACAATTATTTTCTAAATAAAATGGGAAATTGTTAAAGGATTCAACACAGATAGGGCCCTGGCTTTATAGAAAGATAATTAGTTACCTGGGAAGAAATATTTAGTGAAAGTAAACCTAGAAGGAGGGAAGTAGAGACCGTTAAAATAATCAATGCCAAAATAAACAAATAAATAAATGCTGCAATTTTGCTCTCGAGGGCAATTAGAAGTCTAGTAAAGTGGCAGTGATATGAGCACATATACCACAAAGAACATGGTCGGAGCTTTAGATTTGGTTTCTTGACTGCCGGTTCCATGGCGTTGATTGTGGAGCCAAATGAAATGAAATCCTTGACAACGTCAATATTTTCTCCATTTATCATGTCGTTGCTTATTGATCTAGCTGTGAGGATATAGTGTGTGAATAAGAGCTAGCTAGGGAAGAGCCAAGTGGACTACAGTTGGTTCTCCAGGATGGAACTGCAGTACTGTGGCAGAAGTATTTTCCTGTAAAGCTAGAGGCTGCGCCTATTTTACACATAGGCCTTCTCAGTCATAGTGGGGGACCAACAAGCAGACACTCAAGGCCAGGCTTCAGCCTTAACAGATGATGGGAAAATGAACCAGAGACTTTGACATTATGTAATCCATAGTCTAAAGACAACAACTGTTTTCAGTTCTGCTTCTACCACATACACCCTTGACCCAAGTCAACTATCATCATTAATAGGGAAGAATTTCTTAGAACTTCTGAATGCAGTAGTTCTCAACCCACTCCACAGTGATGCAACTAGTGATTGGGTGATTATATATTTCCCTTTGTCACACATATCCACTGACAACCTGTTGGCATGGACCACTCACTCACATAGGCATAGCCAGTCCTTTAAACCCTGTATAAATGTGTAACACTGCATGTCGTTTTTCTCTTGTAGGTTCAGCCATAACTTGAGATGGGAAATGAATGCAAGAAAATTGTTCTACTGAAGGGATTAGAGGAGATCAATGACTATCATTTTTACATAGTTAAGTCTTTACTGGCCCATGATTTGCTACTACGCCAAAAGTGCAGGAAGAACATGATACAATTAAGATTGCTGACTTGATGGCAGAAAAGTTCCCAGGTATTGCCTGTGTGGACAAACTAACAGAATTACTGAAAGATATCAAAGATCTCAAAAAAGGTATTCTTGAAAAGCTTAGCAGAGCAAAGTTAAAAGGTAATAGGGGGACCTCCTCACTCCATCCAACCACATCCTTGAGTAGAACCTTGCTTTGGTCATAGCTGATATATCCCCTTTCCGCTTTAAGACTCAGTAGCCACAATAATGGTGGAAACTCAAATGATAACCAGTTTACAATTTATGTCTTTCCCTTTCCTGTAATGAGGATTGATGTATTTTGGAGGGTGTATTTGGGGTTCATTAAAGAACAAAAGGCAGAGACAAACTGATGAGAAAGGCTGAGATTACCAGTACATTAGAAAAGTTAGAGAACGAGAAAGCAAATTACAATTCATTTAAAAAATATTTACACGTAGCAGTTACTGCACCTGCTGTATAAAGATTTACTCCATTGTTATTATTCTGTCTAATAATAAAGATGAGGTGGGACTTACCTACCTGTGAAATCACTGGGCTTAAACAAAATATTTTAAAAAGCCAAAGGCAGATATCACCAGTTTGCAACATCACAAATCAGATCGTACGTCATAAAATTTGGTTTCTATAATTTGATCAGATCTTCTGTAGAAAATGACCCGCCAGTCAGTATTAAGAACACTAGATTTTTAAAAGGATGATAGGATAAGAAGGTCAGGAAAGAGGTTGACAGACATGCATGGGAGTTCGGAGGATGGGATGCACCTGTTTATTGCACAGGGATGTGAAGAAAACACATAAGATGGGCCCAGGCCCATGTTGCTCATTTTGCCACCATGTAACCAGACTCTACTAATGAAATAAA